>NC_073272.2:72573750-72892500 GCF_029289425.2 Pan paniscus
AATGGACCTAACAGATATTTACAGAACATTTCCTCCAACAGCTGTAGAATACACATCATTCTCCTCAGCACGTGGATAAGTTCTCAAGGATATGCCGCATGTTAGGCCACAAGACAAATCTTAAAACATTCAAAAAATTGAAATAATATCAAGTATCTTCTGTGACCAAAATGGAATAAAACTTGAAACCAATAACAAGGGAAATTTTGGGAACTATACAAAAATGTGCAATTTAAAGAATGTGTTCCTGAATGAGCAGTGGGTCAATGAAAAAATTAAGAAGGAAATTGAAAAATGTCTTAAAACAAATGATAGTGGAAACACAAACTGCCAAAACCTATGGGTTGCAGCAAAAGCAATACTAAGAGGGAAGCTTACAGTTATAAGCCCCTATATCAAAAAAGTAGAAAAACTTCAGGTAAACAACCTAACAACCTAACAGTGCATCTTAAGAAACTAGAAAAGCAAGAGCAAACCAATCTCAAAATTAATAGAAGAAAAGAAATAATAAAGATCAGAGCAGAAATACATAAAATCTAAACGAAGAAAACAATGCACAAGATCAATGAAATGAAAAGTTGGTTTTTTCAAAAGAGAAACCAAATGGACCCACTTTTAGCCAGAATAAATGAGAAATAAAAGAAAAGAACCAAATAAATAAAATCAGGGATGATAAGGGAGACATTACAACTGATAGTGCAGAAATTCAAAGGATCGTTAGAGGCTACTGTGAGCAACTGTATGCCTGTAGATTTGAAAACCTTGAAGAAATGGATAAATTCATACACACATACAACCTACAAAGATGGAACCATGAGGAAATTTAAAACCTGAACAGAACAATAACAAGTAATGAGATGGAAGCCGTAATTAAAGTCTCCCAGCAAAGTAAAGCCTGGTACCCAATGGCTTCACTGCTGAATTGCGCCAAACATTTAAAGAAGAACAAATACCAATCCTACTCAAAGTACTTCAAAAGGTAGAGGAGGAGGGAATACTTCTGAACTCATTCTATGAGTGTTTTCCTGATACCAAAACCAGACAAAGACACACACACACACACACACACACACACGCAGAAAACTATAAGCCAATATCCCTGATGAACATTGATGCAAAAATCCTCAACAAAATACTCACTCACAAACCGAATTCACCAACACATTAAAAAGATAATTCATCATGACCAAATGGGATTTATCCCAGAGATGGAAGGATGATTCGACATATGCAAATCAGTCAATGTGATGTATCATATTAACAGAATGAGGGACAAAAACATATGATCATTTCAATGGATGCTGAGAAAGCATTTGATAAAATTCAACATCCCTTCATTATAAAAACTCTGCAGAAACTGAGTATAGAAGGAACAAACCTCAGCATAATAAAAGTCATATATGACACACCCACAGCTAGTATCATACTGAATGGGCAAAAACTGAAAGCCTTTCCTCTAAGATCTGGAACATGACAAGGATGCCCACTTTCACCACTGTTATTCAACATAGTACAGGAAGTTCTAGCTAGAGCAATCAGACAAGAGAAAGAAATAAAGGGTGTCAAAATTACAGAGGAAAAAGCCAAATTATCCTTGTTTGCATATGACATAATCTTATGTTTGGAAAAACCTAAAGACCCCACCAAAAAACTATTAGCACTGATAAACGAATTCAGTAAAGTCCCAGGATACAAAATCAACATACGAAAATCACTACCAACTGTGAACAATCTGGAAAAGAAATCAATAAAGTAATCCCATTTACAATAGCTATCAATAAAATAAAATACCTAGGAATTAACAAAGGAAGTGAAAATCTCTACAAGGAATGCTGTAAAACACTGATGAAAGAAATTGAAGGGGATTGCAAAAATATGAAAAGCTATTCCATGTTCATTGATTGGAAGAATTATTATTGTTAAAATATTCATACTATCCAAAACAATCTACAGATTGCCAAAAGAAGAGCAAAGGCTATCCTGAGCAAAAAGAACAAAACTGGAGGAATCATATTACCTGACTTCAAATTATACTACAGAGCTATAGTAACCAAAAAGGCACGGTACTGGCATAGAAACAGACACATAGATCAATGGAACAGAATAGAGAGCCCAGAAACAAATCCACACACCTACAGTGAACTCATTTTCCACAAAGGTGCCAAAAACATGCACTAGAGAAAAGAGTCTCTTTAATAAATGGTGCTGGGAAAACTGGATATTCACATGCAGAAGCATGAAACTGGACCTCTATCTTTCAACTTACACAAAAATCAAATTAAAATAGATTACAGACTTAAATCTAAGACTTCAAACTATGAAA
Organism: Pan paniscus; assembly: GCF_029289425.2. Lineage (NCBI taxonomy): Eukaryota > Metazoa > Chordata > Mammalia > Primates > Hominidae > Pan > Pan paniscus. Next base: position 72,576,074 of record NC_073272.2, read on the forward strand.
CTACTAAAAGAAAACATTAGGGGAAACTCTCCAGTATATTGCACTGGGCAAAGATTTCTTGAGTAATACCCCGCACACACAGGCAACCAAAGCAAGAAAAAAAAATAGACCAATGGGATCACATCAAGTTGAAAAGCTTCTGCCACAGCAAAGGAAACCGTCAACATTGAAAACAAAATAGAGAATAGAAAACCATGGGGGCAAAATCAATGAAACTAGGAGTCTCAAGTGGAATCCTTTGTTCATCAACAAAGTAAAGAGGCAAACCCACAGAATGGGAGAAAATATTTGCAAACTACCTGTCTGACAAGAGATTAATAACCACAATACATAAGGAGCTCAAACAACTCTATAGGGAAAAAAATGTAATAATCCGATTAAAAAATAGGCAAAGGATCTGAATAGACACGTCTCAAAAGAAGACACACATATGGCAAACAGACATATGGAAAGGTACTCAACATCATTGATCATCAGAGAAATGCAAACCAAAACTACAATGGGATAGGATAAACAGGACTTTCATTAAAATTAAAAACTTTTTGCTGCAATTAATAATACCATCAAGAATGTGAAAAAAGAAGCCCCAGAATGGGAGAAAGTATTTGCAAATCATATAACTTATAAGTGACTTGTATCTAGATTACAGAAATTAGTTTTAGAAATTAATAATAAAACATATAACCTCATTGAGAAATGGGCAAAAGATGTGAACAGCCATTTCTCCCCCCAAAAAAATACAGGCAGAAGTAAATATAGGCAGAAGTAAAATGATACCACGTGGAAACTAGGATTGACCAAGAGGAATGAATGAAACCTATGGCTATATATAAAAGATAGCTTTTTTCCTCATTTAAAAAATATATATATAAATGACAACTGACAGTTTATAACTAACTTGAAAGCGGAATGATGTTTATAACATACATATGTTATAGCATATGTAGAAATAAAATGCGTAACAATAGCACTGCAAAAAAAAAAAGAGGAGAAAAATAAGGTATACTCCAGTGAGATTCAAGCACTGTATGTGAAATGCTATAGTATTACTTGAAGATAGAGTGTGGTAAGTTGAGCAACCATTTAAATAAATTGAAATAGATACAGCTAATAAGACAGTAGTGAAGACAAATGGAATCCTAAAACGCCCAACCAAAATGTGATGACATGAAAAAAAATGGACGAGAAGAGTAAAGAACAAATGGGAAAATAGAAAACAAACAGCAAGTACATAGATTTAAACAAAATATATTGATGTCCATTAAATTTATTTTTTATTTTAATTTTTATTTTATTTATTTATTTATTATTTTATTCTGAGACGGAGTCTCGCTCTGTTTCCAGGCTGGAGTGCAGTGGCGCAATCTCAGCTTACTGCAACCTCTGCCTCCTGGGTTCAAGCCATTCTCCTGCCTCAGCCTCCCGAGTAGCTGGGACTGCAGGCGCCCACGCCCGGCTAATTTTTTGTATTTTAGTAGAGACGGGGTTTCACCATGCTGGCCAGGATGGTCTCAATCTCCTCACCTCGTGATCCACCCGCCTCGGCCTCCCAAAGTGCTGGAATTACAGGCGTGAGTCACGGCGCCTGGCCTAAATTTACTTTTTATCTCCAGGAACTAGGAAAAGAAGAATAAACTAACTCCAAAGTTAGCAGAAAGAATGAAATAAGAAAAAATTAGAGCAGAAATAAAAAAAAAAATAGGGAATAGAAGACCACAGGAAAATAATCAGTGAAAATAAGAGTTGGTTTTCTGAAAAGATAAACAAAATTAACAAACCTTTAGCCAGACTAAATGAGAAGAAAAGAGAGAAGAATCAGGGAAATAAAATCAGAAATGAAAGAAGAGACTTTACAATTGATGCCAGAAATATAAAAAGAACCATAAGAGACAACTGTGAACAATTACGCAGCAATAAATGCATCAGCCCAGAAGTGGATAAATTCATAGATGCATACAACCAACCAAGCCTGCATCATTAAAAAAACAGAAAATCTGTACAGAACAATAAGGAGTAAGGAGATTGGATCAGTAATCAGAAACCTCCCATTAAAGAAAAGCTAAGGACCAGATGGCTTCCCTGGTGAGTTCTACCAAGCATTTAAAGAAAATTAACCCCAAACCTTCTCAAACGCTTCCCAAAGCTTGAAGAAGAGAGAATGCTGTCAAGTTCGTTCTATGAGGCCAGGGTCACCCAGATACCAAAGCCTGATGAAAACACTTCAAGAAAAGGAAGCAGGAGGACAATATCTCTGACGAACATAGAGGCAGAAATTCTCAACAAAATACGAGCAAACCAAACTCAGGAGCACATTAAAAGGATCGTTCACCATGACTAAGCAGGATCTATTTCTGGGAAGCAAGCAAGGATGGTTCAACACGTGCAAATTAATTAATGTGATGCACCACATTAAAAGGAAAATTACAATTGAGGCAGTAACTAATAGCCTACTGACCAACAAAAGCCCAGGACCAGACGGATTCACAGCCAAATTCTACCAGAGGTACAAAGAGGAGCTGGTACCATTCCTTCTGAAAGTATTTCAAACAATAGAAAAAGAGGGACTCCTCCCTAACTCATTTTATGAGGCCAGCATCATCCTGATTCCAAAACTTGGAAGAGACACAACAAATAAAGAAAATTTCAGGCCAATATCCCTGATGAACGTCCACACAAAAGCCCTCAATAAAATACTGCCAAACCGAATCCCGCAGCACATCAGAAAGCTCATCCACCACGATCAAGTCGGCTTCATCCCTGGGATGCAAGGCTACTTCAACATACGCAAATCAGTAACCGTAATCCATCACATAGACAGAACCAATGACAAAAACCACATGATTATCTCAATAGTCGCAGAAAAGACCTCCAATAAAATTCAACACCCCTTCATGCTAAAAACCCTCGATAAACTAGGTATTGATGGAACATATCTCAAAATAATAAGAGCTATTTATGACAAACATGGAAACATTCCCTTTGAAAACCGGCACAAGACAAGGATGCCCTCTCTCATCACTCCTATTCAACATAGAATTGGAAGTTCTGGCCGGGACAATCAGGCAAGGGAAAGAAATAAAGTGTATTCAAATAAGAAGAGAGTAACTCAAATTGTCTCTGTTTGCAGATGTCATGACAGTATATTTAGACAACTCCATCGTCTCAGCCCAAAATCTCCTTCAGCTGGTAAGCAACTTCAGCAAAGTCTCAGGATACAAAGATCAATGTGCAAAAATCGCAAGCATTCCTATACACCAATAATAGACAAGCAGAGAGCCAAATCATGAGTGAATTCCCATGATTTCTTCTTTGCTACAAAGAAAATAAAATACCTAGGAATACAACTCACAAGGGATGTGAAGGACCTCTTCAAGGAGAACTACAAACCACTGCTCAAGGAAATAAGAGAGGACACAAATGGAAGAACATTCCATGCTCATGAATAGGAAGAATCAATATCGTGAAAATGGCCATACTGCCCAAAGTAATTTATAGATTCAATGCTATTCCCATCAAGACCATTGACTTTCTTCACAGAACTAGAAGAAAAACTACTTTAAGTTTCATATGGAATCAAAGAAGACCCCATATAGCGAAGACAATCCTAAGCAAGAAGAACAAAACTGGGGGCATCATGCTACCTGACTTCAAACTATACTACAAGGCTACAGTAACCAAAACAGCATGGTACTGGTACCAAAACAGACATATGGACCAATGGAACAGAATAGAGACCGCAGAAATAACACCACACATCTACAACCATCTGATCTTCGAAAAACCTGACAAAAACAAGGGGAAAGGATCTCCTATTAAATAAATGGTGCTGGGAAAACTGGCTAGCCATACGCAGAAAACAGAAACTGGACCCCTTCCTCAGACCTTATACAAAAATTAACTCAAGGTGGATTAAAGACTTAAATGTAAAACCCAAAACCATAAAAACCCTAGAAGAAAACCTAGGCAATACTATTCGGGACATAGGAAAGGGCAAAGACTTCATGACGAAAACGCCAAAAGCAATTGCAACAAAAACCAAAATTGACAAATGGAATCTAATTAAACTAAAGAGCTTCTGCACAGCAAAAGAAACAAGCATCAGAATGAACAGGCAACCTACAGAACGGGAGAAAATCATTGCAATCTGCCCATCTAACAAAGGGCTAATATCCAGAATTTACAGGGCACTTAAACAAATTTACAAGAAAAAACAAACAAACAATCCCATCAAAAAGTGGACAAAGGATATGAACAGACACTTCTCAAAAGAAGACATTTACACGGCCAACAAACATATGAAAAAAAGCTCAACATCACTCATCATCAGAGAAATGCAAATCAAAACCACAGTGAGATACCAACTTATGCCAGTCAGAATGGCGATTATTAAAAATGTCAAGAAACGATAGATGCTGGCAAGGCTGTGGAGAAATGGGAACGCTTTTACGCTGTCGGCGGGAACGTAAATTAGTTCAACCGTCGTGGAAGCCAGTGTGGTGATTCCTCAAGGATCTAGAACCAGAAATACCATTTGACCCAGCAATCCCATTAATGGGTATATACCCAAAGGAATATAAATCATTCTACTATAAAGATACATGCACATGTACATTTATTGCACGCACTATTTACAATAGCAAAGACTTGGAACCAACCCAAATGTCCATCAGTGATAAACTGGATAAAGAAAATGTGGTACATATACACCATGGAATACTACGTAGCCATAAAAAGGAATGGGATCATGTCCTTTTCAGGGACATGGATGAAGCTGGAAACCATCATTCTCAGCAAACTAACACAGGAACAGAAAACCAAACACCGCACGTTCTCACTCAGAAGTGGGAGTTGAACAATGAGAATACATGGACACAGAGAGGGGAAGGACACACACCAGGACCTGCTGGGGGGTAGGGGATGAGGGGAGGCAACTTAGAGGATGGGTCAACAGGTGCAGCAAACCACCATGGCACACGTATACTTATGTAACAAACCCGCACGTTCTGCACATGTATCCCGTTAATTGTTTTAGAAGAAATAAAGAAAAATAAAAATTAAAGAAAAGAAGAAAGAAAATAAGACATTTAAAAGCTGAGGAAAATTTTTTAAGCACACTCTTCTAATAACTACATATAATTAATTGGTAATCATCCCTAAAGACCTTGTTAAGGTTAAAAGAATGGTTATGTGGAGACTTTTTTAAACCGTATTTGTAAATCATAAAGAAAACTTCAGTCTTCAATAGATTTACTGGTTAGCAGTATCATACATTTAAAGAAAACATAGTAGTAGTCCCAAAAGAACACTTTTAGAAAATACAGGAGGGAACACTTTCCAGTTCATTTTATGATGGCAGCATTACTTTTATTTTAAAAAAAAAAAAAATAGAAAAAAGATACCGGAAGAAAAACAGGAACTACAAACCAGTGTTCCTAATGAACATAGATACAAAACTCCTTGATAAAATTTTAGCAACTTGAATCCAATAATATATGAAAAAAAATAATCTATTACCAAGCACAGTCTGTCCTGGGAATGTAAGGTCATTTTACCATTAAAAATCCGTGACTATATTTCACCATATTAATGGAATAAAAGAAAAGAGCATTTATTATCCAGATATATAACAGAAAAGTAATTTGATAACATAAAACACCCATTCGTGACCAAAAAACCCAAACCACTTGATAAGTACATAAAGCAACGTCCTCAACCTAATAAAGTACTCCTACAAAAAACCTGCAGCTGGCACCATGCCTAATGGTGAAATACTGAATGCTTCTCCCATAAGATTAAAAATAAGGCAGACTCTTACTATGCGTATACAATTATCCTTGAGGTCCCAGCTAGTGCAATGAGCCAAGGAAAATAAATAAAAGGCATACAGATTGAATAGGAAGGAATAAAAAAAACCTCTCCATTTACAAATAGCATGATAGTCTACATACAAAATACTAAGGAATGTGGGGATAAACATCTCCTAGACCTAACAAGTCACATAACAAAGTTACAAGACAGAAACTCAACATACAAAAACCCACTGTACTTCAACATACTGGGAACAAATAATTGGAGATGACATTATTTAAAATGTCATTTATAATTACAGCAAAATAAATGAGGTATCTATTGAGAATTTTAATGTAATATGTGAAAGACCTGTATGCAGACCACTATAAAATACTGGCGAGAGAAAGTGAAGACCTAAATAAACAGAGATATATAATGTTCGTTGATCAGAAGACTCAGGTTAAGATGTCAATTCTCAAGTAATTGATCTATAGGCTCACCATAATCATAATTAAAGTGAAGAACTGTTTCTCAAAAGTTATATATAAATGCAAATGACATAGAAGATCCAAAGCCATTTGGAAAAGAACAAGCATGAAGGACCTACATCACCAAAGTCTCTGACTTAATATGAAGACATGGTAATCATGACAGCCTGGTATGACCTTAAGAATTCACATAGGGATCATTGGATGAAATAGAAGAAGGGCTAGAAATAGACTTACATATATATAGTAAGTTGATTTCTAATAAAGGCTCAAAGATAATTAAATTAGCTGACAATTAACTAATAGTGCTGGAAAAAGTAGATCTCTTTACGGAAGACCCAAACAACTTCAATATCTCACCATTCATCCCGACATTATTCACACTTCATGCAGGCATTAATTCAAAATAAATCCTAGATCTAAGTGTAAATTGCAAAATATTAAAACCTACAAACATCAGAAGAGAAAATCTCTGTTGTGAGGCTAGGCAACGATATCTTAGGGTAGGACACATGAAGCATGAATCACACTGGAAAAATGATCAATGGACTGCTATTGATCAAAATTCTATTATCAAATTCTATTAAATCAATATATATCAAAATTCTATTAAAAATATACCCTTTGGGTTCTCAAAAACCAGGGTTCAGTGTCTCTGTGAGGCACAGCTTTTCAGGTTCCTGTACTGGAACCTCGTGACTGACTTTGACTTCTATTAAACCCTAGAACAGAAAACCAGGCCTACATATTTTCAGTTGCAAAACCTCACGGTATTGTCTTGGGCTTCTACTTGTGATGCTCTCCCTTTTCTCTATTTCTTGGCCAATTTCTTCTGTCCCTCCTTTCAGGCACGCCTCCTCTGGGAACTCTTCACTGACTCCGTTCCAATTCCCAAGGCTGAGTGACTGCCCGCCTCCTCAGTCCTCCCGTAGCCCCATAAACGTCCCTCCATCACTCTCTGTTACATTCACGCCTCTCTCGGTTTCTCCCTCACAGAAGAGCTTGAAGCAGAGCCTCATTCAGGGCACGGCCCATGATAGGCTCACAGAGATCAACTCTGTAGCCTCAGGATTATGTAAGAGATGCTTTCCTAAACAGCACTATTGTTTCAAAAGCCAAAGAAAGACTCTGAGGCCACCTACTTCCGCTTTCCCTTCAGGGTACTGTTTGCAGGGAGCTCCTGTGAAGTCAGCGGTGCGGACCCCACAGACCTGGTTAGCAAACGGGGGGCATAACTTGGCAGCATTGCTTGTAACCCAAATGTCAAAGCCTGATTTTGACATAGCAAGACTAGGCAACAAGGAGCTTTCACCTCTGCTCTTCTACTTTCTTTTGTTTGTTTGTTTGATTTGTCAGTTTGTTTTTGAGACAGAGTCTCCTTCTGTCTCCCAGCCTGGAGTGCAGTGGAGTGGTGCCATCACGGCTCATTGCAGCCTCCGCCTCCCAGGCTCAAGCAATCCTCCCCCCTCAGCCTCCTGAGTAGGTGGGGCTAGAGGTGTGTGCCACCATGCCAGGCTACTTTTGAAATTTTCTGTGGGGGTGGGGTCTCCCTATGCTGCCCAGGCTGGTCGGCTGTTCTACTTTCAACTCACCCCAGCCCAGGCCCTTCACCTCTCCCTCTCTCTCACATTTTCCAAGCCCTCCAGGCCCTAAACCACCTGATACTGACTGGTACATAGACGTGGAGTCTCACGTAAACCTCTGAAAAGAAAACTGCTGTTGATTTGGACTCTGGATACCATTACCCAGCTCACGCTCCTTGCTGTGACGACTCATTTGGACTCATACACCTGCCCAGGGCATCCATGTACATAATCCTGTGAATCAAAGGCAGGAGAGCACCCACATGGACACTCGGGTCTGTGGCATCCCCACCAAATGATGACTCATCACCAGCTTGAAGACCTCTGCTTTTTCTGCTCGGCAAGGAGAAACGTGGCTCGAGCCTGCTGAGAGGGCCAGGAAGCAGCAGCAAAGGAAAGAAAGATTGGAGGACTGGGAGTAAGAGATACAGAAACAAATGGAATGCGACATGCCAGAAATGTATCCGCTGCTGGAGCACGAGGCTGTAGGGGGGAGGGACGATGGGGCAGGGGCAGAGGGCCTGAATGGGGCGTGGAGGGGGCAGGCCCTCGGCCTCTTTGCACCGGGCAGAGTGACGAGCTTCGCCGGTGTCTTCATTGAAGTCCTGTTGGTCCCTACCGGCACATCACACACTCCTGGAAGCATGATCTTCACTCCCTTCCTTCCACCTGCTGACCTGGTGAGTCTGGCTTCCCTCCATTGTCCTGGAATGTCCCCTAGGAGGCTGGGCTTTGGTCTGCGCAGGTCACTGCTGCATCCCTCACCCATGGAAGAGGGCCGGAGATGCACACAACAGTTGCGTAACGGAAGCCAGGGATGGGAGGGATCATTAGGATCCAGTTATTTAGTCTGTCTTTCAGAATGTGAAAGGGCCGCAAAAAGACCCTGAGGAATTGGTTGCTGTATCTGACACCGCGGAGGACCCATCCAGTGGCACAGGCTTGCCCAGGGAACCTGCTCTTCCGCGAGGGTCTTGGAGGATCCGGTTCCAGAGGGCCCCGGCATGTTTCATCAAGTGCTTCAGGCGAGAGCTCCTTCGGAGCCCGCCTCTGCCTGTCTCACTGGCTCGCCACCAAGCCCATCCGCCTCCCCTTCCTGTTCCACCAAGAGAACCTCAGGCCAAGTCAGAAATCCCCAGGGCTCCCGAGGGTCCACTTGTCACTCGCTTTCCTCCCTAGGGGAGGATACCGGGCACTCGGAATCTGAGACCACCGGAGCCACAGACACAGGCGTGAACGGTGACCGAGCCCCCTCTGCTGCTCCATGCCCCTGCTCGCCCCAGTGTCCCGGTCACCGGGCCTGAAATAAATGCTGGCACGCTTGACTGTTTTTGCTTTGTGGCATTTGATGTAACTTTCAACACGTCGGCTGAACTGGGGGTGGTCAGCTTTGGTGGTGGTGGGGTTGTGAAGGGAGAGAGCTAGCATCTTCCTGAGCCCTGTTAGGCTGTCTGCCCTCCTCCTCGAGGCAGCGCTGCTTGTTACTAGGTCCTGGTGGCAATGGGCTGTAGCCAATCAACGGTGAGTTTTCCACGGCTCTCAGCTCTGACCCTGGCGGGGCACTTACATGCAGGAATGAGGACGGAATAACATCTCACATGCAGGAATGAGGACGGAATAACATCTCTCTTACCCCCAGCAATGCACACAGTCTTCATATCTGAGGAAAACTGGGCGGTGTTTATATGCGGAGGCGAGAGGGTCATGGGGAGGAAGAATCTGTGGATCTCAGAAAAGGCGTTAACCCCTGTACTGACAAAGAGCTCCCAAGCCCCGCCTACTCCACCACAAGACAGAGACCCCTTCCAACAGACGGCCTTGTCTCCAACTATGCATTGTTCCTTTCCATAAGATGAGGACTTTATTTTTTTTCTTTTGCCTTCCTAAGGTGACCTTGATATGTGTTGCAACACAGTATCAGCAGGAGAATTCTGAAAGGGGGGCGGTTGGAGCATAATTGTCCCTGTTAACTAACAACCATGGAGGAGGCCCTGTTAGAAACTGCAGCACCAGGAGTCACCAAAGTAAATGGACAAGGATATTGGATGTGCTCTTTAGCATCAAGAAGCCTAACTAGGACACAGGAACACCAAAATTCTCTCTCCCCCTCCCCTGTCTCATGTAGTCCCCTGTGCAAAGCCAGGGGAGGGAAAAAAAATGCTTTCTTAGGGCCTGCTGGGTGAATTACTCACCCTCTGGTTCTTCAGAGGTCCAGGGCCTTTAAGCTCAAATGAAATCCAGATGGGGTAAGGTTCAGGTAGGCGACAGCATTTGGAAGTCCCACAGCCCTTTTCCTATATTCCTGGGGAACAGCCACGGTGAGACGCGTAGGTACTGAACAGACAGAGCTGTTAATTATGGAGTGATGGAGTTCTTTAGATCCCATGTCTCTGCAGCTTTTTCGATGGCACAGGTACCACCTATCTCCCCACAATGGCTCTGTCCTCCTGAGCTGGGCCCTAACTCAGTGGGGGAAGTTCAGCTCCATGTTGCTGCTTCTCCAAAAGGGGCTAGGACTTGACATCATGGGGCTTAGCCCTAAACCCCATGTTTAGTCCAAAAGAGGAGCAGCGTTCCAACTCCCTAGGGCTGGGGGCTTGTTGGGTGTTCGTTCCTTCATAGCTGCTGTCATAACCATGAGCTCAGTCATTGCACTGGTAAGGGAGTGTCAGGGAGAGTCTGTGCATACATGTGCATGGGCATGCTTGTGCTTGCATGTGTGTATTTAGGATGCGAATACTTGTTGAAACCAGAAATGATGTGGGGAAATCTGGTGGATAGGGCACAACTTGGCAGTCACTCTTGAAACCCAAGTGGCAGAGATGGGATTTAAAGGTAGCCAGACTCAGCAACAAGGAGCCCTTCTCCCCAGCACCACACTCTCTCCAGGGCTCTCCAATCTGATCCTAACATTGCCCAAGTCTGCTTTGCCCAGAACCATATGCCCACTACCCACCAGATGCCGACTGACTCCCACACACAGCCACAGCACTACGCATCATCTCCTGAAAGGAACACCTCCACTGCTGATTCGACCTCCAGTTGCCATCGTCCACCTCAGGCCCTCTTGGGTTGGATGGACCATGAGGACTTCCCTGCCTTCCCCATTGCGCAGGCCAGTGGACTCTGCAGCCTCACAGCAGAAAATGCTTTCCTTTGCCAGCCCCGTATACACAGGAGATTCCACTCATGTTGAAATTTGGTCCCCAAGGTGGTGGTGCTGGGAGGTGAGGCTTAGTGCACGGTTGTTTGGGTCACGAGGGCTCCACCTTTGTCCTTGTAGGTGTCTTGGTGCTCTCCTCACAGTAGTGAGTGAGTTCTTGCTCTGGCGAGACTGGATTAGTGCTCGCAGGAATGGACAAAGTGCCCAAGATAGTAGGTTGCTATACAGCCAGGATGCCCCTCAGGTTTTCTCTCATTGCATGTGTCCACTTCCCCCTTGACCTTCCTCACCACATTATGACACAGCACACAAGCCCTCGCCTGAAGCTAGGGCCATGCCCTTCAACTTCCCAGCCTGCAGAACCATGAGCTAAATAAATATTTTTTTATTTATAAATCACGCAGTCTCATGTATTCTGTTACAGCGACACAAAACAGATGCTCATGCATCTCAAGAGCAGGCCCATTACCCATTGCATAATGAACCATTTGAGCATGCAGGGCAATCACATGCAGGAATGGGGAAAGACAGGTCAGCAATAGGGGAAGGCATGGGTCGTCAGCTTTACACCTTCGTTTCTGAAATATGACTGTGACCGAGTTATGAGTTCTTCTCCTTTGCTTACACCTCCCCCCGACCCGCGTTTACATCACCTCACAATCCCCGTGCCTGAGAGACGTCTCAGGTAGGTCAGTAAAGTAAAGTCGACAGTGCCTCAGAAGAAGGTGTGGGGTCAGAAATTCCACTGCTCCAGGCTCACCCAGCACTTCTGGTGAACAGAAGACCATTGGACTGTGCGAGTGAGCAAGAGATTAAGCTTGTTTTTCTGCCCCACCTGTCCTCAATCTCTCTGGTGCTATGTTCCCGTGAATCCTGGGCAGCCTTACAGAGGCAGCAACATTTGTACTTAGCTCCATGAAATGTTACACAGCCTGCTGTGTTACCATCCGGATCAAGGTGAGTGGTGTGATCACCATTCTGAGGTTGCATCGCCAGCACAAGAGGGAGCCAAGATACAGTCCCTGGTTGATCTGAGGCAAGGATCCTTCCATTATAGCAATGCAGTCTAAGAGCCACTGTCACCAACTACAAATCTAGGGGGTCCTATTGAACTGTGAGTTACAGCCCATGCTCTTGGTGATGGGGACACTGTACTTGCAATCCCACATGCAGCAAAGCTAAAACATTCATGGAGTCAGGGTTCCCCGGTAACAGGGTGCTTGGAGACAGTTCCCACCACACAGTGCCCAATCTCCTCCCACACTGCACCCACTGGGGACTTGTTTTGACTGGTAAAATGATGGTGCGACGTAATGGGGAAAAAACTGCATCTGTCGTGCCCCTCCTCCAGTGCTCCCCATGGTCACCTGAGGTAATTCTACAGACTGCCAGAGTACTCCTGAGAACAGTCGGAAGACTGCTGGTGTCCTACAAAAGATGGAGCCTAACCGTGGGCCTTCCAGACACATATTAATGAGTGATGGGACCTCACATTGGTCATATCAAATCACATTCATCTGGTTTATTTCCTGTAGGGGGAAAGCTGCATCTCGCTGGAACCCCCAGAGTGGTGCCCGCAGCATCACAGGGTAGGCAGCTCAACCTTTAAGCCATCCCAAGGGGGAGCACACGCTCCAAGACCACTCTCATAAAAGGCTGACCCATCCTCACTGCACTGATTACAAAGAGAGACTTGGCTTTCCTGGGACTCCAGCATGAGGAAGTGTAATGAGATCATGCCAGTGAGGGTCAACGTGGGCTTTGCTTGTTTCTGTGACCCTGCCAGTCAATTTTATTCATTCACTGGCCATCTTTAGACACCTCTAGTCTCAATCACAGAAAATAGATGGGCATAAGGAGAAATTGTGCCCAAAGAAAATACACTCACTCACTCGTGGGTTTTAAAGTTTGTGGGGAAAATTAGTGGAGGAGGGTTGGGAGGGAAGTGGCATTATTTGAGAGATGCTTTTCATAGGATAGATAGAACGGTGCTGTTTTAGGCTGGAGGTGGGCCTGGGGCAAGGTCCAGAGAGGGGCCAAGGATGACACCCAGGTTTCTGGCTTGAGTGACTTGTGGCCCTGGGGTACCATTGACCCAGATAGGGATCACAGGCAGAGGAGGAGAATTCAGTGAAAGGCTGAAGAAATCGGGTCTAGTCTTCGGTTCTGCTAAGATTCATATAGCTGATGGGTTGCTGAGAAGCTACGTTGAACATACTTGGCAATTACACAGGAAGTAACCAGAATTCTACCCCATTCAGGAAATGTATACACATCCTGTTCTTGTTTCGGCTTGGTTTGGAGTTTGTTTACATACACGATAACACATGTATGTTTTGGTGTATGGTGTAAAGGTGAGGCTCAAAACTGGTGGTGCTCAACTATGTTGGGTAATATTTGCAGGCTGTCCCAGGCCCTAATTGGCCACTTAAGGGTGGACAAGACCTGTAGTGCAGAGACATCATAAACCATTGGCACACACCATGGAGCATGGGTTAGGAGGCTTTGGTCTTGGTTTACTTATCCATCAGCGTCCTCTGGGGATTGTGAGGGGAGGGTGAACAGCCTCCTCCCAGAGGTAGGAGCTAGACTTGTCTTATTTACTTGCTGTGAGAACTAGATGGGGTAAAACGTGTGGGGGCATGCCAGGCAAAACCTGGTCCCCAGTAACAGTGACTTCCCATATCTACCGAGAGGACAGGAGCTATGGATTCTTTGGGTGGCATTTGTAACTCCACTGGGAATAGTATCATCAGTGGGCATTTAATGATTAGTAGTAATGTCGGTGACCATTTGTCTCATAACACACAGCTCTGGTATGTTTTCTGCAATTGCCTGGATGAGTAATCTGTTGGACTTGCATCATGTTCCTCATGTTCTTGTTTTTTTGTTGTTGCTGTTGTTGTGGGTACATAGCAGGTGTATCTCACTTTCTAATATCTTCCAGGGCTGTTGGGAGCTTTCTCATTACTCCTCACAGCAGTCCTGGGTGGTTGAGAAGGACCGATGCTATTACTCTTTGTGGGAGCGGGAAAGAAAGCGTCTCACAGAGGGGTTGTGAAGATTACTTGGGATGCCCCCTCCACAGAGCAGCTGGTGTTGTACCAGGCCTAGAGGCAACATCCATCAGGTTCCTTGAGATCAGGCCCTTTGGGATAAGCTCTGGATGCCATTTGTCCCCAGATCATCATCCAGCAGCAGTCATTTACATGCAAATCATGATGATACTAGCAATAGCTGCTAAGCCTGAGAGGTTGCATTGATAAGAGCTATGGGCTGCTGAAATGATTGCTGGAGGTATGTCTCACCCCCTTTCCTTTTATCCCAGCTGGGGTCAAAAAACCCACCTTTCCGACACTTGCAATGGTGGCTCAGAACTGTTATCTGGTTATTAGAGAAGTGGCCAGGAGGGAGCCAGTTGCTTAGACAAAGTCACAGTTAGTGGTGGGTCTTGTCCTGGCCCCCAGATCTCCCAACCCTCACTACAGTGTCCTGTCCAGCAGGCCCATTATTATGCCCCTTCTTCTGCCATTCCTTGTCTTGTGTGCTTTGAAGTAGGCACACACCTCTGAGGACAAAAGAGGGCTTGTTCTGCTACATGCTGTGTTCCCTCTGTGTCTAGGAGGAGGCCAGTATGAATGGGGCTTTAATGTTGGCCTATAGCCTGCCATGGGCCCACGTCACTGCATAGCTTTCCAGTTAGGCACACATAGGTCGGGATCTTGGATTAGAATCTAGGGACAAATCCCTGCACCTTTTCTTAGCCTCGCTTTCTGCATTTGAGCACTGGGGTAAACAGGAGGAGCGACGTCAGCAAGAAGGCTGAACAGATGATCCCACAGTACCACTCTTCCCACAAAAGTACAACTACAAATTAATCAAAGGCAAGAATACCACCCTGATTTCACTAGAACTTGGGGGAGAAGCAAGGAAACTTCCTGGGATGACAAAACTGAGAAAAGCCACAACCAGTAAGAGGAACAACAGTCACGTTAGACTGTGCCACCTCCTCCCCCAAACCAGCATAATGCTACTCACAGAGAATTTCTCTAGACCCACAATTTCTGAGGTGGAAGGAGGGAACTGGAAGTGGACATGTGACCTCCCCATCAGTCTGGGAATCTTCATGGGAAGTCCCCTCCAGCCCTATCCCACGGGTACCCTTCAGAGCTCCAGAAGAGAGCTGAAACACCTGGGGTGAATTGGGAACAGAAAGTGGGTGCACTGATCACAGCAACTCTCACGTGGATCTTGGCAGCTGCTCTGTGCCACGATCAGTGGGCATGCCAATGCTGAGGAGACTGGCCAGAACCACAGCACTGCTGGGGGCGCAACACACAGGAAGGCCCAGATCCCTGGCCAGATTTCTCACTAAGCCCATGTGATCACATGGAGCCTTCCCTTGACCTGGAAAGAACTAAAAGGTTGGCAATAATCGGCCAGTGTTCGCTTAAGTCTTCCCCAGACCAAGAAACAGTGGCAGGGCAGCAACATAGTTAAGTGGAGCATTTAAGTTCTCATGCTCACAGTAAGTCTTTTCCAGACTGAAAGCAACAGCTGGCCAGGGATTAAGTTCCAATATTAAGTAGTAAAGGTTTGACACCACCAAGGAGCAGCTGCAAAACCTGGAAGAGGTGAGCATCTCCTTAAACACACAGACATCAACATAAAGAGACAAGGATTGTGAAAACTCACAAAATATGACACGCCAAAAGAAACCAACCAAACTCCAGTAACAGACCCAGAAAAACTGAAGATCTATGGAATGTCTGACAGACAATTCAGAATAATCCTAAAGAAGTTTGGGGAATTACATGACAATATGGATAACAAACTAAATAAAATTTGAATAACAATCCAGGAACAAAACAAAAAATTTGACAAAGACATAAAAACAATTAAAAAAAAAAAAAAAAAACAGAAGTCCTAAAATAGAGAATACAGTGACTGAACTGAAAAACTCATTAGAAAGGTTTAACAGCAGAGTTGACCAAACAGGGGAAAGAATCTGTAAGCTCCAAGACAGAACATATATAGAGGAGGAAAAAGACAAAAGCATTTTAAAAGAGGGAAGAAGGCCTTTAAGAATTATAAGACATCATCAAGAAAATTAGACTCTGCATAATAGAAATTGCTGAAGAAGACAAAAAAAAATACAAGGTCTAGAAAGCATATTTAGAAAAATAACGGCTGAAATTTCCCAAATCTGGAGAAAGATCATAGCATTCAGGCACAGGAAGCTCAGAGGTGACAAGTAAAATTCAACCCAAAGACAAATTCCCCAAGGCACACCATATTCAAATTATTTAAACAAATCAGAGGCAAAGAAAAATGCTCAAAGCATCAAGAGAAAAACAACAAAAACAACATATCACACTCAATGGGTCACCAATACAGCTTTCAGTGGATTTCTCACCAGAGACCCTGCAGGCCAGGGAAGGGAGGAATGATACATTCAACGTGATGAAGAGGAAAAAAACTGTCAGTCAAGAATACCATATTCAGCAAAGCTATCCTTCCAACAAAAAAGAAAGAAAAAGACTTGCTGAAACAAAAAGAAAAGAAAGAAAAGAAAAAAGGTGAGAAAAATCATCAACACAACACCTGTCTTACAAGAAATGCTAACGGGGTTTCTTCAGTCTGAAAGAAAAGAACACTAACATGTAACAAAAAAAATCCGAAGGTATAAAACTCACAGGTAATAGTAAGAAAGCAGACAGATTTACAATGCTATAATATTGTCATCGCGGGTTGCCAAATATACCTTAAGTATGAAACCTAAAAGACAAAACTGTTCAAAACAGTAATAACTACAACAATTGGTTAAGAGATAAGAATACAAAAAGATGTAACTTAAAACATCAAAAAGTCAAAGTGTGGAGGGAGGGATGAGTTAAAGTGTAGAGTTTGTTTTTGTTCGTTTTTCCTGTGATTAAAGTTAAACTGCTATCTGTTTAAAATAACCTGTTGTAATTATAAGACATATTTTATACATCTCATCATGGTAACCACGAAGCAAAAACCTATAATAGGGACACTAAAATATAAATAGGAAGGAATAAAAATTTACTACTAGAGAAAAATACATAACAGCAAAAGAAGACAGTAAGAGCGAAACAAAGGAAGAACAGATCTACCAAAAAAAAACAAAAAACAGAAAACAGGTAACAAAATGGTAGTGTTAAACTTTTACCTGTCAATGATAAACTTGAATGTAAATGGACTAAGTTCTCCAATTAAAAGACATAGAGTGGCTAAAAACACAAGCCCCAACTAAATACTGTCTAGAAGAAACTCACTTCACCGACAAAGACACACACAGACTGAAAGCAAAGGGTTGGAAACAGACATTCCATGCAAATGGAACCCAAAACAGAGTGGGAGTACCTCTATTTAGATCAGATAAAATAGACTTTATGTCAAGAACCATAAAAAGAAAAAGACAAAGAAGGCCATTATATGATGTTAAACAGGTCAATAAAGCAAAAGGATATAACAATTGTAAATATATGTGTGTGTATATATATACATATGTTTTTGTAACAATTGTATATATAGTAATATATATTACAAAATATATATATTTTAACAACTGTAATATATATTGTAATATATATTTAATTGTTAAATACGTATATTCTAACCATTGTAAATATACATATTTTGTAAATATATATATAGTAAATATATATAAATACTTATAATTGTTATAAATATATGCACCCAACACCAGGGCATCCAAATATGTAAAGCAAATATTAAAAGACCTGAAAGGAGAGATTGACCATAATACAATAATAGTGAGGGACTTTAATACCCCACTTTCAGCAGTGGACAGATCATCCAAACAGAAAATTAACCAAACAGAAAATTAATGTCGGCATTAAACTGCACTCTAGACCCCATGGACCTAACAGATATTTACAGATCATTCCATCCAAAAGCCACAGAATACATATTTTTTCTCAACAGCACATGAAACATTCCTCAGAATAGACCATACGTTAGTTCACAAAGCAAGTCTTAACAAACTTTTAAAAATCAAAATCACATTGAGTACTTTCTGACCACAATGAAGTAATCAATAACAGAGGGAATATTGAAAACTGGGCAAAGTCGTGGAAATGGAACAACATGCTCCTGAACAATGGATGGGTCAATGAAGGAATTAAAAAGGAAAAAGGAAATTTAAAGATTCCTTGAGACAGATGAAAATGGAAACACAACATACCAAATCCTATGGGATACAGCAAATGCAGTTCTAAGAGGAAAGTTTATAGCAATAAATGCCTGTGTAACAGAAGTGGAAATATCTCAAATAAACAACCTAATGTTACGCCCCAAGAAACTAGAAAAAGAACAACAACAACAAAAAAACCCCAAAGTTGGCAGAAGAAAAGAAATAACAAAGATCAGGGCAGAAATAAACAAAATAGAGATTTTTTAAAAACAACTTAAAAATCAAAAAACAAAGAGTTAGCCTTTTAAAAGATAAAGAAATTGACAAATCTTTAGCTAGACTAACTAAGGAAAACAGAGAGAAGATTCAAATAAAAACAGAGATAAAAAAAGGAAACATTACAACTGGCACAACAGCGGTGGAGATGATGATAAGAGACTATCATGAACAACCATCTGCCAAGAAATTCAAAATCTAGAAGAAACAGATAAGTTCCTGAACACATACAAGCTACCAAGATTGCATCACAAAGAAATAGAAAACCTGAACAGAAACAATAAGGAATAATGACATTGAAGCAGGAGTAAACACTCTCCCATCAAAGAAAAGTCCAGGACCTGATGGATTTGCTGGTGAATTCTACCAAACATGTAAAGAACTGGTATCAATTCTTCTCAAAGGCTTAAAAACAAACAAACAAACAAGCAAATAAATGAAGAGGAGGGAATAGCTTCAAACACATTTTACGAGGCCAGCATTACTGTAATTCCAAAGCCAGACGAGGACACGACAAAACAACAAAGCTAAAGACCAATATCCCTAATAAGCATGGATGCAAAAACCCTCAACCAAACACCAGCAACACATTAAAAACATCATCCATCATGATCAAGTGGGATTCATCCCAGGGATGCAAGGTTGGTTCAATATATGTGCAATGTAATAAAAGTGATGCCTCACATCAACAGAACAAAGGACAAAATCCATATGCTCATTTCGATAGATGCTGGGAAGCATTCAAAAAATGTCAACATCCCTTCATGATAGAAACTCCCAGCAAAGTGGGCAAAGAGGTAAAAAACATACCTCAACAAAATAAAGGCCGCATATGATAAACCGAAAGCTAATATCATACTGAATAGGAAAAAGTTGGACGCTTTTTCTCTAAGATTTGTAACAAGAAAAGAATGCTCACTTTCACTGCTTAAATTCAACTTAGTATTGAAAGTTCTAGCCGGAGCAATTAGGCAAGAGAAAGAAATAAAGAGCGCCTGTATTAGTCTGTTCTCACGCTGCTGATAAAGACATACCCGAGAGTGGGTAATTTATTTTTTAAAAAGAGGCTTAATGGACTCACAGTTACACGTGGCTAGGGAGTCCTCACAATCATGATGGAAGGCAAAAGGCACATCTTACATGTCGGCAGGCAAGAGAGAAAATGAGAGCCAAACAAACGGGGAAACACCTTATAAAACCAACAGATCTCGTGAGACTTATTCACTACCGCGAGAACAGTATGGGGGAAACCGCCCCCAAGATTTTATTATCTCCCACCAGGTCCCTCCCACAACACGTGGCAATTATGGGGGCAACAATTCAAGATGAGATCTGGGCGGGGACACAGCCAAACCATAACAGCATCCAACCTGAAAGGAGGAAGTCAAATTGTCCCTGTTTACAGACGACATGGTCTTATATAGAGAAAACCCTAAAGACTGCACCAAGTAACTATTAGAACTAATAAGTGAATTCGGTAAAGTTGCAGAATATAAAATCAGCATACAGGAATCAGTAGCATGTCTGTTTGCCAATAGCAAACTATCTGAAAAAGAAATCAAGAAAGTAATTCCATTTACAATAGCCACAAAAAAATAAAAAATAAAATCCTAGCAATAAACTTAAGCTAGGAGATGAAAGATCTCTACAGTGAAAACTGTAGAACACTGATAAAAGAAATTGAAGAGGACACAAATAAATGGAAAGAGATCCCACATTCATGGACGAATTAATATTGTTACAATGTCCATATTAACCAAAGTGATCTCCATGTTCGACATTTGATATCCCTGTCAAAATACCAATGACAGTCCGGATAGAAAAAAAAATCCTAGATTTGTATGGAGCCACAAAAGATGCTGATAGCCAAACCAATCCCAAGCAGGAAGAACAAAGCTGGAGACAACACACTACCTGACCTCGAAATATACAAAAGCAACCAATACAACAGGGCACTGACATAAAATCAGATACATAGACCAATAAAACATTATAGGGAACCCAGATATAAATCCAAGCATTAACAGCCAACTGATTTTCTACAAAGGAGCCAAGAACATACATGGAGGATAGGACAGTCTCCCCAATAAATGGTGCTGGACAAACTGTATGTTCACAATCAGAAGAATGAAACCAGACCCCTATCTCTCACCATATACAAAAGTCAAATCAAAATGACTTAAAGACTGCAATGTCAGACCTGAAACTGTGAAACTTCTAGAAGAAAACATAGGGGAAACGTTTCACGAAATTGAACTGGGCAACGATTCCTTTCTTCAGTAAGGCCTCAAAAGCATAGGCAACAAAAACACAAATAGACCAATAGGATTATATCAGACTATAAAGCATCTGCACAGCAAAAGAAACAATCAGTAGAGTAAAGAGACAGCTTACAGAATGAGAGAAATAGTATTTTCAAACAATGCATCTGACAAGGGGTTAACATCCAGAATATATAAGGAGCCCAAACAATAGCAAAATTCATAATAATTCAATTAACAATTGGGAAAAATGCCTGAATAGACTTTTCTCAAAAGAAGATGTGCAAATGGCCAACGGATATATGAAAACAGTCAACATCACCAATCATCGGTGAAATGCAAATCTAAACCGCAATGTGATATCACTTCGCCCCAGTTAGAATGGCTATTATCAAAAAGACAAAAAGTAGCAAATGCTGGAGAGGATGTTGAGAAAGAGGAACACTTATGCACTGTTGGTGGGAATGAAAATTACTACAGTCATTATGGAAAACAGTATGAAGATTCCTCAAAAAATTAAAAATAGAACTGCTGTGTGATTCAGCAATCTCGTTACTGGGTATATAGCGAAAGAAAAGGAAATCATCACGTTGACGAGACATCTGCACTCCCGTGTTCGTTGCAGCAATATTCACAATAGCCAAGATATGGAATCAACCTAAATGCCCATCTACAGATGAATGGATAAAGAAAAATGTGGCTTGTATATACAATGGAATACCATCCAGCCATGAAACAAAATGAAATCCTGTCATTTGAGGCAACATGGGTGAACCTGGAGGACATTATGTTAAGTGAAATAAGCCAGGCACAGAAAGACAAACACCACATCACCTCACTCAGATGTGGAATCTTAAAAAGTTGATTTCACAGAAGCAGAAACTAGAGTAGTGGTTACCAGAAGCTGGGGAGGGAAGGGGGTGTGGGGCAACGGGAGAGGTTGGCAAAAATGTAAAAAGTTACAGTTAGACATAAAGAACGAGTTCTGGTGTTCTATTACACAGTAGAGCGAGTATAGAAAATACCAATGTAGTGTATACTTCAAGATTTTAAATCTAGAAGATTTTAAATGTTAACACTGCAAAGAGATGATAAATGTTTAAAGTGATGAATATGGTAATTACCCTGACTTGAAGATTATACAATGTATACAGGGGTTGAAACATCACACGGTACCCCATAAATATGTACAATTATGTGTAAGTAATACATTTTTAAATCATGAATGAAAAGAAAAAGAAGTTTAAGAGTGTGCCCGAAACTCTTACAGGTGGAAAGCTCTGTAAGGGTACAGCTCATTACTGTGCCGCCAGCCCTCAGTGTGATCTTGGCGCATGGAACTATGGTGATTCTATCCCCAGTGTGCAGAGTACCTCTGACACCTAACTCAATGAGCATTTATTAAATGTAAATAAAACCAACCAAACAAAAAGAAAACTGAGGTAAATACGAACAACCTCACATGGTTGTGGTGAGGCCTGAATAAAGCAGTCTGTATGAACACCCCAAATGAAAAGTGTCCATACAAGAAGACACAGGAAACAAAATGCAAACACAAGTGAGAGACTGGGAGCAAACATCTTCCTCAATTATAACAGACTAAATAATCACATTTGCAATATACAGAGAGCTCTGATGAGACAACTCAAGAAACACATGTGAGAACAAACAACAATAGAAGAGCTAACAAACAATCTGAGCAGGCCATTTATAGAAATACAAATGGCCACTATGAAAGGAATAGGAGCTCCACATCACAAGTCATAATGGAATTAAGATAACAGTGAGATTCCACTTTTCAAACTGCAACTTGACAAACATTTAAAATTATAATGATACCAATCGGGTATCATATACTGAGGTTCTGACGCTGGTAGTGTGAATTGGCACAGATTCACGCTACGCGCCAAATGTGCACTCCACATTTGGAGTGCCATTTGTCAGGGATTAAACAGTTTTAATATATTTACCCTATGGTGCATCCCCAAATTCTTTCTTCCTCCTGACACCAATCATAACTAGAAGTAGGGTGGGAAAACTGATGCTTCCTAGACCAGAGCCCTGGGGGCTCAGATGCCACTGTCTCAAGGCCCATCACAGGGTCCTAAAAGGGTTCTGTCAAGCCCTTGACAGACCCCTGGGCATCCTCAAGGCCAGGACCTTGGAAGGCTCCCGTAGGCTGAGCCTGAGCCTTGACTGAGCAGCCTGACTCAAAAGTTACAGCTAAAAATCTCAGGGCTCCGTGAGACACAGTTTTCTACATCCATGCTTCCCTCAAGCACCCTACGTTGGCTTCCACTAATGCACAGAAGAGAAACCTGGAGTTTGATTGTGGATCCCCAGCAATGCTGGGGTTCGGCTCACTGGGAATTTAGGGGTAGTTTCAGGGTTGTCTACTCACTGAGTTTCTTGACATGAAGATGGAGCTGGTGGGGGGAAAAATATAATTGGCAAGTACCCCGGTTTGAATTTCAGTAAACCTTAAAGAGAACAATGCAGAAATAGATCTTCCCTTAAGTCTTTAGGCTTATATAAGTAGAGTAATGTGAAAATCAGAAACCATCACTTTCAATTCGTCATTTAATCATCTACATGAGAGTCGCGTTGTGGGGCTAGAAGCTGATTAGAGTGGGTTCAAGGGGGAGTCGGGAGAGAGGAAAGGGAAGCGATGATACTAGTCAATGAGGCATCTCAGCACTTGAGGGAGTTTACGAGAATGTATCAACTGCTTGAAAAGAGCATACTCATCTACAGGAGGGGAGGGTGAAGATCCAGGCCAGGGACACGGGGATGGATTTTCACGGGGGGCGGGGGGGGGACAGGCCCTGAGCCAGAGGCCCAGCACAATGAAGAGTTCTGCCGGCCTCTGACAATAAGTCCTTTCAGACACCACATGTACATCGCACTTCTCAGAAAACATGAACTTCACTGGCATTCCTGCTGCTGCTGAGTCCTGATCTGACCGTATGGAGAAAGCCGCATCCCCCAGACTGGTGCTCTCAGCTTTGCAAGGTGGGCAGCTGCAGTTTTTAGCCTTCCCAAGGAAGAGCAAACTCTTGAGGACCTGGTGAGCCTGATTTCCCTCCAGCGTGGCAGATAGTCAGCCCCAGGAGAGCTGGGATCTAGATCTCTAGAGTTCATTGCTGTATCCCCAGTACCTGCAACTGATCCTGGTGTACACATAACAGGCCCCCAGCGAACACCCGATGAATGAAGGAAGCAATGTTAGTGCTGGCTAGAATGATTTTTCCCTATTTTCCTGAACGGAACTGGCTCAGCTAAAGACACTATGCCCTTGGTTTATTTTGCCAACACCATAGAGGACCAGGCTTGCCCAGGGAACCTGCTCTTCTGAGAGGGTGTTGGAGGAGCTGGTTCCAGGGAGCCCTGACATGTTTCACCAAGTGCTTCAGGTGAGAGCCTCTGCCTCTCTCACTGCTCACCGCCAAGCCCACCAAGAGAAGCTCAGGCCAGGCCAGAATCCCCAGGGCTCCCAAGGGTCCAATTGTCACTCTGTTTTCCTCCCTAGGGGAGGATACCGGACACTCGGAAACTGAGACCACGGGGGCCGCAGGCACAGAGCCGTGAACGGTGACCAAGCCCCTTCGGCTGCTCCATGCCCCTGCTCACCCCAGTGGGCCTGAAATACATACTGGCACACTTGACTCTTTTGGTGTTATGATATTTGATGTCCCTCTCCACATGAATATCCACCTCCTGTGATTTATGGTTTGCCTCTTTCGGTGAAGGTGGCAGGGAAGGGGGTCGCTGTGGAGAGAGAGTTAGGCACGGGGTACCTAGCCAAATGGGTTACTGTCCTCGTACCTTGGAGCAGTACTGCATGTCCCCCAGTCACTTTTGCAATAGCACAATGGTTGATGGACAGTAAACATGCTACTGGTTTCAAACACTTCATATAGGGTGGCTGATGGGCACTGACTGAGTGATAGCCCTTGGGCCGGAGAGGAGGGCTGTAGGTTGAGGGACAGGGACAGGGAGGTGAGGTCAGAAGGAGAGAAGATGTCACAGAATCCACAGGAAAGGCTTCAGAGGCATTAAGTTATAATCTGACCACAACAACCCCCACCTCAACCTTGGAGAGAGCCCCTCCAGCACATGGCCTCATATCCATCACCTCAGGTTGTTTGTCCCTTATTATGACACCGTGTCTCTTTGTAAGCTGCCCCTGATATATATTGCAAGAAAATAGCAGCAGTGGGAAGAGCTGAGTCTGGTGGATGCTTCCCAGAACTGGAAAAAGCCCAGGCTTCTCGGGGATGGCTCTGCTCCTGGCTAAGGTTCTGCCATGGGAGTCCAGCCACCTGCAGTCCCGATCCCCACAGCCTAATGGAACCACTGGGTTCCTGGGAAACTCACAAGTTCACAATGCCAACCCCCAGCTTGACGCATTTGGCTCTGAGACACGCCTGGGAAATGTGGAGTCCAGGGGTCCTGAGAGCCCCCTCCTTCTCTTCTGTTTTCTACTTTTAGAGTATTGTACTACTGAAATATTCCAAACCTACAGAAAAACAGAGAGAAGAATACAGCAGCCACCATCCCTACTTAAAAATGCTTTGCTATATGTGCTTCACATCTCTCTCTGCTTTTGAGTTAAATACATTTTGGAGACACACAAACCATCCCCAATCTATACTCACTCCTCTCCTCCCTAGAGTAGGTCCCCCATCTTAGGCGTCTGAACACTTCTGGGTCTCCACGCAGCTTCAGAGCAGCTCCTTCTCTGGCATGGGTGCTCCCACGTTGCCTTAGAGATGTTTCTGTGATGCCTGCTGGAGAACATGGGGGGATTCTACCCAGAATCCCAACCCAGAGGGTAAAAGCAAGAACATCTCTGCAGCTTTCACAGATAACTCTGGACCCAGCCCTCTCCCACCTGTACCCGTGTTCTCCTGAGGTGGGCCCTGTCTCAGTGGGAGAGCTGAGCCCTTCACCTCTGTTTTACCAGGAGAGGCCTGGAGCACCATCCTGGGTCCCAGTCCCACCCGAGTGATGGGTGTGTGCTTCAGTCACAGGGAGCAGGTCCATTTTCAGCTGCTGTGACATCTCATGGGCTCAGTGGCCAGGAGTAGCTGGTAGGTTTGGGGAGGAAGGCAAGGCCAGGCAGACTCGAGTCCCGGGCCTGCTGGAAGAGAGGTGGGATCAGATAGATGCAGGCCACATAGCACAGTCCAAGGTGGCCCATCAACCATTTGCTCCGTCAAGGTGGTTGATACCCAAAGGGGCTCACTATACTGAGGTGGGTGCAGGAGCAGGTGTGGTGGGCAGCCTTTCAGAATGGCTTCCAAGGATCCCCCTTCCTGGCACCCATGCTCCTATGGAATTCCCTCCCCTTGAGGGTGGGCTGGACCTAGTGACTTGCTTCTAACCAACAAAATTTGGCAAAGGTGATGGCGTGTCATTTCCATGCTTAGGCTATAACAAGACTGTGACTTCTGACCTGCTGGCATTCATTCTCTCCCTCAGGCTCTTCCTGCACGCGTGTTTGCCCAGATGGAGAAGGCCAGCTGGCGAGGAGCTGATGAAAGTCTCTGGCCAACAGCCATAGAGGAACTGAGGCCCTCAGGCCAGCGACCCACTGGAGCCTGCCAACAGTCACATGAGTGAGCTTGGAAGTCTATCTTTCCCCAGCTGAGCCTACAGATGAGGAACTGGATCCTGCCAACAGCCACATGAGTGAGCTTGGAAGTCAATCCTTCCCCAGTCAGGCCTACAGATGAGACTGTTGTCCCTGGGCTGGCAGCCTTGTGAGAGACTGGGAAGTAGAGGATCCAGTTAAGCCATACCCGGATCCCTGATCTACAGCACTCTCAGAGAAAAACTGCTTATCATTTTAACTTGATATGCTTGGGGTAGTTTTTTATGCAGCAATCAATAACAATTAAGACAGCAGGAATATCTGGGGGCTAGGGACCGGGTGCAAGACACAGAAGGCTCCATTAAGGCTGGGAGGGGTTCTCAGGTGCCAGGGTGGTGCGTGGTGCACCCACGTTTTAGTCAGACCTGGGGTCAAGTCCCAGCTTTGTCAGTAAATATCTGTGTGACCTTGGACAAGTATCTTGAAGTCTCCGGCTCCAGATTACACCCTGTAAAATTTGACTGACATTGAACTTGCAGGACCGTTGGAAAGATAAGTGTCAGCTTATGTAATCCACACGACAGAGTGTCTGATGTGTATTAGGCCCTCAGTAAGTGGCAGCCATGAGTAGTAATATAGTTGACCTGGGACCCTGCATCCTCCTCTTGGGAGCTCCCGGGTGACTCCGGGTCATTCCAGTGCCAAAAAACAAAAACCAAAACCCAAAAACAGTGCAGGAAAAATATCTTCCTAGCAAGTAGGACAAAGGCGTCTGTTCTCCAGGAAGAGAGGCCCATCACAGTGGATACTTTTCCAAAAATTCTGGTGTGAGGGAGGCAGCCCCAGCAGGCTGCAGCTCATAGGCCATATCCCTTATGCAAAGGACCAAATGCTCTCCTCCCTCCCTCCCTAGATTCCTCTCTTCCTCCCTGCCCCCATCCATCCCTTCCTCCCTCCCTCCCTCCGTCACTCCCTTCCTCTCCCTCTCCTCACTTTCTCTCTCTCTCTGCCTTCCCCTCTCGCCGAGGCCTGATTCCAATATCTTTACCCCACAATTCTGCCTCTTCACACTCATTTGACCCCTACTAGAAACCCAGCCCTTCTTTATGTCATCCTGGTTTTATTCTAGATGAACCCATATCAATGTCCTCATTATGCACTGTTTGCCAGCTTCCCCAGCCACACAGGATGGTATCCGATCACTGGCTTCTAGGGAACAGCTTGGGTGGGCATCACTCTGACCTCACCATTGCGCTTTAGAGTTGGTGTGTTTAGAAGGCCCAGTGTATGCACTGTAGAAAACTGCACAGGGACGGGAGCCCAGGACTCATCCTGGACCAGCAATGGAGACTTCCTTCTATACCATCCAGAGCCAAATGAGATGATTCTGTGAGAGCCCCTTTCTATCCAGGACATTGTCTCTCATCCCTCAGACTTTCCATCTGGACATCTCAACTCTGCTCCTCTCCTACAGCCTCGTCTCTCTCCACAGCGTGGCTAAAATTTGCCTTCAGTACCCCCAAAAATAACTGTTAATTCTGCCCTGCCTCAGGGCCTTTGCATTATGGCTCTCCTCTGGAGCCACCATTTCCTTGCTCAGCCTGTCACTTGTCCTTTTGATCTCTGATGTTCCTACCCTCAAAAAGAACACGTCCTTCTTCCCTTGGTAACATGTCTCCCCTCCACCATGCCAGTCCCAATCACAGTCTCCTCACTTGACTGTCTCACCATAGTGATACATTTTCTCTCTGTGTTACCTTGAGGAAGTTGCTATACCTTTCTGGGCTTCCATTTCCCTATCTATATGATGAAATATTTGACTAACACACAAACATACTGTGTACTCTTCTCTATCATAGCATTTCTCATGCTAGACTGCCCCCTCTGGCAGGTTAATTTGCATGACTGTCCTCACCCAGGTTCTCATCTCTGGAGCATGAGCTCTGCCTTGTTAGTCCTGGAACAGCCAGTACCTGGACACAGGGCTTTACCTACAGCATGGCACCAATAAACCTTTATTGAAGAAAACAAATCAATGAGCATGTGTCCACTAGAGCTTTGCTGTGCCTGGACTCTCTGATCTGGGATAAGGGTGAGGAGTATTCCTTTTATTTCCTCTAGCTTGGAGCCCAGAGCCTCCTGCTCAGCAGGAACCAGATGTTTTCAATGTCTGGACTCAGAGCTGTCGTCCTGGAGGTGCTGAGGCCTTTTCTCCAGTCCAGAAATGAATCTGGGCTGGCTGAATGTAGGTAGGGCAAGGGAAATGAGACTGTGTGGGACACAGATATGGATGAAGCTGCCACTCTAGCTTAAGAGGCTCAGGCCCAGGGGACAAGATTTGAGGCCACCTTGTTCCCTCCTTCCTTCCCTTGGGCTCGGAGGGAGGACCCTTGTCTGCAACGATACCACCGTCCAACCAATCCAGTGGGTTACGAGGGGCCATAACTTGGAAAACAGCAGTCAAAACCCAAGTGGTCATAGGGGATTTAATAGAGCAGGGCTTGGTGTCAAGGGGACCTCACCTCTAAAACACACACACACACACACACACACGCACACACACACACACACACAGAAAGAGAGAGAGAGAGAGAGAGAAAGACAGAGAGAGAGAGACAGAGAGAGCTAACGCCAGCCTGGAGCCCCCTGTTCACCACCCACCAGAGGCTGATTCACACACCAACACAGCCTCACACATTATATCCTCAGAGGCACAACACTGCTGCTGATTGGGACCTGGCTGCCATGAACCGCCTCAAGCTGTTTGCTGTGATGACCCATTTGCACAGGCTCTTGATTTCTAGAACCTCTCAGGTTCAGGGGAAGACAGGTTTCATCTGTCAGTATTAGTCACAGTGTCCTCACTTCACCGTCTCACCATAGTGATACATTTTCTCTCTGTGTTGGGCAAGTTGCTATACCTTCCTGAGCTTCCATTGCCCTATTGACATACTGAAATCTTTGGCTAAATGATCTCCAAATTCTTGTTCTTCTCACACATTTAGTGACCCCGTGGCTTAGGGGACTACTACATTCACAGTTACCTGCTGTGTCAGCCAGCTGCCTAGTTGCAAGTCCCCTGATGGCACTGCTGCCCTGGGGGCTATTATGCCTCCCATGAGCCCCATTGCAAGTATTTTCAGTATCCTCTAAGGATACCCTCACTACCCCCTAAGATACTGCATGACACCATTGGCATCTCACCCTGCCTAAAATTGCTTCTTTTCATACCCCAGAGCTACAGAATGGGTGGGCAGCTGACTAGAGTCTCCCAGGCTAGGTCCTTAGGAGACTATATATATATATGTATCACTATCTTATGTCCCATGACAGACTTCAGAAACTCTAGGCCAGGGCCTGGATGCAACCCAGAAGATCCTCAAGGGCTGGACCTTGGAACTCAGGCTAGCCCCTGATTGAGCACCCTCATTCTAGAGAACTGCAGCAGAGGAACTCAGAGTCACCACTGGGACACACGTTTCTGATCCAGCACTGTTTCATGGTAGCCAACCTTGACTGCTACAAGTGCACAGAATAGAAACTGGGTCTGCTTATTTGCAGTTTCCAAAATCACCTCAGTGGCCTGGTCTTTGTGCTTCAAGTGCTGTTCCTCCTCTCCCTTTCCCTGTCTAATTTCTTTCCTCACGCCTTTCAGGCACCTGATCCTCTGGGAAACCTCCACTGACTCCATTAACATCCCCAAGGCTGAGTGGGTGCCCTGTCTGAGCCTTCTCATGGACCCCGAAACTTCCTCCTGTCACTCTCTGTTGTACTCTGTTGTGCCTTTCTCAGCCTCTCCCCACCCAGCCCACTGGAGGCGACATCTGAGTATGGGCTTGCAGGCATGACCAGCCCTGGACCTTCACAGATTCTGTAAGGAAGGCTTTGTCTCAAAACCTTTTATATATCAACCACCAGATTAGCAAATAGTTAAAGGGATGAATAACATCAAGAGCGACGGTGAAGGACAATGAACACTATCCTACACTGCTCCTGAGAGAATAAATTGCTGCCACCTCTTTTCAGATCCATTTATCAACGGTTACTCAGTGTTGAAATATTTGTAGGGTTTTGTGCCAAAATTCTATTTATGTGTATCTCTTCTAGAGCGACACATCCTCTGCAAACAAAGATATTGGAAAAACTTTTGAGAACTTTAAAAGTTGAGGAAAAAAATGTGAAGGTCCTTGTGTATGGAAGTAGTTAAAGAATTATGGCATATCACTTAGAACACTATGCAGAAGTTAAAAATGATGAGACAGTTCTCCATGAACTGACAGGAGAAGTTCACCCAGACTTGCTGTAAAATGCAAAAATCAAGTGCCACACAATACGTGCATCCTGAGCCAGTATGTATCTTATGGCCCCATAAAAGACAAGCATATGTTTCTATTAGTGCATGTATGTGTATGTAAATGCATCGATTGAGGAATTTTTGAGGAAACGCATTAAACCATTGCTGAGGGGGCTGGTGATGGAGAGGGGTGGACAAGGGAGACTATTGTTTTGTCTGTATTGTTTTCGTACACAAGGATTATTTGCATAAATAAGACAGTATTGTAAACAGGTGATATACCTGTACTTACTAGGTCTTTAATAAAAAGAAACTGTTATTATTTGTCATAATAAGAATCACTTCGCCTCTTGCAGGAGCTTCTGCGAAACTTGCGTGCAAGTCAACGAAATTGTATTGAGATCCTCTCATGTACCCAGTGCTTTCACACATATAATTTACCTGTAATTTATCCAGTTCAATCTCAGGGCTGGCAAAATCCAGTTGACCCCTACTCCCTGTAACAACCACTCCAAATTAAAAAAATCAACTTTTTCTTGAATCCCTACACACTTGTTTAATCTCAGCTGAGGGAGACATGGTATAAAGCTACGAGGGGCTGACCTCGTAGCCTTTCTCGATATAAATCCCATCCATCCACAGGGTGGTGCGGGGCGGGTCTTATCACCATCACTCACAGCCCTTCCCTGACTCTTTGCAGAACTCTGGGTCCATTCAAGGCAGTTGCACAGAGGCAGCTTATTTTCTCAAAGGAGATTCAGAAAAAAAAAGGAAATGTTACTGGGCGGGACAACAGGGTTGTCCACCTCACCTGCCATCAGGCTTCGGGGACTGAGCAGCCTGGCCTCCTGGGCCAGCCCGGGACTCCTTTCTTTGAAAAATCGCTAGGTTGGTGTATTAGTCCGCTCGGGCTGCCATAACAAAATACCACAGGCTGGGTGACTTAAACAACAGACATTTATTTTCTCACAGTTCTGCCAGCTGGGAAGTCCAAGATCAAGGTGCTGGCCGATTTGGTTTCTGCTGAAGGCTCTCCTCATGGTTTGCCTCCTTCTTGCTAAGACGTCACATGGCCTTTCCTGGGTGCATGCAGTGCAGAGAAGAAGAGACCTCCCTGCTACCCAAATGTCCCTGCAGAAGCACAGTTGTCACTACCTCGAGATACTGACAGATACAATGAGCTCTGTGGCGTCTCTTCTCATAAGGACACTAATCCTGTAGGAGCAGGGCTCCACCCTTATGACCTCATTTAACCTTAATTGCCTCCTAAAGCCTCTAGCTCCAGATACAGTCCCATTAGGGGTCGGGGCTTCAATGTATTAATTGCAGGGCGGGGGAACGCAATTCAGTCCACAGCAGTTGGCAAGGTTTTGTGTTGCGGACCCTCACTTTCTGGCGTTTCTGATTCCCTGCTGTTCAAATGTCCCTGCAGAATCACAGATGTCACTACCCTGACATACTGACAGATACAACTGTGGCCCCTCATCCTGCCTAAAGCCACCTACTACCACATCCCAGGGTTACTAATGAGGAGGTGAACTGGGGCTCCTAGCCCAGAGGCCCGGCTGATCGATGTCACTGCCTTAAGCGTCATCATAGACGTCAGAAACCCTGGGCCAGGCCCTGGGTGCACCCTGGAATAGCTTAAGAAGGCAGAACCTTGGGATGGTTCCCCAGGAGTGATTCCAGCCCCTGAGAAAACTCACTCAAAAACTGCAGCAGCAGGGGCTCAGGGACTCCGTGGGGCACGGTTTTCTCATCTTGTTCTGCCACCTGGTGGCAGTTGGCTGCGTCTACAAGGAAACAGGTGGAAGCTCCATAAAACCTGGGCCTTTCTTCCTGGGAATTTCCAGCAGTTTGGAACAACCTTCCTACTTAGAAAATGAGTTTCTTTATATGAGAATGAAAGTTGTGCTGGGAGATGACAGTGTAGTCACTTGGGTCTTCATTTCTATTCATTTTTTAAGTTAACAATTTAAACCTAGCTTTTATTAAGCATTTAAACACAACTTGCCGGTTTGGTCATTTTAATCACATAGCTAGTCATATACAACCATAAGAAACATTACTTTCACTTGTTCATTGGTTCATGTTCAATTGACTCCTAAGTTTCAGTGGAGTGGTGTAGGAGAAAGCCTAACTGGAGTAGATTCAAGGAGAGAAAAGGGAGATAGGACAGACAATGAGACCTGCTCACTTCTTGGAGGAGTTTCTAAGTATTTCACAACACTTGCCTGGAAATTCACAAGATTTTGAGGAGAATTTTTGTACACGTCAGAGGGAATTACG
This sequence comes from Pan paniscus, assembly GCF_029289425.2. NCBI lineage: Eukaryota > Metazoa > Chordata > Mammalia > Primates > Hominidae > Pan > Pan paniscus. The sequence continues at coordinate 72,608,994 of NC_073272.2, forward strand.
TATTTACATGAAAGCTAAGGGCTCTTTACCTCTGATTTGCACACGAATCCTATGAATCACAGGGCTGTCTGAAACCATTTGAACCCTCCTCTCTGCAGCATACGGTACAAGTGACCGCTCAGGCTGTGTTTCAGCACCTCTAATGTTGCTAATCTCATTACCTTACAAAGCCAGCGATGGCCTGGCTGGTGGGAAGGACATCTTCGTGTGAATCCCATCTGCAGCATCTGTGGTCTTGTTAACCTCTTTCCCGGCTCCTTCCCCTGACCTTGTCTCTCTGCAATTCTGGGTCCATCTAGAACTCTGGTGTGACACCCCAAGAGCAGACGTGATGGCTGAGGTCCAATCATAGGCTTTTAGTGGATATGTATTCAGGGGCAAACACATAATGCTGCATTTACCTCCACACTATGAAGATATACAGAGCCTTCAATACACATCGATTACTCATAAATGTCTACTTCTTAGGTATCAGGATCACTCTTACAATTTCATCTACAAGGTCCAACTGTTAAATGTGAGAAAAACAGTGCACAGTAATGTGACAATAGTGTCCACATGAATGAAGTAGTTCCAGTTTCCCTGGGACTGAGAGCTTTCCCGGGACAGGGGCCTTTAAGTTTTAAAACCGGAATGGTCCCACTCATGGCAAACTAGGACCATGTGTGACCTTGGCATGCAATGAACCATTCATGGCCAAATAAAATGAGCTACCTGTAGAAGACCTCTACACATCATGTTCTCTCGAGGAGGACCCTCGGGGCTGTTCTGCTCAGCAAGCAGAAGCGTGACTCCAGCCTGCTGGGAGGGCCAGGAGGAAGAAACAAAGGAAAGAAAGATTGGAGGAGTGGGAGTAAGAAACACAGGAACAGACGGAATGTGACATACCAGAAATGTATCCCTTGCTGGAGCACAAGGCTGTAGGAGGGAGGGACGATGGGGCAGGGGCAGAGGGGCTGAATGGGGCGTGGAGGGGGCAGGCCCTCGGCCTCTTTGCACCCGGCAGAGTGACGAGCTTCGCCGGTGTCTTCAACGAAGTCCTGTCGGTCCCTACCGGCACATCACACACTCCTGGAAGCATGATCTTCACTCCCTTCCTTCCACCTGCTGACCTGGTGAGTCTGGCTTCCCTCCATTGTCCTGGAATGTCCCCTAGGAGGCTGGGCTTTGGTCTGTGCAGGTCACTGCTGCATCCCCAGCCCCTGCAAGAGGGCCAGAGACGCACACAACAGTTGCTGGATGGGGTGAAGGAAGCCAGGGATGGGAGGGAGCATTAGGATCTGGCTATTTAGTCTGTCTTTCAGAATGTGAAAGGGCTGCAAAAAGACCCTGAGGAATGGGTGGCTGTGTCTGACGCCACGGAGGACCCATCCGGTGGCACAGGCTTGCCCAGGGAACCTGCTCTTCTGCGAGGGTCTTGGAGGAGCCGGTTCCAGAGAGCCCTGGCATGTTTCACCAAGTGTTTCAGGTGAGAGCTCCTTCGGAGCCCGCCTCTGCCTCTCTCACTGCTCGCCACCAAGCCCATCCGCCTCCCCTTCCTGTTCCACCAAGAGAACCTCAGGCCAAGCCAGAAATCCCCAGGGCTCCCGAGGGTCCACTTGTCACTCTGCTTTCCTCCCTAGGGGAGGATACCGGGCACTCGGAATCTGAGACCACCGGAGCCACAGACACAGAGCCATGAACGGTGACCAAGCCCCTTCTGCTGCTCCATGCCCCTGCTCGCCGCAGTGTCCCAGTCACCAGGCCTGAAATAAATGCTGGCACGCTTGACTGTTTTTGCTTTGTGGCATTTGATGTAACTTTCAACACGTCGGGTGAAGTGGGGGTGGTCAGCTTTGGTGGTGGTGGGGTTGTGGAGGGAGAGAGCTAGCATCTTCCTGAGCCCTGTTAGGCTGTCCGCCCTCCTCCTCGAGGCAGCGCTGCTTGTTCCTGGGTCCTGGTGGCGATGGGCTGTGGCCAATCAATGGTGAGTTTTCCACAGCTGGCAGCTCGGACCCTGGTGAGGCACTTACATGCAGGAATGACGACGGAATAACATCTCTCTTCCCCCAGCAATGCGCACGGTCTTCATATCGGAGGAAAACTGGGCAGTGTTTATATGCAGAGGCGGGAGGGTCATGTGGAGGAAGAATCTGTGGATCTCAGAAAAGGCATTAACCCCTAAACTGACAAAGAGCTCCCAGGTCCCCCTACCCCACCACAAGACAGAGAGCCCTTCCAACAGACGACCTCGTCTCCACCTACGCGTTGCTCATTTTCATAAGAGGAGGGCTTCATTTTTTCTTTCTTTTGCCTTCCTGAGGTGACCTTGATATGTGCTGCAACACAGTATCAGCAGGAGAATTCTACAAAGGGGGTTGGAGCATACTTGTTCCTTTAACCTGTTAGAAATTGCAACACAAGCAATCACCAAGGTCAATGGAGAGACGGCGGGCCTTTCAGACACACAGTAATGGGTGGGAGGACCTCACAGAGGCCCACGTCAAATTACATTGATCTGTTCACTTTCTGAATGAGGAGCTGAGTCCCACGGGTGCTCCCAGAGTGGGGTCCTCAGCTTTGCAGGCTGGGCAGCTCTAGTGTCTCAGCATGCCCAGGGGACAGCAACACTCTCGAGGACCCACTCCCACAGGAGGCTGACCCATCCTCCCTGCTGGCACATTCTCTTGCTTCTCTCTCATTAAGACTGAAATAAATCTGGAAGTGTTTGGTGGTTTTATGGGTCAATATCTTTTTACACCTCTTGAGAAAGATATTTAATCGAGATAGGGTTGGCTGTTGGAGATGGAGAGGAGCTTAAGACATACATACGTATCTGGACTCATGTATGTGGTTATAGTCATGGGACAGCATTGCTTCTTCCTAAGTACCTGTTAGGACTGTGACCTATAGACAATGCTTTTTCCACAGGTATCTTGCTATGGCCTTGAGGAGGGCAATTCAGTGTAACAATGCAGAAAAAATATCATCTCTCCCTGCCCAAATGCATATACCCTTCATAACTGACAATGTTTATTGGCTTCAAATGGAGAGCAGGCGGCTCGGGATTTTGAGGAAAGGCCTCAGATTGAGGTACACATAATCAGCTCCAACTATCCCCACCCCAAACTAAGACAGAGCCCTTCCAAAACCCTTTCCCCATTCACCTCAGATTGCATGTTTTCATATTATGATACCCCCACCCCCACTGCGCCACCCCACCACCACCACCACCTCCAGCCTTTCCTTGACGCCAGCAGAGGAATGCAAGTGAGGGGTTACAGTGTAATATTCTCTGGATCCTACATATCCTAGGGTAGGCCCTGAGAGAACTGGTGCCAGGATCCCGCAGTGTTTGTGACGAAGGGCACAAAAAGGCTTTGCAAGGCCAACGGGCAGGGATGTAAAACATGCATGTCAATCTCTAAGAACTGAAGATAATTTTAGGCTAGTTATTATGATCACTATACCCACCAGGACCATTCTAAGGCATGGAGAATACTGGTCCTTTGAAAACCACGCTGGTGCTGGCCACTGTAATTTTGGTAGGGTTTGGCCTTCATCAGATCCTTCCCTGCTCAGGAAACCTCCATAGCTTCCTGGGCCAGCCAAATCAGGTTTGAGCCATCAAGGCTCTTCCTGGCTTCGCTCCAGGCTAGTCTAGACTTATCTCTCACCCCTACAAACAGTTTTCCCTCTGTATAAACAGGATAACTTATCCATTCTAACATCTAGGCCTTTGTTTCTTAAAACAACAACAGCAACTAACCGTAGTCATATAACCCACTGAGCTCTGTCTCTCCCAGGCTTCAGGGGCGAACATCTGCTCAGTAGCTTCTGGGAATCAGCTCCGGTGAGTGCAACACTTACCCCCTTGCCCATCACTCCTTACGGATGCTGAATGTAAAGCACCTGCTGTGTGCACTGTAGAAACTGCACAGGGACAGGAGTCCAGGACAGCTTCTAGGCATGCCACAGGTGGAGTCTTTTCTCTGGCTCATCCAAGAGCCAAGAGCAGCTGCTTTCCAAAGAGTCACTTTCCACTACACGTTTACTTTATTACTATTATTTTTTAATCTCTCAGCTGTGAAGTCCACCAACTGAGGATCCTGGCTCCTGTACAGGTCCCCACCCCCGGATCATCTCTCCCCAGTCTCCCCAAATTCTAACCTTCCAGTTCCACTGAAGAACATGGAATGCTCCCGATGCCCACAATACCCTGCCTCGGGGACACACTGCACTTACTACTCCTTCAGTGCTTCAGATCTCAGATGGCATCTCACTACAAGGAAGCCTTCCTTGTTCCCAGACATCCACCACCCAGGGTTAAGTGTCTCTCCTCCGGGCTCCCATACCACCTGGTCCTTATCCTCATCCCGGCAATTAATACATCAAACTGCCACATCTGGCTGATTTACTTACATGACAGCCCCATCTAGACTCTCAGATGTGGGGCAGAGGCTGAGTCTGGTGCATTCCTCTATCTCCAGCGCCCGGCACAGTGCCTCACATATAGTAGGTAGTCAGTAAATGTATGTTGAATAAATGAGTCAATGAGCAAGGTGTCTAATTCATTGAATTTTTATTTTTCCCTACATTCTGGAGAACTAGGCAAATACAAGCAGAGAGCGGTTGTAATTTTGTGCAACAGACACTGACCGGCTTTTTATTTTATCTTTTTATATTTGGGGGAGGGGGGGAATGATTGTACTGGTAAAGTCTCTCAAACCTCCAAAGAACAGCTTATTCCAATGCTATAATAAGTTACAGGCATAAAATGATATACTCTCCCAATTTCTTTTATGAAACAGCAAATCTCTCCTGCTAAAACCGAAACAGAGAACAATAAAACATTTGACCAACGTCATTCATAGACCTAGATGTTCAACTTAAGTACTCAATCAAGTGTCTATGGAACAAAGGATTTTGAAAAAATGCTTAGGTATGGCGTTTGTTTCAACTCTGATATAATTCTGTCATCATGTAGTTTTAACCAGTTTATTTCCTGTAAAATGATCATCATTATAAAAAAAAGTTAATTAAGGCAAACAAAACTTTGCAGTATGCAAATTGAAAGCTAAATCACTGAGAAAGACAAATAGAACTGGAACACAGATACCATGGGCGGCAGGTTCTCCCTAACCCCACTCTACCCCTCGACTCCTGAAAAGTCAGGACCCCAGCACCCACTGCTGTGGGGTCCTTTTGACTACCCACAGCAAAACAAAGTGAAGACTCAGCCCCAGCCTTCACTGCTGGCAGGAGGAGTCCCTGACACTAGCCTGAGATTGCAACCACACTGGCACTGTCCCAGGTACTGATACTTGCTCCAGCCATGGCTCTAGCCCTGGCACTGGCAACTGGCACTTGCATTGGTGCTGGTGCTGATGCTTGCTTCAGCCATGGCATAGGCCCTGGAACTGGAACTGGCACTAACACTGGCACTTGTCACGTCACCAACGGCAGCTGCCATCTCGGGCACGGGGTATCTCCTCCTCTTCTCTCAATGCCTCATTTACTGCCACGGAAAGGAACTGGGGTGGGTGTCATTCACTTTGGCCACAAACTCCGGGACTTCCATCTGTCTTGTTTCCTTTGAGAGCCCCCACAAGAATACCTAGAGCGTGGGATTGCTGTGGGACACCTATTCGTGCACCAGATACTCCTGCTGCACACTAGCTTTGGTGATGAGCTTCATGGACTCCCCAAAGACGAAATGCTTTTTAGACGAAATGTGCCTCCAACACCCTCAACACCTCCCAGACCACCTCCTCGGGGACACAGCTGGCCTGCATGAAGATCGAGTCCAGAGTAATCATCAGGAGCCGGGTCTTTGGTGTGCCCTGGTCGCCTGTCAGGCCCCAAACCAGGGCAGGATCGATTTTTCTGATCAAGACATAGGAGTGCTCTGCTGGATCAAGTTCCTTCAGATAGAACCCAAAGACTAACTCGGGGAGGTCAGAGGCTTTCTTGAAAATCTCAGGGAGGAAGCTCCTGTACCTTTTGATGACATACTTCAGCATGTCTGCCCTTTTGATCGCCACCGTCTTCCGGTTCTTAACCAGCAGGTACTGCACCAGCTCAGCTACTTTCTAGCTCACAGGGCCCCTGGGCATGCGCATCAGGGATGTCGGGGGCCGGAGGGGTACTGCGGGGGCGGGGGGCGGCGGGGGCGCGGGGCGGGGCAGACAGTTGCCTAGGGGTTTCTGGGGTCCACAAAGGAACTTTCAGAAGCACCTGAGCAGGGGCTCCATGCCTCAGAAGAAGTGCTCCCAGGGCTCCGGGGAGCACTTGGTGTCCCCGCTGCAGGCGCCCCCGTGGGGGTTTCTTGGGCAAGGAGGAGAGGAGCAGGCCACCGGGCCTCTGAGACCCGCAGGCCCTGGGTGTCACCTCTACCGCGGACGTTCTCACCTGCGGCTTTGGCTGGCCCAGGAAGCAGGAACTCTGGGAAGAGATGCGCGTCCACGGGCATTCGGCGGCCGGAGCGCTGTGTGCCAGGCCGCGAGGACAGTGACGTCGCCGCGGCTGCTGCGGCGGCTGCTAAGAAGACCCGGAGCCCCAGGGTCTTGAGTCGGAGACCGCCGCCCTCAGACCGGGAGGAGGAGGAGAAGGAGGAGGAGGAGGAGGAGGAGGAGGAGGAGGAGGCGGAGGAGGAGGAGGAGGAGGAGGAGGCGGAGGAGGAGGAGGAGCAGGAGGAGGAGGAGGAGGAAGCGGGAGGGGAGGGGGCTAAGCCTCCGCCGCCCGGGTCTTCCCGGAGCTGTGGGAATGGGCGGGCGTCGCCCCGCAGTGCCTCTTCTGGCAGAAAACAGTACCGCAGGCTACAGCCTGAGGGATGCGGGGGCGCTGCTCCCAGAGGTGGGGCTGCTCATGTGAGGCTTGAAAGAGACCATAAGCCTAAAAGCCAGGCCCAGTGTAAGCGCTTAGTAACTGTTACCTGTTGTTGTGATGAATCCGATCATTCTGGATTATCTTCGTATCCCTCCTTCTCTCCTGTGGAGAAGGCTCCTAAGAGCGTAGGCATTTCTGTCCAGCGGCTGCCTCTGCAGCTTCCTCTTCAGATCATCTACCTGAAGTTGCTTTGCTCAGTGCCTGGCCTAGAGTAAGCACTTAGTGAGTTTTCCTTTGCGTTCGTTTCATTATTATAGTGTACATCGCATCTACATTGCTTGCACCCTGTGTGGTCATCTAGATGTGGAGGAAGGACCCGGGAAACAAGTGACCTCCATGGAGAACTGAAGATGTGTTTCCTTTTCTTTATGATCAGTGGATCTGGGGTGCACAACATCAGTTCTCTTGCGTATTCTTTCTCTCCTACACAGTCTGGAAAGTTATTGTTAACTGTAATCTAACTTTGCAAACCACCATTCCTATAATGACATCCTCTTCTTGCTTCTCTTACTCTCATGTCACTGCGCCTCATCCTTTCTCTACAGAGCGCTCTCTCCCATTTCACCTCTCATCTGCGATTCGGGGACCTTAAATCGACTCCTGCTTTGAGGTCAGCCCCTAGGAAGCCTGCAAATAAATAGCAAGAAGACTCCTCCACCCTAGCAAGTGCATTCTCTTATTGTAACCTGGTACAACTTAGCATTCCTTTCTTTCATCCTAACCTTTCTAGACAGTAACCAGTATAGCCTCCTCACACATAACAAAACGGTCGACGTCGTCGTTGTTGTTGTTGTTGTTATTGCTGCTATTGAGACGGAGTCTCGCTCTTGTCACCCAGGCTGGAGTGCAGTGGTGCGATCTCGGCTCACTGCAACCTCCGCCTCCTGGGTTCAAGCTTCTTCTGCCTCAGCCTTCTGAGTAGCTGGGATTACAGGCGCCCGCCACCACGCCCAGCTAATATTTGTACTTTTAGTAGAGACGGGGTTTTGCCATGTTGGCCACGCTGGTCTTGAACTCCTGACCTCAGGCCCGCCCTCATCGGCCTCCCAAAGTGCTGGGATTACGGTCGACTTTTATACAGCAATTGTTATACCTCGAAATAACACGTACTAAATTTCCATATAATGTCCACGCTTGCACTTCAAATTTCTTCCATTGATCTAAATTCTGTTGTTGCTAATTCCGCTATAAAGATTTAGAAATTGTTTTTGTGTGAGTAGAACTAACTCCCCCCTCACTATTCTTCTTTTACAAAATTTCTTCAAAATATTTTGGAAAATGTCATCATCTATAAGAATTTCAAAATCAAAGTTTTCAAGTTAAAAAAAATTCCCTGGCTTGAATTTTAACTAGAATTTCTTAGGACTTATAGTTTACTATGAGAATAATTAACATCTCATTAACATGAGAAGATGGAGGGTCCTCAGCCACAAAATATAGCATGTTCTTCATGTTCTTTCATTGATTCTGCTCTTTAATCAGAGTACTTCAATCACCTTTTAGTTTGCTTTATATAGCTTTTGCATAATTCTTAAGTTTGTCCATGGCAGTCTTTTTAGTTTCATTGCTGCTATGAATTGTGTATTTCCCATTATGTCTTCTAATTACTTATTTCTGACATATAGGAAGCCTACTGGTTTTGTATACTTTGGGGCATACGGCCATCTTAATATCCCCTCTCCTTAATTAGAATGCTTTTTCAGTGGATTCTCGCGCGTTTTCTAGGTAGGCAATCACAGTCTCTGCATGTTATTAATACAGTATTCATTTTCCCTTTTCTTATTACATTGACTAGGACCGTGGTACCCTGTTAGCTAATAGCGGTGATGTGAAACTTTTTTGTTGTCCTTGTTCCCACTCTTAACGGGAAGGACTCCGTTCATTTGGGGCTAAATATGTTGTTGGTTTTGGATACCGATTGTGACATTTATCAACGTGTTGTCTGTCAGGTCCAAGTTACTCCTTCTTTGCCCTGCTTTGTCACACTAGAGATGATCCTTGTGAGTCTTTCTCCTATGCCAGCTAACAGAATGTTAGGCTCTGGCCATAGAGAGCACTGGGGGTGACCCTACGAATCCCAGCAGGAAAATTCATCCCTCCTGCTAGTAGCAGTCTCCCGTTTGATGATATTCACTGAAGGAGGTCAGAGACCAGTGCAGACAAGCTCCAGCTGCACCTCCAGACCATGATTTCCCCACTATCAGTTGCCTCTGAGCAGCTCCAGCCTTCCCATGCACCACCACCACCCACCACCTTCCTGCCTTGGTGGTCTCTTCTACAGACCAGCAAAGGCCCACACTCTCTGGTAAGTTTCGACACCACTGGCAGGCTGCAAGTTCTTTTGGCAGCTACATCCTCTTCAAAGAGGTCTGATTCTCAGCTCGGGAGGAACAGTGAACTCTCCTACTCCTTTATTGCCTGCTATTCCTCATCCTAGAGGTAGTAGCTGCTCTTTTGCAACTGCTACTCCTGGACCCCTTAAAGTTCTCTTTTGTGCCTTTTAGGAGGTAACCCCCTTCTACCACTTAGCCATGTTTTCTACTCACTGTGCTCTGTCCAAATAACCTGCACGGTTTCCGTCTCCTGGTTGGGCCCCGACTCACATACCACTTATCAACCTGGAGATGTTTCCCTCTAAACCAAACTTTCTAGCAGGCTTTCTTTTCTTCTTCACCTTCGCCGCCGACTCCTCCTCCTCCTCCTTCATCTTCTTCCTCTTCTTCTTCTTGTTTGCAAATGTACTTTAAATTTCATCAAACGTCTTGTCATTATCGATCAAATTATTCCCATGGTTTTGCTTCCATAAGGGCTTTTTATATTTAAAGAAGCCTGGAAAAATGCAGACAACACAAACAAGAGATATGCATTAGAAATCATTGCAATGAGCAGGGCGCAGTGGCTCTCGCCTGTAATCCCAGCACTTTGGGAGGCCGAGGCACGCGGATCACGAGTTCAGGAGATCAAGACCATCCTGGCCAACGTGGTGAAACCCCGTCTCTACTAAAGATACAAAAATTAGCTGGGCGTGGTAGCGTGTGCCCGTAGTCCCAGCTACTCGGGAGGCTGAGGCAGGAGGATCGCTTGAACCTGGGAGGCAGAGGTTGCAGTGAGCTGAGATCGTGCCGCTGCACACTCCAGCCTGGTGACAGAGAGAGATTCTGTCTCAAAAAAAAAAAAAAAAAAAGAAAGAAAGAAAGAAAGAAAAGAAAAAAGAAATCATTGCAACACACAGTAGTGGGAATCATACAGATTTCTTTAAAACTGTCCTTGGTGAGTCTTTGGCTGCAGACTCTCATTAAGATACTGTAAGTACTATAGAATCCTCTCTACATTGCCCGCTGAACCCAACTGCTGGCCATGCGGAGGGTTTTAGCCTGTGAGGTGAAGGAGAGCTCTGTTCCCTGGAACGCTCCCCACTGTAGTATTTGTTCACAACTGTTCTCTGTTCTCCCCACGACAAAGTCACCCAACCTCCTCAAAAAGCTATCCAATCCACTACTCTGTCCACAGACAGACCTGAGAGGGCCTCTGCAGGCCAAGGAAAGGGGAAAAGCCAAGGCCAAAATGCTTTACACTTTTGAAGAGGGGCCACCAGAGGATGACCCAAGCTGAGAGCAGTGTGCTTGCTAGGCATACTCAGGCTGAGTGACGCATTCAAGCTTCCTTCTCCTCATGCTCTCTCTCTGCTTCTCTCTGCAGCAGCATAGGCCTGTGCCCTGCCTCCCTTTACCGCCCCACACACTGCTCACACTGGCCCGCTCTAAAAAAGTAAAGAAAAGGTAGAAAACGGGCAAAACTTATGGACCTACTCCCCAGAGTCAGAAATTCAGATGGCCAACAAACCTGCATGTTGTACACATGTACCCCAGAACTTATAGTATAATAATTAAAAAAAAAACAAAATCTTCAGGCCGGGCACAGTGGCTCACACCTGTAATCCCAGCACTTTGGGAGGCTGAGGAGGGCAGATCTCTTGGGGTCAGGAGTTCGAGACCAGCCTGGCCAACAGGGTGAAACCCTGCCTTGACTGAAAATACAAAAATTAGTCAGGCGTGGTGGTGTGCGCCTGTAATCCCAGCCACTCAGGGGGCTGAGGCAGGGGAATCGAAAAAAAAAAAACTCTTTGATCCCACCAACAATCAGGGAAATACTCATAAAACGACAAAGAGATACAATTATTTACCCAACATAGAGCAAATCCATTTTTAAGTAGATTCATATCAAATATGGCAAAACACAATTCTAAAGACTGTCAATCAGCTGTAAAATTTTAAATGCGTATACACTCAACAACAAAAATTCACTTATAGGTATTCATCCTTCATATTGGTACCAAATAAAATAATGGACTCCCAGTTAAGCTTGAATTTCAGATCCACAGCAAATACTTTTTTAGTGTAAGTGTGTCCTGTATGCAATATTTGAGGCATTCTTACACTAAAACACTTACTAAATGCTAAGAAATTCAAATGTAACTGGGTTTCCTGTACTTTTATTTGCTAACTCTGGCAACCCTAATCCTAGAGAACCACCCAATCCTATGCACAAGGAGATGTGTGCAAGAATTGTCATTGCTGTCTTGTATATAATGGTTACCAAAATTGAAAATAACAGAAATATTCATCAATAAGAGAATGCTTTTAAAAACTACACTGTGACTAACTACCATGTGTAAGTTGAAAGATTAAGGAAGATTTACAGGTATGACGTGAAAAAACATCTATTCTTGAGTTTTGAAATGTTGAGGAACAATATATAGGATTGTCATCATTTAGTCAGACAAAGCAGAACTCAATTATACATTTCCGTGGGTAAAAATACACTAGTGTAAAAGCATAGAACAGGTCTAAAAGGATACTCATCAACCTTTTAAGTGTGGTCACCTTTGCTACATTTATTTTTTTGTGTGTGTCTTTTGTTTTTGTTTTTTGTTTTTTTCCTTTTTCTGGAGAATGGGGTCTCGCTATATTGCCCAGGCAGGTCTCGAACTCCTGGGCTCAAGCTATCCTCCCGCCTCTTGCCTCCCTGAGAGCTGGGATTACAGGCGTGAACCACCACGCCCGGCCTAAGAGTGGTCACCTTTGGAGTGGGGCTTTCTATTTGGGGGGTTGGAAGTACGTACTTTCTATCAAATGTCCATCATTGCAACACTGACTTGCAGTGCCAACAAATGTTAAACTTATCAAATTCCCTACATGCAAAGGTCTGTCTCTGGGCTTTGTGTTCTTTTCTGTTGACCTATTTATCTCAAGAGCCAGCACAACACTGTTCCAATTAGGATATCTTTATCATACACATAATTTACATTATGGCAAGTTCCCCTCTGAGTTCTTACTATTCAGAAATGAGTAAGATTAGCTGCATGTCCTATTCTGTTCCGTCCATAAGAAAATTCTCAACTGGCAAGTTCAGTTTGACCCTGGTCAGGAAACAAGGGTCACCCATATAGTTCCATCCCAGCTCTGTTCATTGAAGCTTCCAAATAGATCTCAGGCTGTTGGGCTATGGGTTGTTCATATATGGCCTAATAACACAGCGTGAGTAAGTCTTAATGCAAAATAATTATAGTAAATGTAATTGTGAATCTGCTAAAGTCACCGATTAAAAGAGACCCTCAGGTTGGATTTTTAAAATGAGAACCAAGAAACACGTTTACATCAAAAAAATAAAAAATAAAAATAAAAAACAGAAAGATTGAGAACAAAAGTGTGGAAAACAATATAAAACAAAAAGAAAGTTGGGGTAGCAATTCTTTTTTTGTTTTATTCCTTTTCTTATACTGGCAGCACTTTAAATTGGGAGCATAAATTACATGCACAAAAATGCACAAATCCAAATGGTTAAGTATAGAGATGGCTGATTTTTGTCCAATGCATTCACTTTGGTAACTGTCACACAGATCAGAATAGAGACGACTTCAAACGCCCCAGAAAGTTCCCTTGCGTTGCTTCGCAGTCAGTCAGTATCCACCCATCCCTCCAGCGGCAACCCCTTTTCTGATTTCTATCACCGCAGATTAATTTTGCCTCTTCCGCAACTTTATAGAAACTGAGCCACAGTGCTCATTTTTTTCAGGCTTCTTTTGCTCAACTTAACGTTTTTTGAGATTCATCCTTGTTGTTGTGTGTATTGACAGTCTGTTAGTTTTTATTGCTGAGTAGTATTCCATTGTACGAGTACATCACAGTGTGTTTATTCTCCTATTGACGGTGGTACAGCCCGATGACCTGGCTAGCTGCCAGGTCTGCTGCTCCCCTCCTTTTAAAGGTATCAGTGTCAACACACTCCACACCAGAGCCAGCAATTATCTCAAGTATTTCAAAGGTGTATTAGTCACTCGGGGGTAGTTAAAGTGAGGGGCGTCCCCGAGGAAGGGAGAGGGAGGTGTGGGGGAGGGAGTGGAGCACCTGGAAATATATACAGGATAAGGAGCCCCCCTGTAGGAGTTTTTAATAGTGTCGGGGGAGGGGGAATGGACCAATTTCTGACAGTCCACAGAGTGCAGGGGCGGCTGAGGAGTGAGTGGAGTGAGGAAGAGCAGTGTTAGCAATGTGCAGGTGAGATTTCTAAGAGTGAGCTTAGCAGGCGGGAGTTATCTAGGAGACTGGCACATGCCACTCTCAGGTTTACCTGGAGGTTCCTTTATTATGTGGGGTATTATGTCTGCTTATGCTGTGTGGGCATAGGCAAACAAATAGGAGCACATGCATTTGGATAGGTGCCTGACCTGCAATCATGGGCCTGGGACCAGACCTGATACATCAGCATCCCCTTGATCTGGACCTGGACAGCATAGAGGGAAACCCACGGCCTTAAAACGATAACGTTTGCTATGGATGGCTTTATGGGTTTGTTTCATGAGCTTTGGGTCAGCAAATAAGAGGGGGGGTCTGTTCCTGGGGGCAGGAAGCAGGCCTGGCATTGTGTGAGGTCCGGCCTTTGGGATGTAACTTCAGCTATGTATACACACAGATTATCACAGGGGGTAGGTAGCCTCAAGCAGTAGCCTTGCCTCAGGAGGCACACGGGGACAAGGTTTTAGCCTTAGTGGAAATGGGCTTTGTTCTCCTAGGGTGGGTATGGGAACTCTAGTGAGGCTGGTCTTAAAAGTGTGGTTTTATGCACACAATGAGGAGGATGGGGAAGGAGAGGGTTATAACCCAGGAGTCTAGAACGTGGTGGTGGTTTGGACTGTGGTCATCCTTTGAGATACTTTGGTTGGCTGGGCTGTAGTCATCATCCAGGATGTGGCGATGGCCTCCCAGGGCCAGTATGACTCTTGAGCCAAATCCAGGACTTGGAGGCACAGGTCAAGGTCAGAAAGTCTATCATCATAACTACGCTAAAGGTAGCTCCAGGGAGCACAACCAGTGTAGGACCACATTATTTTTTATTCATCCTGATGGCTGGTCTGGATACTGTTCATATGCCTAGTCAATGGTTTTGCAGGGGACTAGTTGTACACTACGGATAGAGATGACACTGTGGGTGCAATACTGCCTTGGTAGCCTGGCATTGAGTAGGGGAAACTGTGTCCCAGATCCAAGCCACCAGCCATATCAGGCATAGCTAGGCCAGTGATAGCCATCGTTCTCTCCTTTCTGCAAGATCTACATGGTGGTAGGCATGGGTCTATAGGCCAACACTTTTATTTCCTGTTGGGAAGGGCCTGTAATTAGCTAACCTTTAAATCCATCATAACTGTGGAAAGCCTTAGAAAGTGGTAGTGCCTGCTTTCCAGAAAAAGTAGAAAAGTCATGTTGGATATTTCACTGTTCCATCTATGGCCAGAGGATCCCAGTGTATTATCCTGCCTTGGGTCCAGGTGTCAACTCTTTGTGGATTGCATTTGGGTAAAAAAAAAAAAAAAAAAAAAAGGACACAGAAATGCAGTATGGAGGTTGTGCTCAGGAATTGGGAATCAGAGTTGGGAATCCATGACTTGGAGTCCAAATATATTCATATATTTGTGGGGATTGACAAATTTCACCCATATGGAAAGTATTACTGGGGTCCATTTGGCTCCAATAATTAACACAACCGTGTTTAGTTTGACCCATCCTGTTGTCCTTTGAGTCAGGGCATCAGTGCAAATGATCAGGCTGGCGAATTTGATGGGTGCTATGACCATGGTAAAAATCACACAGAATAATGGTCTCAATGGTGAGGGTTGGCAGGGGGTGGCATACCCTTGCTTCTATAGCCTATAATCCACCTTGGTGAAAAAGAATCCTCTGCTTGAATTTGGAAGGATCCCCAGGAATCCAAGTGACCAGAGAATCTGTGTTGAGTAAGGCCAGAAAGTGTTGAGTATTATGAGGGAACCAATGGACCACCAGGGTTGTATATGGCCATATGACCCTGGAGGGTGGCACCAAAGATGGCCAAGTCTCTATTATATGGAGCTATCGATTCCATTGACAAAGATTGGGGAAAGTAGAGAGGCCATTTAGTGGGAGAGCCATAGAAAATCAATGGCCCAGCATTTGACCCAGAAAAGGATACTTGTGGGCCATTTAAATGGCCCATTATTAGACGTCCTATAGTTCATTTTCATTTTATTTCCATACGGTTTTCAGGAAAAGGTGGTGTTTGGTTACCTAGGTTCTTTAGTGGTGACTTGTGAGATTTTGGTGCACCCATCACCCAAGCAGTATACACTGTACCCAATTTGTGGTCTTTTATCCCTCACCCCCTCCCAACCTTTTCCCCCAAGTCCCCAAAGTCCACCGTATCATTCTTATGCCTTTGCATCCTCATAGCTTAGCAACCATTTATGAGCGACAACATACAATGTTTGGTTTTCCATTCCTGAGTTACTTCACTTAGAGTAATGGTCTCCGATTCCATCCAGATTGCTGCAAATGCCACTATGTCATTCCTTTTTACAGCTGAGTGGTATTCCATGGTATATATACACACCACAATTTTTTTACCCACTCACTGATTGATGGGCATTTGGGCTGGTTCCATATTTTTGCAATTGCAAAATTTGCTGCTATAAACATGCAAGTGCAAGTATCTTTTTCATATAATGACTTCTTTTCCTCTGGGTAGATACCTAGTAGTGGGATTGCCGGATCAAATGGTAGTTCTACTTTTAGTTCTTTAAGGGATCTCCACACTTCTCTTTTCCACGGTTTGTACTAGTTGCGCACTAGTGCTTTGTACTTGCTTACATTCCCACCAGCAGTGTAAGAGTGTTTCCTTTTCACCACATCCCCGCCAACATCTATTATTTTTTGATTTTTTGATTATGGTCATTCTTGCAGGAGTAAGGTGGTATCACATTGTGGTTTTGATTTGCATTTCCCTGATCATTAGTGATGTTGAGCATTTTTCATATGTTTGCTGGCCATTTGTATATCTTCTTTGAGAATTGTCTATTCATGTCCTTTGCCCATTTTTTCATGGGATTGTTTGTCTTTTTCTTGATAATTTGTTTCAGTTCCTTGTAGATTCTGGATATTAGTCCTCTTTCAGATGTATAGATTGTGAAGACTTTTTCCCACTCTGTGACTTGCCTGTTTATGCTGCTGTCCATTCCTTTTGCTGTGCAGAAACTTTTTAGTTTAATTAAGTCCCACCTATTTATCATTGTTTTTGTTGCATTTGCTTTTGAGTTCTTGGTCATGAAGTCTTTGCCTAAGCCAATGTCTAGAAGGGTTTTTCCGATGTTATCTTCTAGAATTTTCATAGTTTCAGGTCTTAGATTTAAGTCCTTGATCCACCTTGAGTTGATTTTTGTATAAGGTGAGAGATGAGGATCCAGTTTCATTCTTCTGCATGTGGCTTGTCAATTATCTCGGCACCCTTTGTTGAATAGGGCGTCCTTTCCCCACTTTAAGTTTTTGTTTGCTTTGTCGAAGATCAGTTAGGTGTCAGTATGTGGCCTTATTTCTGGGTTCTATATTCTGATCCATTGGTTTGTGTGCCTATTTCTTTACCAGTACCATGCTGTTTTGGTGACTATGGCCTTGTAGTATGGTTTGAAGTCCGGCAATGTGATGCCTCCAGATTTGTTCTTTTTGCTTAGTCTTGCTTTGGCTATGCGGGCTCTTTTTTGGTTCCATATGAATCTTAGGATTGTCTTTTCTAGTTCTGTGAAGAATGATGGTGGTATTCTGATGGAAATTGCATGGAATTTGTAGATTGCTTTTGGCAGGGTGGTCATTTTCACAATATTGATTCTACCCATCCATGAGCATGGGATGTGTTTCGATTTGTTGGTGTCATCTATGATTTCTTTCAGCAGTGTTTTGTAGTTTTCCTTGTAAAGGTCTTTCACCTCCTTGGTTAGGTATAGTCCAAGCATTTTATTTTATTTTATTTTATTTTATTTTATTTTATTTTATTTTTTCAGCTATTGTAAAAGGAGTTGAGTTCTTGATTTGATTCTCAGCTTGGTTGCTGTTGGTGTATAGCAGAGCTACTGATTTTTGTACATTAATTTTGTGTCCTGAAAGTTTGCTGAATTTGTGTATCAGTTCCAGAAGCTTTTTTGGAGGAGTCTTTAGGGTTTTCCAGATATACGATCATATCATCAACAAACAGTGACAGTTTGACTCCCTCTTTACTGATTTTGATGCCCTTTATTTATTTCTCTTGTCTGATTGCTCTGGCTAGGACTTCCAGTTCTATGTTGAATAGAAGTGGTGAGAGTGTAGATGACCTATAGTTCTGAAACAGTTTTCCCTGCTACTAAGTGGTCGAGGAAACCTAAATCTCAGTTTCTAGTGTCAGAGAGCCTGTTTGCGATCTTGGCGAATTGGGTGTCAGGGATCCTTACTGTCACCTATGGGCCTCTTTCATTTAAAGGCTTTATTTTGTGTTTGAATTTGGTAGACAATGGCACCTCCCCAAACTATTCAAAAAAGTTAAAGAGGAGCGAATTCTCCCTAACCCATTCTATGAGGCTAGCATTACCCTGATACCCCAACCAGACAAGGACACAACAAAGAAAGAAAACTACTGGCCGATATCCCTGATGAACTTAGATGCAAAAATCCTCAGCAAAATACTGGCAAGCCAAATCCAACGGCACATCAAAAAGAAAATACACCATGATCAAGTGTGATTTATTCCAGTGATGTAAGGATGGTTCAACATACAGAAATCAATAAACATGATACATCACATCAACAGAATAAAGGACAGAAACCATGTGATCATCTCAATAGACACAGAAAAAACATTTGACAAAATTCAACTCCCCTTCATGATAAAAAAAAAAAAAACTCTCAACAAAGTAGGCATAGAAGGACCACACCTTAAAATAATAAAGCCCATATGTGATAAACTCATAGCTAACATTATACTAAGTGGGGAAAAATTAAATGCCCTTCCACTAAGAATTAGAACAAGACAAGGATCCCCACTTTCACCACTTCTATTCAACACAGTACTGGAAGTCCTAGCCAGAGCCATCAGGCAAGAAAATGAAACAAAAGTCTTTCAAACTGGAAAAAAGGAAGTCAAAATATCCTTCCTTCCAGACAACATAATCTTATATCTGGAAAAAACAGAAGAACCCCACCAGAAAACCGTTGGAACTGATCCAACACATTCAGTAAAGTTGCAGATACAAAATTGACATACAGAAATCAGTAGCAATTTCAGACACCAATTATGAAATAGCTGAAAAAGAAATCAAAAAGGCAACTCACAAAGCAATGGGGTTACAAGCATGAGCCACTGTGCCCAGCAGAGAATTCTTTATATATTCTTAACACAAATGCTTTATCAAATATAAGCTTTGCAAATATTTTTTTCTCAGTCTGTGGTTTGTCTTTTCACACTCTTAACTTGGTTGGGTCTTTGCAAGAGCAAAAGTTTTTAATTTTGACAAAGTCCAATTTACCAGTTTTTTTCTTTATGGTGTTTTTTCTTTCTTTATCCTTTTAGTGTCAGATATAAGAATTTTTTGCCTAATCTATTATCACAAAGATTGTCTCCTATATTTTCTTTTTCTTCCCCTTTTACTGACATGGAATAATTTACATACATGTGGGTACATGTGAGTGTTTTTTACATGCAAAGAATGTATAATGATCAAGTCAGGGTAACTGGAGTACCCATCACCTTGCATGTTTATCGTTTTATGTGTTGGTATCATTTGAACCCCTCTCTTCTAGTTACTTGGAAATGTAAACAGTATTGGTTTTAAGAATAGTTGCCCTAATCCACTATCCAAACATTAGAACTTAATTCTTCTAACTGTGTGATGGTATCCATAACCAACCTCTCTTCACACCCCCTTCCACCCTACCCAATCTCCCCAGTCTCTGGTATCTATCAGTCTATCCTCTATGTCCTTAAAATCAACTTTTTTCGCTCCCATGTGCAAGTGAGAACATGTGAAATTTGTCTTTCAGCACCTGGCTTATTTCACTTAACATGATGACTTCCAGTTCCATTCATGTTGCTGCAAATGACGTGATTTTATTTTTTTCTGTGGTCAGATAGTATTCTATTGTGTGTATATACCACATTTTCTTCATACGTTCATCCACTGATGGGCACTTAGATTGATTCCATATCTTGGCTATTGTGAATAGTGCTGCTATAAACATGTGAGTGCAGGTATTCCTTTGATGTACTGATTTCTTTTCCTTTGGATAGATAGCCAGCAGTGGGATTGCTGGGTTGTATGGTAGTTCTATTTTTCATATTTTGATCAGATCCTGCTGGTCGTTGCCTGGAAGTTATTTACACAAACGGGGTTTCCAGCCAGGATTCAGCTGAACTTGTCACTGTATTGGATCTGAATCGTCAACTCAATAAGAATGTGCATATCTGAGACCTCTTGTTGTCTCTACCTGTTCAAGGTGTCATCTTACCCATGGCTGGTAGAAAGTTCATGCTGAATTAAGCTTTGAATCTCTTCATCGTTGGGTTTATTGAATCACTCCATCATTGGGTTTGTTTCAGTTTCCTAGGAATACAGTCTCTTGGGATTTGTTTGATTCACTGGTCAGATTTGTGTTGTTCCTTGGTGCAGTTGCTTTCTGGCCTTCTAAATCTGCTCTTATGGTCTGTCTGCTTGTTTAGTATCTTAAGTGCCATTTGTCTGTAAAATGATTACTGAGTGGGGGAGGATAGGCATAAACTCAGTAAGTCTGTCTGCAAGCCAGTCCCTTGGACTGAGAAGCTCAGACGATCTCCCAAGACCGTTTTTCTTCAGACGTATGTTGTCTCAGGTCACCATATCAAAACACTTTAAGGACCTTTTCCTTAGTCTTGTGTTTGTGTCAGTTTGCCAAAACTGCTTTGTTCAGTTTCACTTGCCCAGAAACAGCTGGTATTGTCTGGCCCCTGATGGGGGACAACTGGCCTTGCACCAAATTCCACAGACACTAAGTTACAAAAGCGCCATGCTTGTAGACTGCTGTTTCTTATGGGGTCATTCTATCTAAATCTGCATTTCTTCCAGGACAAACACCTGTTTCCTTCATGTTTTCTCATTATAATGTTAGCGTATGTACTTGTCCCTAACGGACACAATTTCACTAGGGCCAATTTGAAAATTGCTATGGCCTTTTTTGGGACATTTTGACACGAATCAGATTTTTCATTTGACAGGTACCCTAAAAACAAAACAAAATGTGAATCAATCTTCATGAGGAGATTGTTTTTCCTGGCTGCCTAAATGAGAGATCATTTTGTTTAATATAGGAGTCAGTCCCATCTTCATTTCCATCACTTGGATTAATACATCCCAGCTCTTTATTCGCGTGGCTTGATAATATTGTCTAGGGCTTAAGTCCTCAAATCAGCCACACTGTCACTCTCTTTAGTGTGTATGTTTATCAAAATGTTTCTCTATATCTAAACTTTGTTTTCTCTCCTTACAGGAAGCCCTATAAAATGGATATAAATCTTAAAACCTTGACATCTTTTACTTGCATCCAGAGGTATGGCCATAATAAAAGTGGAGTTTAAACAAAAAATGCTTCTTGATATTTCTCACAATTGCAGAGATAAGTTGGCCATGATGTTGAAGCATTCAATATTAGTTGAGTAATTTTAAGAATATTGCCAAGAAAATTTCCAATACATATCTACCAGCTGAAGACACAATCCTGGCAAGACTATGCAGGCAAGACATGGGACAGAGCCACAAGCTCAAGGCCTCTTTGAACACCTCCAAATGGATTTTCCACAAGTGCCTTCAGCAGCGGTCCATAAATACGTTCTGGTTATTGGTTTTTGTTCTTAGGGTGGGTGCACTCTCTTAGTTGAACAGCTATGGCCGTCATGATTTTTAAAATTACTTTATATTCAAAAACTGGAGAATTCCAACTTATCTCTTCAGTAACATGGACACATATTTCACTAGAAGTATTATTAAAGAATAATTTAACACCTTTTATTCAGAACTCCACTGTCCTTATCATCCGCAGACTGCAGAGAAAATAAAGAGAGCTAATGGAATTCTCAATTTAGAATTTTCAAAGCTCTCAGGTATCCTTAAACTTCCAAGCACCGAACTATTTCCACTGGCCTTGATGAAAATAAGATCAATCCCCCTCAGGACCTGCAAGTTCTCTACTCTGGAGTTAATTATCAGACTGCCCCACACATTTGGAAATTGCTTCCAGTCGTACTTTCTGCCACACTACAGTCAATGTGTCTGAATACAAGAGATCATATGATGCTTCCAGGTGTTTCACCAAGTACAAGCTTCATTTCCAAAACCCCAGCTAAGAAGCTTCTGTAAGATCTGTAACTGGGAGATTTAGTCTTCTGGAAGTGACATAAAAGGAAAACTGCCCTTGAACCTCAATGAAAAAGACCTCATCAGACACTGCTAATAACTGACACAACAATAAAACAACACGGAATAGATCCGGGAATCATACTTCCCAATTAGAAAAAAAATACATCATTTTGTCCCGACTACTGGAAGCCCATTCCATTAGGGAACCTCAAACTGAGGATTCTTAGAAATTCTTCAGAAACAGCTGATTTCAAAAATGGACAGATTCCGTCCAAGACTATAGAATGAACCACCTACTTCGGAAGTGGACAACTTCTGCCCAAAACTGCAGAACGAGATTAATTTTCTCATTTTTTTTCCCAGCACTTTTTTCACCTGTCCTATGGCCTATCATGTTGTGTCACCCTCTGGAACATTAACATGATCTTTTTATCTTTTTTCTGCCCCCGCTATGGTTTTCTTCTACCACTTAAGAAAAAAGCAAAACTCTTTTGTACTTTTTCCCAGACTCTAGCTATTGCTCTGAAGTTCACTGGTTCTAGGATTTATAATCCCTTGTTCTCCTTTCTGGCCAAAATTTAATAGCCATCCCTTTAAACAGTTCAAAAGGTAGGGCTGGGCACGGTGGCTCACGCCTGTAATCCGAGCACTTTAGGAGGCTGAGTCAGGCAGATCTCTTGAGCTCAGCAGTTTGAGACCAGTCTGACCAACATGGTGAAACCCTGTCTCTACCAAAAGTACAAAAATAAGCCCGGTGTGGTGGCACCTGCCTGTATTCCCAGCTACTCATGAGGCACAAGAATTGCTTAAATCCGGGAGACGGAGGTTGCAGTGAGCCGGGATCATGCCACTGCACACCAGCCTGTGACAGAGTGAAACTCTGACTTAGAAAATAAATAAACAGATGCTGACTTAGGAAGATGGCCTAATAGGAACAGCTCCATTCTGCAGCTCCCAGCAAGATCGATGCAGAAGATGGGTGATTTCTGCATTTCCAACTGAGGTGCCTGGTTCATCTCATTGGGACTGATTGAACAGTGGGTATAGCCCACTGGGGGTGAACTGAAGCAGGGCAGGGCGTTGCCTCACCCAGGAAGCACAAGGGGTCGGGGGATTTCCCTTTCCTAGCCAAAGGAAGCCATGACAGACCGTACATGGAGAAACGGTACACTCCTGACCAAATACTGCACTTTTCCCACGGTCTCAGCAACCGGCAGATCAGGAGATACCCTCCCATGCCTGGCTCGGTGGGTCCCATGCCCACGGAGCCTTGCTCACTGCTAGCGCAGCAGTCTAAGATCAACCTGCTATGCTGCAGCTTGACGGGGGGAGGGGCGTCCACCACTGCTGAGCCTTGAGTAGCTTACCGTGTAAACAAAGCAGCTGGGAATCACAAACTGTGTGGAGCCCACTGCAGCTCAGCAAGGCCTACTGTCTTTATAGATTCCACCTCTGGGGGCAGGGCATATCTGAACAAAAGGCAGCAGACAGCTTCTGCGGACTTAAACATCCCTGTCAGACAGCTCTGAAGAGAGGAGTGGTTATCTCAGCATGGCATTCAAGCTCCAAGAATGGACAGACTGCCTCCTCAAGCGGGTCCCTGACCCCTGTGTAGCCTGACTGGGAAACACCTCCCAGTAGGGGCCAACAGACACCTCAAGCAGGCAGGTGCTCTTCTAGGACGAAGCTTCCAGAGGAAGGATCAGGCAGCAATATTTGCTGTTCTGCAGTCTCCCCTGGTGATACCTAGGCAAACAGGGTCTGGAGTGGACCTCCAGCAAACTCCAGTAGACCTGCAGCTGAGGAGTCTGACTGTTCAAAGGAAAGGTAACAAACAGAAAGGAATAGCAACAACATCAACAAAAAGGACATCCACACCAAGATCCCATCTGTAGGTCACCAACATCAAAGACCAAAGGTAGATAAAACCACAAAGATGGGGAGAAACCAGAACGGAAAAGCTGAAAATTCCAAACACCAGAGTGCCTCTTCTCCTCTAAAGGATTGCAGCTCCTCGCCAGCAGCAGAACAAAACTGGATGGAGAATGAGTTTAACAAGTTGACAGAAGTAGGCTTCAGAAGGTCAGTAACAACAAACTTCTCTGAGCTAAAGGAGCATGTTCTAGCCTATCACAAGGAAGCTAAAAACCTTGAAAAAAGGTTAGTCGGATGGCTAACTAGAATAAACAGTGTAGAGAAGAGCTTAGATGACCTGATGGAGCTGAAAACCATGGCACGAGAACTTTGTGATGCATTTACAAGCTTCAATAACCGATTCAATCAAGTGGAAGAAAGGATATCAGTGATTGAACATCAAATTATTGAAATAAAGAGAGAAGACAAGATTAGAGAAGAAAGAGTGAAAACAAAAGAACAAAGCCTCCAAGAAATAATGAGACTATGTGAAAAGACCAAATCTACATTTGATTCGTGTACCGGAAAGGGATGGGGAGAATGAAACCAAGTTAGAAAACACTCTTCAGGATATTATCCAGGAGAACTTCCCTAACCTAGCAAGGCAGGCCAACATTCAAATTCAGGAAATACAGAGAACACCACAGAGATACTCCTTGAGAAGAGCAAGACACATGATTGTCAGGCTCACCCAGGTTGAAATGAAGGAAAATATGTTAAGGGCAACCAGAGAGAAAGGTCAGGTTACCCACACAAAGGGAAGCCGGTCAGACTAACAGTGGCTCTCTTGGCAGAAACCCTACAAGCCAGAAGAGAGTGGGGGCCAATGTTCAACTTTTTTAAAGAAAAGAATTTTCAACCCAGAATCTCACATCCAGCCAAATTAAGCTTCATACATGAAGGAAAAATAAAATCTCTTACAGACAAGCAAATGCTGGGAGATTCTGTCACCAACAGGCCTGCCTTACAAGAGCTCCGGAAGGAAGCACTAAACATGGAAAGGAACAACCGGTATCAGCCACTGCAAAAACATGCCAAATTGTAGAGACCATCAAAGCTATGAAGAAACTGCATCAATTAACGGACAACATAACCAGCTAACATCATAATGACAGGATCAAATCCACACATAACAATATTTAGCTTAAATGTAAATGGGCTAAATGCCCCAATTAACAGATACAGACTGGCAAATTGGATAAAGAGTCAAGATCCATTGGTGTGCTCTATTCAGGAGACCCATCTGATGTGCAAAGACACATAAAGGCTCAAAATAAAGGGATGGAGGAAGATCTACCAAGCAAATGCAAAGCAAAAAAAATTAGGGGTTGCAATCCTAGTCTCTGATAAAACAGACTTTAAAGCAACAAAGATCAAAAAAGACAAAGAAGGCCGTTCCACAATGGTAAAGGGATCAATTCAACAAGAAGAGCTAACTATCCTAAATATATAAGCACCCAGTACAGGAGCACCCAGATTCATAAAGCAAGTGAGACCTACAAAGAGACTTAGACTCCCACACAATAATAATGGGAAACTTTAACACCCCCCTGTCAATATTAGACAGAACAACAAGACTGAAGGTTAACAAGGATATCCAGGACTTGAACTCACTTCTGGACCAAGTGGACTTAATAGACATCTACTGAAGTCTCCACACCAAATCAACAGAATATACATTCTTCTCAGCACCACATCACACTTATTCCAGAATTGACCACATAATTGGAAGTAAAGCACTCCTCAGCAAATGTAAAAGAACAGAAATCACCACAAACAGTCTCTCAGACCACAGTGCAATCAAATTAGAACTCGGGATTAACAAACTCACTTAAGTCAGGTAGCGTGATGCCTCCAGCTTTGTTCTTTTGGCTTAGGATTGTCTTGGAAATGCAGGCTCTTTTTTGGTTCCACATGAACTTTAAAGTAGTTTTTTCCCAATTCTGTGAAGAAAGTCATTGGTAGCTTGATGGGGATGACATTGAATCTATAAATTACCTTGGGCAGTATGGCCATTTTCACGATATTGATTCTTCCTATCCATGAGCATGGAATGCTCTTCCATTTGCTTGTGTCCTCTCATATTTCCTTGAGCAATGGTATTAGTTGTCCTTGAAGAGGTCCTTCACATCCCTTGTTAAGTTGGATTCCTAGGTATTTTATTCTCTTTGAAGCAATTGTGAATGGGAGTTCACTCATGATTTGGCTCTCTGTTTGTCTGTTATTGGTGTATAAGACTGCTAAAACAATTAGGAGATATACCTAATGCTAAATGACGAGTTAATGGGTGCAGCACACCAGCATTGCACAGGTATACATATGTAACTAACCGGTACATTGTGCACATGTGCCCTAAAACTTAAAGTATAATAATAAAAAAAAGCATTCCTGCTGGTTAACAAACCATGGAGGGAAGGGCAAAGCAGAGAGGGCTTGGCAATACACCCTGCTAGGAAAGAACTCTTCTCTATGAGATGGTAAAGTACTTTTAGGCCCACTCTTCAGAATGCACAGTGCTGAGTGTAAAAGTATCATTATTGTAAACTCGAGCAAAATACAGCCTAATCACAGTTGATAAAGGAAAGGTGAGGAGAAGCCTGCAATTCACATTTTAAAAATCAGTGGTGTTTTCTCTGAATGGCACTTCTTTCCTGCCAGGTCTTTTCTTGACTATACCATCTCAGGGGCTGCCAACAACCTTGTTAAACAGCAAAGAATCTTTGTAGTAGAAAAGTATTTAAAATGTCCTCTAGGCCCATTTTCTGACCACCTATCTCTAGTAATGGAGATGATGTGGTTGCTATTTGGGGGCTTGACAACATTTACCAACATTCCAATATTGAAATTGCTTCTTGGAAAAATACACCAGAAAAGTTCAAAAGAACCTCTGAGATGGTTTACTTCAGTGTCCTCTTTCTCTGGATTCTGCAACTGAAGCTCAGAGAGGTTAAGTTACTAATCCAGTAGTTTTGAGTTAGTTAGGATCCAGGGATAGAACCGAGGTCTAAGTATTCCTGAGGGGGGCATTTTCCAGAACTGGCAAATCAAACTTTGTTGCTTTATTGGTTATTGTATCAGTCTTTTGCTTGCCATACCAAAATATTCCAGACTGGGTGCCTTAAACAATTGACATTTATTTTTCACAGTTCTGGAGGCTACAAATCTTAAGGTCAAGGTGCCATCATTGCTGGTTTATAGTAAGGGCTCTCTTTCTGGCATGCAGATGGCCGCCTTCTCACTGTGTGCTCACATGACTTTTCTATGTGACTGCGTTGAAAGAGAGAGCTGATTTGTGCTCCTTCTCCTTATGAGGGCACTAATCCCATTAAATCAGGGCCCTACCCTTATGTCCCTATGTAACCCTAATTACCTCCCAAAGGTCTCATCAACAAATACCATCGCATTAGGGCTTGACATATGAATTTTGGGTGACACAATTCAGTCCATAACAGTGTTGAAAGAAGTAGCCACTGCTTTTGTCAAAGTGGAAATCTAGATGCTACCATACACAGAAGAAGAGTCTAGGGCTCTGAAATGTCACCAGATACCCTCAAATGCCTGTTTTATTACAGGCATTTCCTCATTCTTCATTCTACTTGAAGTTTGTGCAGTTACCACATGCTTTACCTTGGAGCCTCGTCCTGGAATGCTCATCCAGCTCCTCTGACGTCAGTTGTCTTTCTCCTCCTCTGCTGGCTCAGTCACTTTCCTTATTTTAGTCAGGTTTCTTCATAGAAAGTAGATGCCACCTGAAGTTTTCTGTTTGGCCTCTTCCCATCTTTGTCTAATTCCTTACTCTCCCTGTCAAGCTCCCATTGATTCAATTCTCACCTCTCACTCAATTCTCAGACCTGAATTCTAACTACCTGCTGGAAGTTTCCATGCAATGCCTTAGAATTTAGAAACTAAACTCATTTCTCTCCTTAACACCTTCCAGCAAACTTCCATTCCTGTCTTCTCACATATTGAGTTATTTTCAACTTTGCCTTTATTTCTCTCTTACATCACTCAAAAAGTCCCTTAGACACAGCCTCCTCAATGCTTTCTGTTACTGGAGTTTCCCCCCTATTGTCTTTATCAAATTTAGGGATTTAGTGCATTTAATCTGATACATTATATTGAGAACCTAACTGACTACTTTTCACTCTAAAACATTCTGAAAATGGTTTCCAAATAAATCGTTCTAAAGTAAAAAAAAAAAAATGCTAAAACACCAAAAGCAATGGCAACAAAAGCAAAAATTGACAAATGGGATCTAATTAAACTAAAGAGCTTCTGCACAGCAAAAGAAACTACCATCAGAGTGAACAGGCAACCCACAGAGTGGGAGAAAATTTTTGCAATCTACCCATCTGACAAAGGGCTAATATCCAGAATCTACAATGAACTCAAACAAATTTACAAGAAAAAAACAAACAACCCCATCAAAAAGTGGGTGAAGGATATGAACAGACACTTCTCAAAAGAAGACATTTATGCAGCCAACAGACACATGAAAAAATGCTCATCATCACTGGCCATCAGAGAAATGCAAATCAAAACCACAATGAGATACCATCTCACACCAGTTAGAATGGCAATCATTAAAAAGTCAGGAAACAACAGGTGCTGGAGAGGATGTGGAGAAATAGGAACACTTTTTCACTGTTGGTGGGAATGTAAACTAGTTCAACCATTGTGGAAGTCAGTGTGGTGATTCCTCAGGGATCTAGAACTAGAAATACCATTTGACCCAGCCATCCCATTACTGGGTATATACCAAAAGGATTATAAAACATGCTGCTATAAAGACACATGCACACGTGTGTTTGTTGCAGCACTATTCACAATAGCAAAGACTTGGAACCAACCCAAATGTCCAACAATGATAGACGGGATTAAGAAAATGTGGCACATATACACCATGGAATACTATGAAGCCGTAAAAAAGGATGAGTTCATGTCCTTTGTAGGGACATGGATGAAGCTGGAAACCATCATTCTCAGCAAACTATCACAAGGACAAAAAACCAAACACCACATGTTCTCACTCATATGTGAGAACTGAACAATGAGAATACATGGACACAGGAAGGGGAACATCACACACCAGGGACTGTTGTGGGGTGGGGGGAGGGGGGAGGGATAGCATTAGGAGATATACCTAATGTTAAATGAAGAGTTAACGGGTGCAGCACACCAACATGGCACATGTATACATATGGAACAAACCTGTACGTTGTGCACATGTACCCTAAAACTTAATGTATAATAAAAAAATTTTAAAAAGAATAGAACAGATCAGGATATTACACAAATGGAAAAGATACATTTGTTTTATGAAATGTTTCTTTCTGCTGTGAGTTTGTGTGTGTGTGTGTGTGTGTGTAATGGGCGGTGATATAAAAAGTACTGTGAATAACAATAAATTTTTTATCTTTCTAGTTTTTAAATAAATAAACTTTAAAAATAAAAAAAGAATCAAATAGACACAATAAAAAATGATAAAGGGGATATCACCACGGATCCCACAGAAATACAAACTACAATCAGAAAATACTATAAATAACTCTATGCAAATAAACTAGAAATCTAGAAGAATAAATTCCTGGACACATACACCCTCCCAAGTCTAAACCAGGAAGCAGTTGAATCCCTGAATAGACCAACAACAGGTTCTGAAATTGAGGCAATAATTAATAGCCTACCAATCAAAAAAAGTCCAGGACTAGACGATTCACAGCCGAATTCTACCAGAGGTAAAAAGAGGAGCTGGTACCATTCCTTCTGAAACTATTTCAATCAATAGAAAAAGAGGGAATCCTCCCTAACTCATTTTATGAGGCCAGCATCATCCTGATACAAAAGCCTGGTAGAGACACAACAACAATAAAAAAAAAAAAAAAAAAAAAGAGAGAGAGAATTTTAGGCCAATATCCCTGATGAACATCTGTGTGAAAATCCTCAGTAAAATACTGGCAAATTGAATCCAGCAGCACATCAAAAAGCTTATCCACCATGATCAAGTCGGCTTCATCCCTGGGATCCAAGAGGCTGGTTCAACCTATGCAAATCAATAAACGTAATCCATCACATAAACAGAACCAACGACAAAAACCACATTATTATCTCAATAGATGCAGAAAACATCTTTGACAGAATTCAACAGCCCTTCATGCTAAAAACTCTCAATAAACTAGGTATTCATGGAACGTATCTCAAAATAGTAAGAGCTATTTATGACAAACCCACAGCCAGTATCATACTGAATGGGCAAAAACTGGAAGCATTCCCTTTGAAAACTCACACAAGACAGGGATGCCCTCTCTCACCACTCCTATTCAACATAATGTTGGAAGTTCTGGCTAGGGCAATCAGGGAAGAGAAAGAAATAAAGGTATTCAGTTAGGAAAAGAGAAAGTCAAATTGTCTCAGTTTGCAGATGACATGATTGTATATTTAGAAAACCCCATCATCTCAGTCCAAAACCTCCTTAAGCTGATAAACAACTTCAGCAAAGTCTCAGGATACAAAATCAATGTGCAAAAATCACAGGCATTCCTATACACCAATAATGGACAAACAGAGAGCCAAATCATGAGTGAACTCCCATTCACAATTACTACAAAGAGAACAAAATACCTAGGAATGCAACTCACAAGGATGTGAAGGACCTCTTCAAGGAGAACTACAAACCACTTCTCAACAAAATAAAAGAGGACACAAAGAAATGGAAGAACATTCCATGCTCAAGGATAGGAAGAATCAATATGGTGAAAATGGCCATACTGCCCAAGGTAATTTGTAGATTCAATGCTATCCCCATCAAGCTACCACTGATTTTCTTCACAGAATTAGAAAAAAATACATTAAAGTTCATATGGAACCAAAAATGATCCCGCATAGCCAAGAAAATCCTAAGCAAAAAGAACAAAGCTGGAGGCATCACACTACCTGACTTCAAACTATACTACAAGGCTACAGTAACCAAAACAGCATGGTACCAAAACAGATAAACAGACCAATGGAACGGGACAGAGACCTCAGAAACAACATCACACATCTACAACCATCTAATCTTTTACAAACCTGACAAAAACAAGCAATGGGGAAAGGATAGCCTATTTAATAAATGGTGCTGGGAAAACTGGCTAGCCATATGTAGAAAGCTGCAACTGGATCCCTTCCTTACACCTTATACAAAAATTAACTCAAGATGGATTAAAGACTTAAATGTAAGACCTAACACCATAGAAACCCTAGAAGAAAACCTAGGCAATACCCTTCAGAACATAGGCATGGGCAAAGACTTCATGACTACAACATCAAAAGCAATGGCAACAAAAGCCAAAATTGACAAATGGGATCTAATTAAACTAAAGGGTTTCTGCACAACAAAAGAAGCTACCATCAGAGTGAACAGGCAACCTAAAGAATGGGAGAAAATCTTTGCAATCTACCCATCTGACAAAAGGCTAACATCCAGAATCTACAAAGAACTTAAACAAATTTATAAGAAAAAGACCAAACAACCCCATCAAAAAGTGGGCAAAAGATATGAACAGACACTTCTCAAAAGAAGACATGTATGCAGCCAACAGACGTATGAAAAAATGCTCATCATCACTGGTCATCAGAGAAATGCAACTCAAAACCACAGTGAGATACCATGTCACACCAGTTAGAATGGCGGTCATTAAAATGTCAGGAAACAACAGATGCTGGAGATGATGTGGAGAAATAGGAATGCTTTTACACTGTTTGTGGGAGTGTAAATTAGTTCAACCATTGTGGAAGACAGTGTGGCGATTCCTCAAGGATCTAGAACTAGCGATCTTGACCCAGCGATCCCATTACTGGGTATATACCCAAAGGATTATAAATCATGCTACTTATAAAGACGTATGTTCACGTATGTTTATTGTGGCACTATTCACAATAGTAAAGACTTGGAACCAACCCAAATGTCCAACAATGATAGACTGGATTAGGAAAATGTGGCACATATAGACCATGGAATACTATGCAGCCATAAAAAAGGATGAGTTCACGTCCTTTGCAGTGACATGGATGAAACTGGAAACCATCATTCTCAGCAAACTATCACAAAGACAGAAAACCAAACACCACATGTTCTTACTCACAGGTGGGAGTTGAACAATGAGAACACGTGGACACAGGGCAGGGAACATCACACACCAGGGCCTGTCAGGGGGTGGAGGGATGGGGGAGGGATAGCATTAAGAGAAATATCTAATGTAAATGACGAGTTGATGGGTGCGGCAAACCAGCATGGCACATGTATACCTATGCAACAAACCTGTACGTTGTGCACATGTACCCTAGAACTTAAAATATAATAAAAATAGATAAATAAATAAGGCCAGGCATGGTGGCTCACACCTGTAATCCCAGCACTTTGGGAGGCCAAGGCAGGCAGATAACCTGAGGTCAGGAGTTCGAGACCAGACTGGCCAAGATGGCAAAACCCCGTCTCTATTAAAAATATAAAAATTAGCCAGTTGTGGTGGTGGGTGCCTGTAATCCCAGCTACTCCGGAGGCTGAGACAGGAGAATCACTTGAATCTGGGAGACAGAGGTTGCAGTGAGCAGAGATTGCACCACTGCACTCCAGCCTAGGCAACAGTGAGACTCAGTGTTAAAAAAAAAAAAAAAAGTAAATAAATAAATTGACCAAAAAAAGTAGGTTTCCTTTTGCAGACTCCTTCTGGTACTTACAATTTCCTCTCCAAATTCTAGTCTTGTGAGAAAAACAGACTTTGACTTCACATCAATAAAATGCTTCTACTGAGGTCATTACAACGTTACAGAGAAACCTAGACCCTCAGGAATGGGAATAAATATTTGTTCCATTCAAAGACACTGCAGCTGCTTTGCAGGAACTATTTGGCTCCACTCAAGGAATTTACCCCCCTAAGTGACAAAAAATGGGCTTACTCTGGCTGGGAGCGGTGGCTCACGCCTGTAATCCCAGCACTTTGGGAGGCTGAGGCAGGCGGATCACGAGGTCAGGAGATTGAGACCATCCTGGCTAACACGGTGAAACCCCGTCTCTACTAAAAAAATAGAAAAAATTAGCCGGGCGTGGTGGCGGGCCCCTGTAGCTCCAGCTACTCGGGAGGCTGAGGCAGGAGAATGGTGTGAACCCAGGAGGCGGAGCTTGCAGTGAGCTGAGATCGTGCCACTGCACTCCAGCCTGGGTGACAGAGCAAGACTCTGTCTCAAAAAAGAAAAGAAAAATGGGCTTACTCATGATGGGCCAAGTTATAGTCATACTCCCAATGCAGCCTGTATCCCACCTGGATACTACTTAAGTGGACATCAGGCTTACCCTCTTCTGCCACTAAATCAGCCTGGAGAATCTGGATGATTGATAGAGAATTGAGATATTTAGAGCTAGTACCTCTCCATGTTTGCATGGGGAAGAAGCTCAGAAACCTTCAAGGTGAGGTGAGCACAAACTACTTGAGAGAATTCCCAGAAGAGATAACTGACTCCCTCTTTTTGCATACTATGCTGGCTACAATTCGCACAGCAGAAATAATACGACTAGAAGAGGTGGTGCAGAATTTTTCTCTGGACCTGGAAGAAGTCACAAATGGAACAATTTCTACTCTGGATGCCCTCCAAAAACTACTCTAAATCTGTTAGCTAGAGTTCTCATGGACAATTGCATAGCCCTTGGTTTCCTCTTAGCTATCCAAAGGAGAGCTCATGTTAGAGTAAATACATCTCGCTGCACCTGTGTAAATATTACACGGCAAGTAGAACAGTTTATGGTATATTAAAAGAAAATAAACTCATCTGGATCTCTAAGGCAGACCCAGCTGGATTCTGGGACATGCTTTCATTGCCTAGGCTTTATAACCTAGACACCCTTGGCTTGGAGATCTGCAGCAAGAGCTAATAATCATTTCATTTTTGTTAACTGCCTGTGTTGCAGTTTGTCAACATATCATGTCTAGCATCTAAAATGCTACTGTGTAGTTTTGAGAGATCTCCTTGATACTGATTTCTATTTTTATTGTACTGTGGTCCAAGAGTACACTTGGTATGATTTAAATTTTTTTGAATTTATTGAGACTTGCTTTATGACTGACCATGTGGTTGATCTTAGAATATATTCTGTGTGCACATGAGAAGAATGTGTATTCTGTGGTTGTTGGGTGGAGTGTTTCGTAGATGTCTATTAGGTCCAAATGGTCAAGTGTCAAGTTTAAGTCCAGGGTTTCTTGGTTAGTGTTCTGCCTCAGTAATCTGTCTAATGCTGTCAGTGGGGTGTTGAACACTCCCACTACTATTGTGTGGTTGTCTAAGTCTTCTGATAGGTCAAGAAGAACTCATTTTATGCATCTGGGCTCTCCAATGTTGAGTGCGTATATATTTAAGATAGCTAAGGCTTCCTGTTGGATTGTTATTGTTTGTAATGCCCTTCATTGTCCTTCTTAATTTCTATTGGTTTAAAGTCTGTTTTATCTGAAATAAGAAGAGGGACTCATGTTCTTTTTTGTTTTCCATTTGCATGGTAGATCTTCCTCCACCCTTTTACTTTGAGCCTGTGGGTGTCGTTGCATGTGAGATGGGTCTCTTGAAGGCAGCAGATGGTTGGGTCTTGTCCTTTTGTCCAGCCTGCCACTCTGTGCCTTTTCAGTGGGGTGTTTAGCCCATTTACATTCAAGGTTAGTATTCATATACGGGATTTTGATCCTGTCATCATGATGCCTGGTGGTTGTTATGTGGACTTGACTGCGTAGTTGCTTTATACTGCCTGTGTGCTATGTGCTTAAGGGTGCTTTTGTGGTAGCAGGTGTCATTATTTTGATTCCATGTTTAGCACTCCCTTAAGAACCTCTTGTAATGCTGGCCTAGTGGAAATGTATTCCCTCAGCATTTGCTTGTCCGAGAAGGATTTTATTTCTCCTTCACTTATGAAGCTTTGTTTGGCAGCATGTGAAATTCTTGGCTGGAACTTCTTTTCAGTAAGGACACTGAAATTAGACCCCCAATCTTTTCTGGCTTGTAAGGTTTCTGCTGATAGGACTGCTGCTAGCCTGATGGGGTTACCTCTGTAACTACACTATAAAGCCACAGGAACCAAAACAGCTTGATACTGATAAAAAAAAAAAAGACACATAGACCAATGGAACAGAATGGAAAACTCAGAAATAGAGCTGCACACCTACAACCATCTGAACTTTGACAAGGCTGGCAAACACATGCAATGAGGAAAGGACTCGACTCCCTATTCAATAAATGATGGTGGGATAACTGGCTAGCCACTTGCAGGAAATTGAATCTGGACCACATACAAAAATTAACACAAGGTGGATCAAAGATTCAAATGTAACACCTCAAACCATAAGAATCCTGGAGGACAACTTAGGAAACACTCTTCTGGACATCAGCCTTGGCAAAGAATTTTTGACTAAGTCTCCAGATTTAATTGCAACAAAAACAAAAATTGACACCCCAAGACCGAATTAAACTGAAGAGCTTCTACACAGCAAAAGAAGCCAGCACCAGAGTAAACAGACAGCCTACAGAATGAGAGAAGATATTAGCAAACAATGCATGTGACAACGGCCTAATATCCAGAATCTGTAGGGAACTTAAACAAATCAACAAGTAAAACACAAATAGCCCCATTTAAATAAAAAAAAAAAAACAGGCAAAGGACATGAACAGACACTTCTCAAAGGAAGATGTATAAGCGGCCAACAAACATGAAAACATGCTCAGCATCACTAATCATCTGAGAAATGCAAATCAAAACCACCATGAGACATCATCTCACACCAGTCAGAATGGCTATTATTAAACTGTCCAAAAACGATAGATGGTGGCGAGGCTGCAGTGAAAAAGGAACGCCTATACACTGTTGGTAACTGCTGCTTCTTTACCACTTACAGCTCTAGGCATCATTTATTCTTCCCTCATTCTAGATAAGATTTATTAAGATACCCAATCATAGGATTGCCTCTGCTCCTTAAAAGTATCTAATGCAAAGTTTGCCCAAATCCTGTAAGTCCTTTCTAATGCCCTCCTGCTGAGTTGCTCCGCAGTTTCCCATGGGGTGCATTCTCCCTTAATACAACAAGCAATAAACCCAAATTTGTTCGACTACAGGCGTGCTCCTGGTGATTGTTGGGTCGTGAGCACTGACATATTATAAAGATCTGCTTAATTGCCTCCACCCTACCCCATCCCACAGACTGTGACCTTTGTTAGAACAGCGCCTGTGGCTTATTTATTTTTTGTCCCCAGTTCCAGTGGTGAATGGATGTATCATGGATGGCTCCATGGACGGATGGATGGATGGATGAATAAGAATAAAAGGGGGAGAAAGGGGAACATTGAGAAAATGAAGAGGGAGAGAGAAAAGAAGAGGGGAGGGAGGGAGAGAAGGAGAGGTAACTCAGGTTGTCCTGCTCTATTCCTTGGCCCGTGCACATGCTCACTTATCTTTACACACTGTCTTATTTCCTATGGGATCCATAGTCACCAGATGTCTGTTAAGGTGACATTTTATTTTGAAGGCAGTCTAGACGCCTATTACTCCAATTTTCTGCCATTGCCCTGTTTTCTTCCTACGCTTCCTCCCTTGTTTGTCTCATCCACTCTCATGGCTTCTCTTACTACTTTTCAGCAGAAGCCTTCCAAGTCGCTTCCTCCAACGCCAGCCTCTTCCCAAAGTTGTGGTCCTACATTTCTAGTTGTACCACATGGTGGTGCTCAAGAAGAGAGAAACTTGGATATGTTTTTCTGTTACATGTTCTGGAAGCTCTAACCGCATTCCCTCTTCTGTCTTCTGCATCGTACTACAGTTCTCTGGTTATATTCTATTTAGGCTCTCGGTAGCTGTCTTGAGTCAAACTTCAGAGGAGTAAGGGCTTTTCTAAGAGGGTGAGGCAGTCATAATCTGAAAGTAACAACAATAATGATAATACTTGTGTGGAGGTTCTCCTCTGGTAGGATCAGTACTAGACACTTTAAATGTTACCTCATTGTTTTCTTTTTTTGAGACAGGGTCTTGCTCTGTCACCCAGGCTGGAGTGAAGTGGCATGATCATAGCTCATTGCAGCCTCAAACTCCTGCACTCAAGCTATCCTCGTGTCTCAGCCTCCTGGGTAGGTGGGACTGCGGGCACGCGTCACCATGCCCAGCTATTTTTTATTTTTAGTAGAGACGGGGTCTTGCTGTGTTGCCCAGGACGGTCTTGAACTCCTGTGCTCAAATGATCCTCGTGCCTCAGCTTCCCAAAGTGCTGGGATTACAAGCCTGAGCCACCATGCCCAGCCCTGTTACATCATTTAAGCTTGATCCTCACAACAATCATAGTAGAAAGGGCTTATTATCTTTATTTATAAATAAGAAAACAGGCTTAGAAAGGTGAATTCACTTGCCCAAGGTCACACAGCTAGTAAGTGGAAGAAACACCAGGATTCGAACTGGAAGCTGAGCTGCTACTGTAGAGCTGGAGCTCTTAACTGCTGTGTTGTATTAATCCAGGGAATGAAGACAATGAGGTCTCTGCCCCCAGGTCTATATGATGTTTGGGGTATGACAATAAGAGAATCATCTAGTGAAAAATGCTGTGGGGCAGTGGTGTCTTTAGGTGAACTAGGTAAAAATAAGGAATGATACCTAGTTCTCTTGTATTGCTACAATTAAGAAAAGGAGCTGGAGTGAACACTGAAAACAAAGTGGGAGGATATAGGGGAGATTTATTTAAAGTATGAAACAAAAAGCCAGAGTGCATTCAAGAAAAGAGTTGGGCAGAGTCAGACATAGAGAGGAAACAAGAAAATAATAGCCAGAAGTTCCTGCATTTGGGGCAGTATTGAGATTGACAGAGAAATGAGGCTTGGTGGCATCTGCTGGTCTAAAGATACCAAACAGAGGAGACTCTGATTAAAATTGGTCTGTGCTGGTACACCAATGTTCTGGAAGGTGCTGGCAGCCTACTGATTAGAGGCAGGTGGAAGTAGCAGTGGCCAATGCTCAGGGTTCAGGAGTAAGTGTCAGTGAAAAATTGTGATAGTGTTCTCTGCAAAAGAAGCAGACAGTTCCTAGGGCAGTATTTCACAGACACGGAGGCACAAACTCTATCTTGTGTTCCTATTGCCATACTGTTCCTGATATATCTTAGGAAGGTACCATATACATAGATCATTCTGATTTGGAGGATGTCTGGAATCAAGAACAAGAGCATTTGCCAGAGTGCTCCAGTTAAATGTTTGCAAGAGCCAATTTGTCATTCCACGAAGGGAACAAGGAAGATGTAACCTCGAGAGGATTAGAAAGGCTTTTTACCTGGTTGGGGAGAAAGTATAGAATACTTACGAGAAAATAAATCAAATCAGAAGACAGACCTCAGAGGGGAAGTGTCTGGCTGGATGTGGGAAGGGAGAGCAGAATGTGAGCACATTTTCTGGGACATGTGATAGCTGAGGAGAGGAACTTCTTAGGCATTATAGTCCACTGCAGCATGTGGATACAGAGATGGAAAAGGAAGCTGTTTTTCATTAAATGAGATACATGAAACAAGAGAAAACAGGCCCTAAACTCCACCCCCAAATGTGTAAGGCCAGTACTGGTGGCCCCAGACAAAGCTGTTACTATCCCTTGGAGGTCTTTGCTTCTTGCACAAGAGACCTTGTCAGCACCCTTACTGGCAGGGCAGCAACATTGGCACCAGGCTCCCATATTTGTTCCAAAGAATTGGGTACCACCTCAAAACTGGGAGGCTAAGGGGCTCTGGGGACAAACAGGATAATGGCAATTTGTGACAACACAATAATTATACATACCTTCTCTTTCCTTCCTCCCATCTGCCACCCCTACTTCCTTGCCCTTAGCTTAGAGGGAGGGACTTGTTCGTGTATTAGAGGCTGATTGGCTGCTGTGGGGGAGATATGAAATGGCAGGCTTATCATCAGCTTGCATCCTGATTGTATTTCCGATCATCCTAGCACATGATGATGTACAAGTTAAATTCAATCTCTGAAGTCAAACCATCTAGGTTCAAATTTCAGTTTACCACTTACTATCTGCGTGTGTCCTTGAGCAAGTTACTTAAACTCTCTGTAC
Source organism: Pan paniscus (assembly GCF_029289425.2). Lineage (NCBI taxonomy): Eukaryota > Metazoa > Chordata > Mammalia > Primates > Hominidae > Pan > Pan paniscus. The sequence continues at coordinate 72,647,585 of NC_073272.2, forward strand.
CTCAGTTTCCTTATCTGTAAATGAGAATAATAATAACAGCACTCTCTTCATTGGATTAATATATTAAATAAACTAGCATGCTTAGCACAGGCCTGCTCATCAACAGCTCGTCCTACAACAGAAGGAACAGAAGGGATTAACCCCAGTCTAACTACAGATTATGTTCTGTATAAAAAGTGTTTAATAAAAGTTAGCTAATATGATGATGATCTCGAGAAATAGACACCTGATACATTGCTACTTAAAGCCTCTCATAGTACTGATCAACATAAGCATGTAAGAAAACTGCCCCGGATAAGAAAGAGCCATGCAAAAGAATTAGAGGGAACAGTACCTGGTACTTTCACAAGACTAGAAATAATGCCTATTCTCAACTATCAGACTGGAAAGTCTCTCAATTCTCTGAGCAATATACAAAGTGCTGAAAAGAGATTTACCTAACTAGTGGAGAGTAATGGGTCCTAGACTAAACACAGCTTTGGTATCATCTAACAAAGCTTAAAAGCAAGACCCCAAAGTATGAAACTACAAGCGACTTAACTGCATCCCAGAACAAAGCTCAGGAAAAATTATGAGAATACAAAAATATTCGGCACTCAACAAGCTAAAACTCTTCATGTCTTGGCATCCAGTTAAAACCTAACAAACAAATGAAGAACCAAGAAAACATGACAATAACAAGGAGAAAAATCAATCAACTGAAAATGACCCAGAATTGACAAAGATGCTTAAATTAGAAGAGAAGAATATTAAAAGTTATAATAACTGTAGTTCATATGCTCAAAGTCAAGTCAAGACATGGAAGATACAGAAAAAATGCAAATCAAACTTCTGGAGATGGGCACTACTATATCTATGATGGAAAATGCACTGGATGGGATTAACAGTGTATGAGACATTGCAGGAAAAAAGATTAGTGAACTTAAAGACATGGGAATATAAGCTGTACAAAGAAAAAAATGTAAGAAAAATGAACAGAGCAACAGAGAACTATAGGACAATGTCACACAGCCAAATATATGTGCAATTGTTGGCCCTGAAAGAGAGAAAATAAAGGAGGGAGGGACAGAAAAAATATATTTGAATAAATAGCTGCTGAAATCTACCCATAATTGCTAAAAACTTTAAGCCCACACATCCAAGAAGCTGAACACACACCAGGCACAAGAAACGTAGAGAAAGCTACACTAAGGCACATCACAATAACATTTTACAAAACCAGAGAGGAAGAAAAAAACCTGAAGAGCAGTCAGGAAAGATGGAGAGGCCACACGTTGCATACAAAGGGACTGAAATGAGGATGACAGCAGATTTCTCATCAGAAAAAAATGCAAGCGAGAAGACACTGGAGCAACATTTTTGAAGTACTAAATGAAAAATACTGCTAACCTAGAATGCTATGCCCAGTGAAAATGTCTTTCAAAAATGAAGGCCAAAAAGAAGGAAAGGGGAGCAAATTCATGAAGCCAATAGAAAACATAACACAAGATGGTACATTTAAACCTAACCATATCAATAATTACATTGAATATAAATGGTCCCAACATGCCAATTAAGAGACAAAAACCACCAGACTGGATAAGAAAGCAAGACACAACTCTATATTGCCTATAATAAACCCACTTTAAATATAAAGACACAACATAGCTTAAACATAAAGGTGGGGGCAGTATACCAAGCTAAGACTAATCACAATAAAGACGTAGTTGTTACATTGATATCAGACACAGTAGACTTCAGAACAAAAAATATTACCATTGATAAAGAAGACCATGTCATAATGACAACTCAGTGAATTTATGATGAGTAGATAACAATTCTGTGTTTGTGCACCTAAAAACAGAGCTTCAAGATGCATGAAGCAAAAATGAATAGACCTACACAGAGAAATAGCTGCATCAACAATTCTCGACAAAGATTTCAATACCCCTCAATATATTGCTGGTAAAACAAGCAGACAGAAAGTCAATGACAATATAGAAGACTCGAGCATCACTATTACCAACTTGACCTAATTGTCACATGTAGAACCCTCCACCCCACAACAGAAGACTATGCATTATTTTCAAGTGTATGTGGAACATTTACCAAGAGAGACTGTATTCCGTGCCATAAAACAAGTCTCAGTACATTTGAGACAATTCCAGTAACACAAAGTGTGTTCTTCAACCACATACAATAAAATTAAGTTAGAAATTAACGAGAGCGATATTCAGAAAATCTACAAATATTTGGGAACCAAATAATGTGCTTTCAATTACCCTATGAATCAAATAAGAAATCATAATGAAAATTAGAAAGTGTTTTGAACTGACAGAAAAGGAAAAAACAGCATATCAAAAGTTGTGAGATGCCAGTTAAAAAAAAAAGGACTTGGGAAATTTCGTAGCAGTAAAAACACCTCTATGAAGAAAAGTCTCAAATCAATGAGCTCAGCAACCATGTTAATACATGAGAGAAATGTAAATGGAAACTAGATTGAGATACCACCATTAACACATTACATACACATCTATAATTTAAAAAACTTTTCATGAAGCAAATAAGAAGCATTGGTAAGGATGTACAGAAGTTGAAATTCTTGCACATTGCTGATGGGAATGTAAAATGGTGCACCTCTGTGGAAAAGCTTCCCGTCCCTCAAAGAGCTCTTTCCATAATGTATACAAAGATCAAAACTTCACATTGCACCCCATAAATATACACAGCTATTATATCAATTAGAAATAAATTTTAAAAGAGTTAAACATAGGATGCCTTATGACCAGGCAATTCCACTCCTATGGAAATACACCCAAAATAATTGAAAATAGAATCTGAGACAGACAGTTTCACACCAATGTCCATTGCAATGTTATTCACTATAGCGAAGAGTTGGAAACAACCCAAGGGTCCATCAGCAGATGAATGGACAAATGAAATATGGCATGTGTATGCAATGGGATATTATTCAGTTGTGGAAAGAAATGAAGTTCTGATATATGCCACAACATGGATGAACCTGGAAAACATTATTCTAAGGGAAATAAGCCAGACACAAAAGGAAAAATACTGTATGGTTCCACTTACATGAAATACCAAGTATAGGAAAATTCATAGAGAGATCAAGTAGATTAGAGGTTTTCAGGGGCTAAAGGGAGGAGGGAATGGGGAGTTATTGACCAATGGGTACAGAGTTTCCCTTTAAAGTTTGGAAATAGTGGTGATGGTGTCACAATGTTGCCAATGTAATTAATGCCACTGAATTGGACACTTTAAAAGGGTTGGGTCTCCATTCCAAGATGGCCAAATAGTAACAGCTCCAGTCTGCAGCTCCCACCGTGATCGACGCAGAAGATGGGTGATTTCTGCATTTCCAACTGAGGTACCTGGTTCTTCTCACTGGGACTGGTTGGACAGTGGGTGTAGCCCATGGAGGGTGAGCTGAAGCAGGGCAGGGCATCACCTCACCCCAGAAGTGCAAGGGGTCAGGGGATTTCCCTTTCCCAGCCAAAGGAAGCCGTGACACACTGTACCTGGAAAAACAGGACACTCTCACCCAAATACTGTGCTTTTCCCAAGGTCTTTGCAGCCAGTAGACAAGGAGATTCTCTCCCGTGCCTGGCTCAGTGGGTCCCATGCTCACGGAGCCCTACTCACTGCTAATGCAGCAGTCTGAGATCAACCTGCAAGGCACCAGCCTGGCTGGCAGAGGGGTGTCCACCATTGCTGAGGCTTGAGTAGGTAAACAAAGAGGCCAGGAAGCATGAACTGGGTAGAGCCCACTGCAGCTCAGCAAGGCCTACAGCCTCTATAGACTCCACCTCTGTGGGCAAGGCATAGCTGAACCAAAGGCAGCAGACAACATCTGCAGACTTAAACGTCCCTGTCTGACAGCTCTGAAGAGAGCAGTGGTTCTCCCAGCATGGTGTTTGAGCTCTGAGAATGGACAGACTGCCTCCTCAAGTGAGTCCCTGACTCCCATGTGGCCTAACTGAAAGACACCTCCCAGTTGGGGCTGACAGACACCTCATATAGGCAGTTGCCCCTCTGGGATGAAGCTTCCAGAGGAAGGATCAGGCAGCAATATTTGCTGTTCTGCAGCCTCCGTTGCTGATACCCAGGCAAACAGGGTCTGGAGTGGACCTCCAGCAAACTTCAACAGACCTGCAGCTGAGGAGTCTGGCTGTTAGAAGGAAAACTGACAAACAGAAAGGAATAGCATCAACATCAACTAAAAGGACATCCACACCAAAGCCTCATCTGTAGGTCAACAACATCAAATACCAAAGGTAGATAAGACCACAAAAATGGGGAGATACCAGAGCAGAAAATGTGAAAATTCTAAAAACCAAAGTGCCTCTTCTCCTCCAAAGGATTGCAGCTCCTCACCAGCAACAGAACAAAGCTAGACAGACAATGACTTTGAGAAATTGACAGAAGTAGGCTTGAGAAGGTCAGTAATAACAAAGTTCTCCAAGCTAAACAGCATGTTCCAATCCATTGCAAGGAAGCTAAAAACCTTGAAAAAAGGCTAGACGAATGACTAACTAGAAAAAACAGTGTAGAGAAGACCTTAAATGACCTGATGGAGCTGAAAACCATGGCATGAGAACTTTGACACATGCAGAAGCTTCAATAGCAGATTCGATCAAGTGGAAGAAAGGGTATCAGTGATTGAAGATCAAATTATTGAAATAAAGCAAGAAGACAAGGTTAGAGAAAAAAGAATAAAAAGAAACAAACAAAGCCTGCAAGAAACATGGGACTATGTGAAAAGACCAAATCTCCGTTTGATTTGTGTACCTGAAAGTGACGGGGAGAATGGAACCAAGTTGGAAAACACTCTTCAGGATATTATCTGGGAAAACTTCCCAAACTTAGCAAGCCAGGCCAACATTCAAATTCAGAAAATACAGAGAACACCACAAAGATACTATACTCCTCGAGAAAAGCAATCCCAAGACACATAATTTTCAGATTCACCAAGGTTGAAATGAAGGAAAAAATGTTAAGGGCAGCCAGAGAAAAAGGTAGGGTTACCCACAAAGGGAAGCCCATCAGACTAATAGCGGCTCTCTTGGCAGAAACCCTACAAACCAGAAGAGAGTGGGGGCCAATATTCAACATTCTTAAAGAAAAGAATTTTCAACCCAGAATTTCATATCCAGCCAAACTAAGCTTCACACGTGAAGGAGAAATAAAATCTTTTACAGACAAGCAAATGCTGAGAGATTTTGTCACCACCAGGCCTACCTTACAAGAGCTCCAGAAGGAAGCACTAAACACGGAAAGAAACAACCAGTACCAGCCACTGCAAAAACATGCCAAATTGTAAAGACCATTGATGCTATGAAGAAACTTAATCAATTCACTTGCAAAATAGCCAGCTAACATAATAAAGACAGGATCAAATTCACACATAACGACATTTACCTTAAATGTAAATGGTCTAAATGCCCCAATTAAGAGACACAGACTGGCAAATTGGATAAAGAGTCAAGAACCATCAGTGTGCTGTATTCAGGATACCCATCTCACATGCAGAGAAACACATAGGCTGAAAATAAAGAGATGGAGGGAGATCTACCAACCAAATGGAAAGCAAAAAAAAAAAAAAAAAAAAGGCAGGACTTGCAATCCTAGTCTCTGATAAAACCGACTTTAAATCACCAAATATCAAAAGAGACAAGGCAATTCCATAATGGTAAAGGGATCAATTCAACAAGAAGAGCTAACTATCCTAACTATATATGCACCTGATACAGGAGCACCCAGATTAATAAAGCAAGTCCTTAGAGACCTACAAAGAGACTTAGAATCCCACACAATAATAATGGGAGACTTTAACACCCCACTGTCAATATTAGACAGATCAATGAGACAGAAGGTTAACAAGGATATCTAGGACTTGAACTCACCTCTGCACCAAGCAGACCTAACAGACATCTACAAAACTCTCCACCCCAAATCAACAGAATATACATTCTTCTCAGCACCACATCACACTTATTCTAAAACTGACCACATAATTGGAAGTAAAGCACTCCTCAGCAAATGTAAAAGAATAGAAATCACAACAAACTATCTCTCAGACCACAGTGCAATCAAATTAGAACTCAGGATTAATAAACTCACACAAAACCACACAACTATATGGAAACTGAACAACCTGCTCCTGAATGACTACTGGGTAAGTAACAAAATGAATGCAGAAATAAAGATGTTCTTTGAAACCAATAAGAACAAAGATACAACATACCAGAATCTCTGGGACACATTTAAATTAGTGTGTAGAGGGAAATTTATGGCACTAAATGCCCACAAGAGAAACCAGGAAAGAACCAAAATTGACACCCTAACATCACAATTAAAAGAACTAGAGAAGCAAGAGCAAACAATTCAAAAGCTAGCAGAGGCAAGAAATAAGTAGATCAGAGCAGAACTGAAGTAGATAGAGACACAAAAAACCATTCAAAAAATCAATGAATCCAGGAGCTGGATTTTTGAAAAGATCAACAAAACAGACCACTAGCAAGACTAATAAAGAAGAAAAGAGAGAAGAATCAAATAGATGCAATAAAAAATGATAAAGGGGATATCACCACAGATCCCACAGAAATACAAACTACCACCAGAGAATACTATAAACACCTCTATGCAAATAAACTAGAAAATCCTGAAAAAATGGATAAATTCCTGGACACATACATCCTCCCAAGACTAAACCAGGAAGAAGTTGAATCTCTGAATAGACCAGTAATAGGCTCTGAAATTGAGGCAATAATTAATAGCCTACCAACCAAAAAAAGTCCAGGACCAGATGATTCACACCCAAATTCTACCAGAGGTACAAAGAGGAGCTGGTACCATTCCTTCTGAAACTATTTCAGTCAATAGAAAAAAGGGAAACCTCCCTAACTCATTTTATGAGGCCAGCATCATCCTGATACCAAAGCCTGGCAGAGACACAACTAAAAAAAGGATTTTAGACCAATATCCCTGATGAACATCCATGCAAAAATGCTCAATAAAATACTGGCAAATTGAATCCAGCAGCACATCAAAAAGGTTATCCACCATGATCAAGTTGGCTTCATCTCTGGATCCAAGAGGCTGGTTCAACATACACAAATCAATAAACATAATCCATCACATAAACAGAACCAATGACAAAAACCACATGATTATCTCAATAGATACAGAAAAGGTTTTCGACGAAATTCAACAGCCCTTCATGCTAAAAACTCTCAATAAACTAGGTATTGGTGGGACGTAGCTCAAAATGATAACAGCTATTTATGACAAACCCATAGTCAATATCATACTGAATCGGTAAAAACTGGAAGCATTCCCTTTGAAAACCGACAAAAGACAAGGATGCCATCTCTCACCACTCCTATTCAACATAGTGTTGGAAATTCTTCTGGCTAGGGCAATCAGGCAAGAGAAATAAATAAAGGGTATTCAGTTAGGAAAAGAGGAAGTCAAATTGTCCCTGTTTGCAGATGACATGATTGTATATTTAGAAAACCCCATTGTCTCAGCCCAAAATCTCCTTAAGCTGATAAGCAACTTCAACAAAGTCTCAGGATACAAAATCAATGTGCAAAAATCACAAGCATTCCTATACACCAATAACAGACAAACAGAGAGCCAAACATGAGTGAACTCCTATTCACAATTGCTCCAAAGAGAATAAAATACCTAGGAATCCAACTTACAAGGGATGTGAAGGACCTCTTCAAGGAGAACTACAAACCACTGCTCAACAAGATGAAAGAGGACACAAACAAATGAAGAACATTCCATGCTCATGGATAGGAAGAATCAATATTGTGAAAATGGCCATACTGCCCAAGGTAATTTATAGATTCAATGCCATCCCCATCAAGCTACCAATGACTTTCTTCACAGAATTGGAAAAAACTACTTTAAACTTCACATGGAACCAAAAAAGAGCCCGCATAGCCAAGAAAATCCTAAGTAAAAAGAACAAAGCTGGAGGCATCACGCTACCTGACTTCAAACTATACTACAAGGCTACAGTAAACAAAACAGCATGGTCCTGGTACTAAAACAGATATGTAGACTAATGGAACAGAACAGATGCCTCAGAAACAACATCACACATCTACAACCATCTGATCTTTGACAAACTGGACAAAAAGAAACAATGGGGAAATGATTCCCTATTTAATAAATGGTGCTTAGAAAACTGGCTAGCCATGTGCAGAAAGCTGAAACTGGATCCCTTCTTTACACTTTCTACAAAAATTAATTCAAGATTGATTAAACACTTAAATGTATAACCTAAAACCATAAAAACCCTAGAAGAAAACCTAGGCAATACCATTCAGGACATAGGCGTGGGCAAGGACTTCATGACTAAAGCACCAAAAGCAATGGCAACAGAAGCCAAAATAGACAAATGGGATCTAATTAAACTAAAGAGTTTCTGCACAGCAAAAGAAACTACCATCAGAATGAACAGGCCACCTATAGAATGGGAGAAAATTTTTGCAATATTCTCCTCTGACAAAGGGCTAATATCCAGAATCTACAAAGAACTCAAACAAATTTACAAGAAAAAAACAAACAACCCCATCAAAAAGTGGATAAAGGACATGAACAGACACTTCTCAAAAGAAGACATCTATGCTGCCAACAGACACATGAAAAAATGCTCATCATCACTGGTCATCAGATAAATGTAAATCAAAACCACAATCCACAAAACCACATATCACAGTTAGGATAGTGATCATTAAAATGTCAGGAAACAACAGATGCTGGAGAGGATGTGGAGAAATAGGAATGCTTTTACACTGTTGGTGGGAGTGTAAATTAGTTCAACCATTGTGGAAGACAGTGTGACGATTCCTCAAAGATCTAGAACCAGAAATACGATTTGACCCAGCGATCCCATTACTGGCTATATACCTAAAATATTACAAATCATGCTACTATAAAGACATGTGCACATGCATGTTTATTGTGGCACTATTCACAATAGCAAAGATTTGGAAATCCAAATGTCCATCAATGATAGACTGGATTAAGTAAATGTGGCACATATAGACCATGGAATACTATGCAGCCATAAAAAAGGATGAGTTAATGTCCTTTGCAGGGACATGGATGAAGCTGGAAACCATCATTCTCAGCAAACTATCACAAGGACAGAAAACCAAACACTGGATGCTCTCACTCATAGGTGTGAATTGAACAGTAAGAATGCTTGGACACAGGGCAGGGAACTTCACACACTGGTGCCTGTCAGGATGTGGGGGCTGGCAGATGGATAGCATTAGGAGAAATACCTAATGTAAATGACGAGTTGATGGGTGCAGTAAACCAACATGGCACATGTGTACCTATGTATCAAACCTGCATGTTGTGCACATGTACCCTAGAACTTAAAGTATAGTAATAATAATAATAATAATAATAAAAGGGTTAAGATTTTAAATTCTATGCTACATATATTTTACTATAATAACATTTTCCAAGGCCTGATGCAGTGGCTCATGCCTGTAATTCCATGTACTTGGGATGCTGAGGCGGGAGGATCACTTGAGGCCAGGAGTTTGAGACCAGCCTGAGAAACATAGCAAAACACTGTCTCTACAGAATTTTTTAGAAATTAAAAATTTCCCAAAAGGGAAACAGAGAAAAAAATCCAGGACTACAGGAGGAACAATCTGCGCCCCGCACCTTCCTTACTGCTGTCTTTTAGAACATCACAAACTAAATTCAGGAAGGCACTGGGAAACCCTAAGCCACAATTCATAAGTAACACTGGCAGCAATCTTCTTTCAGTACCATCATAACAGCTGCCTCTGAGGCAGCTGCTACATTTCCCGTCTCCCACCTCTGCTTCTTAGGTTACAACTTTACCCTCACAATCTCTCTTTCCCACTCTGCCAGCATACTGAACGTTTCTCACCAACAACTTCCTTCCAATCCACCCATCCTGGTGAAAATTCTCAGCCTATATTTATGACCCTATCTTACTGACCAATCTATGTCTAGAACAGGACTCTCAACACTGTGCTGCTTTAGGTCATACCTCAAGCTTGACGACACTGTTTGAATAGTGAGTCTGAAATATGGGAATTGACTCTGACAAACACACTTAATATTAAGCCTTTAGTTTGCCTTTATTCTGGTTCTGTGTGATCATAGGCAATATACCACTCAGAGCTCAGCATCCTCATTGATAAGACAGGAATAGCATTGTCTTCCTCAAAGAGTTATTTTTTAGGATTAAATAAGACTAACATGTGGAACATATCTAGTACATAATAGAGTCTAAGTAAACTTTAGTTATCTTCCCCTTCTTGATAACATGTTATTACCAGAAACTGCGATGCTGGGGTAGGAGTGGCCTTGCATTTCTAGCATTTTGAGGATGACATCAGGCAGACAACCTTACCTTCAGACATGCTAATATTCATGCCTCTGCCAAACACCAATCCTGGGATGAAGGGAGGATGGATTTGTCTTATTATGGCAACCTTCTGTTCTTCTGCACTAAAGGCCATTGCTATTTAGAAAAAACATCCTCCAGTGAATAATTTTGTGAATTAACTACCTTACAGTTTCAAAGCAAACCATTACGTCTTTTGAGGAAAACTGTTTTCTTTCATTTTTATTTATTTGTTTATTTTTTGAAATGGAGTCTCACTCTGTCACCCAGGCTGGAGTGCAGTGGCGAGATCTTGGCTCACTGCAATCTCTGCCTGAGTTCAAGTGATTCTCCTGCCTCAGTCTCCTGGGTAGCTGGGATTACAGGCACGTGCCACCATGTCTGGCTAATTTTTGTATTTTTAGTAGAAAAGGGGTTTCACTATGTTGGTCAGGCTGGTCTCGAACTCCTGACCTTGTGATCCACCCACCTCGGCCTCCCAAAGTGCTGGGATTACAGGCGTGAGCCACTGTGCCTGGCTTGAGTTTTCATATATCTTGTATATTGAGCTTGCTTAGACTAAGACACAGCTCTACAATAGAGGACCACAATATCAAGGAAGTGGAATTACCCTTCTTCCAGGCAAAGCGTCATTTATTCATAAATGTATCCATTCAACGTTTATTATGTGCCACTATGAGCCATCCCTGGGATACAGAGTTGGAAAAACCATGGTTCCTACCCACAAGGAGCTCACAGCCTAGTGAGGGAGACAGAGAAGTAATTAGACAACTACAATACATTGCACTAGGTGCTGTGATTGAGGGGAATTTTAGGAACAGGTTGGTAGGAGGCAACACTTGCGTTGTCTTGAAGTTCATGTATGAGATATAAAAACTCACCCCATTGCTATTATTATTTTTTCTAGGATTGCATATACATACGTAAATTCATAGAAAAACCTCTGAAAGGATCACACCAAACTAGACATTTATAGTCAACAAGTATTTCCTAGATCCCTACCATGTGCCAGGTGCTCTTCTAGGCACTTGGGACATATCACTGAACACAACAGACCACGATCCCTGCCCTTGTTGATTGGGGCTTATATTTTAGCAGAGGGAGACACACAGTAAAAAATAAATAAGTAAAATATATATTGTATGTTGTAAGGTGATAGGTGCTATGAAAGAAAAAAGGAAAACTTTAGTAGAGATAGAGAGTACTTGGGGAAACGTAGTTAGGCTGCAGTATTAAATATAGTGATCATAGTTGACCTCCTTGAGATGGTGGAAGTTGAGTAGAGACTGGAAGTAGGTGAGGAAACTAGCCAAGTGAATATCTGGGGAAATAGTGTTCCAGGAAGGGACAAGAATTAAAGAAAGACCCTAAAGCAGACATATGGTTGACATGTTGGAGAAACAGCAAGGTCATTAATGCTGGAGCCGAGTGAATGAGGGAGAGAACAAGAGGAAGTGAGGTTAGAGAGTTAAAAGTATCGTGATGAAGAATGCAATTTCATTTACAATAGCCATGAAAAACCAAAATACCTAGGAATACATCTAACCAAGGAGGTGAAAAGTCTCTACAAGGAGAACTAAAAAACACTGATGAGTTACAGACAATGCAAACAAATGGAAAAACTGATTGGAGGAATCAATATCATTAAATGGCCACACCACTCAAAGCAATCTACACATTCAACACAATTCCTATAAAGTTACCAATGTCATTCTCCACTGAATTAAGAAAAAACCTATTCTACAGTGCATTTGGATCCAAAGAAAGAGCCTGAATAGCCAAACCAATTCTGAAAGAATAAAGCTGGAGGCATCACATTACTGGACTGCAAACTATACTACAAGGCTACAGTAACCAAAGCAGCATGGTATTGGTACAAAAACGGATATATAGAACAATGGAACAGAATGGAGAACCCGGAAACAAAGCCACACACTTAGACCCAACTGATCTTTGACAAAGTTGACAAAAATAACCATGGTGAAAGGACACCCTAGTCAATAAATGGTGCTGGGATAGCTGGCTAGCTACATGCAGAAGAATGAAACTGGATCAATACCTCTCACTATATACAAAAATGAAGTCAAGACGAGTTAAACATTTAAATGTAAGACCTCAAACTATAAAAATCTTAGAAGAAAACCTAGGAAAATTCTTCTGGACATTGGCCTAGGTAAAGAATTCATGACTAAGACCTCAGAAGCAAATGCAACAAAAACAAAAATTGACAAGTGGGACCTGATTAAGCCAAAGATCTTCTGTATAGCAAAAGAAATCATCAACAGAATAAACAGACAACGTACAGAATGGGAGAAAATATTTGCAAACTGTGCATCCGACAAAGGACAAATATCCTGAATCTATAAGGAAACTAAACAAATCAATGAGAAAAATCAGCCCCATTAGAGTGTGGGCAAAGGACATGAACAGACACTTCTCAAAAAGGCAAAAAAGTGGCCAAAAAAATATGAAAAAAATTCTTAACATCACTAATCATCAGAGAAATGCAAACCAAAACCACAATCAGATGACATCTCACACCAGTCAGAATGGCTGTTATTAAAGACTAAAAATAACAGACGCTGGCAAGGCTGGGGAGAAAAGGGAATTCTCATAGATTGTTGGTGGGAATTTAAGTTAGTTCAGCCGCTGTGAAAAGCAGTTTGGAGATTCCTGAAAGAACTAAGAATAGAACTACCATTCAACCCAGGAATCCCATTCCTGGACATAGACCCAAAGCAAAAGAAGAAATCATTATATAAAAAGACACCTACATTTGTATGATCATCGCAGCACTACTGACAATAGCAAAGTCATGGAATCAAATGAGGTGCCCATCAATAATGGATTAGATAAAGAAAATGTGATACATATACATCATGGAATACTATGTGGCCATAAAAGGAATGAGATCATGTCCTTTGCAGCAACATGAATGCATCCGAAGGCCATTATCCTGTCAATCAATGCAGCAACAGAAAATCAAACACTGCATGTTCTCACTTATAAGTGGGAGCTAAACAATGGGTACACATGGACATAAAGGTGAATACAATAGACACTGGGGACGCCAGAATAGAATATTCATAAGTAAAAACAAATAAATATTGAAGTTTGGGATATGATGAAGATGGCATCTTAAAATGGTTGGAGAAAAGGTGAACAATTCAGTAAATAGTTGGGACAACCAGGTAGCCATATGAAAAAAATAAAGTAGATTCATACTTCACACTGTACACCAGGATAAACCGGAGAGGAATCAATTATTTAAATATAAAACATTATAATAAAAAGCACTGAAAAGAAACATGGAAGAATTCCTTTCTAACCTTAGAGTTCCAGGGACAGCCCTCCTAACCATGATTCAAGATTCAAATGCCGTAAAAGATGCCCTAGAATTCCATAAAAGACCAGCAGTCCAGTAGAAAAATGGGCAAGCCTCAACCATCACTGGTCATTAGAGAAATGCAAATCAAAACCACAATGAGATACCATCTCATGCCAGTTAGAATGGCAATCATTAAAAAGTCAGGAAACAACAGATGCTGGAGAGGATGTGGAGAAATAGGAACGCTTTTACACTGTTTGCAATGACACACATAGGCTCAAAATAAAGGGATAGAGAAAGCTCTACCAAGCAAATGGAAAACAGAAAAAAGCAAGGATTGCAATCCTAGTTTCAGACAAAAAAGACTTTAAAGCGACAAAGATAAAAAAAGACAAGGAAGGGCATTACATAATGATAAAGATTTCAATTCAACACGAAGATCTGACTATGATAAACATATTTGCACCCAACACAGGAACAACCACATTAACAAAGCAAGTTCTTAGAGACCTTCAAAGAGACTTAGACTCCCACATAATAATAGCGGGAGACTTTACCACCCCACTGACAATATTAGACAAATCATCGAGACAGAAAATTAACAAAGATATTTAGGACCTGAACTCAGTGGTGAATAAAATGGACCTGATAGACATATACTGAACTCTCCACCCCAAAACAACAGAAAGTACATTCTTCTCATTGCCATATGGCACATACTCTAAAATTGATCACATAATCAGAAGTAAAACACTCCTCAGCAAATGCAGAAGAACTGAAATCAAAATAAACAATCTCTTGGACCACAGCACAATCAAATTAGAAAACAAGACTAAGAAATTCACTCTAAATCGCACGATTAAATGGAAGTTGAATAATTTGCTCCTGAATGACTTTTGGGTAAATAATAAAATAAAGGCAAACATCAAAAAGTTTTTTGAAACTAATGAGAAGAAAAGATACAACATATCAGAATCTTTGGGACACAGCTATGGCAGTGTTAAGAGGGAAATTTATAGCACTAAACACCCACATCAAAAAATTAGAAAGATCTCAATTTAACAACCTAACGTCACTACTAAAAGGACTAGAGAACCAAAAGCAAACCAATCCCAAAGGTAGCAGAACACAACAAATAACCAAAATCAGAACTGAATCAAAGGAGACTGAGACCCAAAAAGCCATAAAAAGATTAACAAATCCAGGAGCTGTTTATTTTTAAATTAATAAAATAGGCCACTAGCTAGACTAATAAAGGAGAAAAGAGGAAAGATTCAAATATATACAATCAAAAATGACAAAAGGAATATTACCACTGACCCCATGGAAATACAAGTAACCATCAGAGAATCCTATGAGCACCTCTATGCACACAAACTAGAAAATCTAGAAGAGATGGATAAATTCCTGGACACGTACACCCTCCCAAGACTGAACTAGAAAAAAGTTGGATCCTTGAACAGACCAGTAATTAGTTGGAAATTGAGTCTGTACCATACAGCCTAAAAAAAAAAAAAAGCCCAGGACAAGACAGATTCATGGCTGAATTCTACTAGATGTACAAAGAAGAGCTGGTACCATTCCTGCAGAAACTATTCCAAATAATTGAGGAGAAAGGATTCCTCCCTAACTCATTGTATGAGGCCAGCATCACCCTGATATCAAAACCTGGCAGGGACACATACCAAAACAACAACAACAACAACAACAACAACGACAACAACAAAAACTTCAGGCCAATATCCTTGATCAACATAGATGCAAAAATCCTTAACAGAATACTGGCAAACCAGATCCAGCAACACGTCAAAAAGCTTACTCAACACAATCAACTAGGCTTTACTTCTCGGATGCAAAGTTGTTTCAACATGTGCAAATCAATAAATGTAGTTCATCATATAAACAGAACTAAAGACAAGAACCACATGATTATCTTGACAGATGTGGAAAAGGCTTTTGATAAAATTCAACAACCTTTCATGTTAAAAATCTCTCAATATACTAGGTATTGAAATAACATACGTCAAAATAATAAGAGACATCTTTGAAAAACCCACAGCAAACATCATACTGAATGGACGAAAGCTGGAAACATTCACCTTGAAAACCGGCACAAGACAAGAACTCTCTCTCTCACCACTCTTATTAGACACATCAGAAAAGAAAACTATAGGCTAATATCTATGATGAATATTGATGAAAAATCCCCCCAAAATACTAGCAAGCTGAATTCAACAATACAACAGAAAGAGCTTTCATCATGACCAAGTTGGATTTATCCCTGGGATGTGAGGATGGTTCAACATATGCAAATCAATCACCTTGATACATCATATCAACAGAATGAAGGATAAAACTATATGATCATTTGAATTGGTGCTGAAAAAGCATTTGATAAAGTTCAATATCCCTTCATGATAAAAACCCTCACAAAAACTGGGGATAAAAGAAACATACTTCAACATAATAAAAGCCATGTATGAGAGACCCACAGCTAGTATCATACTGAATGGAGAAAAACAGAAATACTTTCCTCTAAGATCTGGAACGTGACAAGGATGCCCACTTTCACCACTGTTATTCAACATAGTACTGGATGTCCTAGCTAGAGAAATCAAACAAGAGAAAGCTATAAAGGGCATCCAAATTGGAAAAGAAAAGGTCAAAGTATTCTTGTTTGCTGATGACATTATCTTATATTTGCAAAAACCCAAAGACTCCACGAGAAAACTATTAGAACTGATAAATTCAGTAAACTTACGGGATACAAAATCACCATGCAAAAATCAGTAGCATTTCTATATGCCAACAGTGAGCAATGTGAAAAAGAAATTTTAAAAGTTATTCCATTTACAATAGCCACACATAAAATCAATACCAAGGAATTAACTTAACCAAATAAGTGAAAGATCTCTATAATAAAAACTGTAAAACACTGATGAAGGAAATTGAAGAAGACAACAAAAAAATGAAAAGATATTCCATGCTCATGGATTGAAATAATGAATATTGTTCAAATGTACATACTACCCCAAATAATCTACAGATTCAATGCAATCCCTATCAAGACACCAATGACATTCTTCACAGAAATGGAGAAAATGATCCTAAAATTTATATGGAACCACAAAAGATCAGAACAGCCAAAGATATCCTAAGGAAAAGGACAAACCTGGAGGAATCACATTACCTGACTCCAAATTATATACTACAGAGCTAGAGTAACCAAAACAACATGGTACTGGCATATAAACAGACACATACACCAATGCAACAGAATAGAGAACCCAAACACAAATCCACACACCTACAGAGAACTCATTTTTGACAAAGGTGGCAAGAACATACACTGGGGAAAAGACAGTCTTTTCAATAAGTGGTGCTAAGAAAACTAGATATCTATAGGCAGAAGAATGAAACCATACCCTATCTCTCACTATATACAAAAATCAAATCAAAATGGATTAAATACTTAAATCTAAGACCTCAAACTATGGAACTACTACAAGAAAACTTTGGGAAAACTCTCCAGGACATTGGACTGGGCAAACATTTCTTGAGTAATACCCAACAAGCACAGGAAACCAAAGCAAAAACAAACAAATGGGATCACGTATAGTTAAAAAGCTTCTGCAAAGCAAAGAAAACAATCAACACAGCGAAGAGACAACATGAAGAATGGATTTGCCAACTATCCATCTGAGAAGGGATTAATAACCAAAAGATATAATGAGCCCAAGAAACTGCATAGGAAAAAAAATCTAATAATCAGATTAAAATGGGCAAAAGATCTGAATAGACATGTCTCAAAAGAAGACATACAAATGACAAACATGCATACGAAAAGATGCTCAACATCACTGATCACCAGAGAAATGTAAATCAAAACTACAGTAAAGTATCATCTCACCTCAATTAAAATGGCCTATATCCAAAAGACAGGCAATGAAGAAATGCTAGCGAGGATGTGGAGAAAAGGGAACCCTTGTACACTGTTGGTGGGAATGTAAATTAGTACAACCACTATGGAGAGCAGTTTGCAGGTTCCTCAGAAAAGAAAAAATTGAGATGCCATATGATCCAGCAACCCCACTGTTATGTATGTACCGAAAAGAAAGGAAATCAGTAAAGCTAAGAGACATCTGCATTCCTATGCTTGTTGCAGCACTGTTTACAATAGCTAAGATTTGGAAGCAACCTAAGTGTCTATCAACAGATGAATGAATAAAGAAAACATGGTACATATATACAACGGAGTAATATTCAGCCACAAGAAAGAATGAGATCCACTCATTTGCAGCAACATGGGTGGAACTGGAGATAACTATGTTACGTGAAATGAGCCAGGCACAGAAAGACAAACATCATGTGTTCTCACTTATTTGTGGGATCTAAAAACGAAAGCAGTTGAACTCATAGCATAGACAGTAGAAAGATGGTTACCAGAGGCTGGAAAAGTAGTGGGGTGTTGGGGGAGTGAGGTGGGGATTGTTAATAAGTACATAAAAAATAGAAAGAATGGATGAGACATACTATTGATAGCAAAACAGGATGACTAAAGTCAGTAACAAATTAATTGTACATTTTAAAATGACTAAAAGAGTGTAACTGGATTGCTTGTAAAACAAACGATAAACACTGGAGGGGACTGATACTGCATTCTCCATGATGTGCTTGTTTCCCATTAAATGACTTTATCAAAACATCTCATGTACCCCCTAAATATATACACCTGCTATGTACCAACAAAAAAATTTAAAAAATACATAATGAATAAACTTAAAAAAAAACCCTCAAATGTGGCATACCTTTCAGGAGTTCATAAAATACAGTGAAAGAGAGGATTCAAGCTTGATACCAGGATTAACCTCCCTAAAGTTACCCACCTTAAAGTATGAAGAAATGTGACCCTTGTGGACAACATTATTAGAGATTCATTAAAGGGTAAAAGGCTTGTGTTGCTTTTCAAAGCCCAAATAATTCAATTAAGTTTTCAGAAGTGGATGTCAATGAGCAGCAGTCTGTTTGGAAAAGAGGATATAGAAAGAGGGAGGAGAGGCTAAGGGAAGGGGAGGGGTGCTAATATCCTTATTTTATGGGAAACTGACGAAGGTGTACGCTAGAGACTGAGAGTTAAGCATATCACTTAAGGTCACTGGAGTCACCAATAGAAGAACTAAAGATCAAAAGGTATAAAAATTGCCAGAAGGAAAGACAGGGCAGATTGAAGATAGTGTGAGTGAGTTAAATCCTCCTCTCTGGTAGAGGATGGTCACTTGATGATGTCTGAAGTTGATGAATTATTGAATTAGCAGATTAGGCATTTTCTTTAGATATAAGGAGGTAATGGTCAGAACACTGCAAACAGAAATTGTTAAAGTGGTCTACTCTGGGAAGCACAGTTGGGGAGTAGGAAGTGATGGGACCTTGAATCTTTGTTTTTTATCATAAGCTCCTTTGTACTTTCTGATCATCACTATTATATTTACCATGTGCATACATATATATTTTTAATTAAGAACAATTATTTGGAGACAGTTTTTAAAAGATGATCTGTATGGGAGGAAGTCCCAAGGTTAATCACCTTGACATTAGCAAGATTTTACCACATTGAAGGAGATTTCGTTTTACATCTATTAAACAAAGCGAAAACCTAAAATTGATCAGCAGCTCATGATACTGGAGATCAGCCAACTCACGCTTCAGTAATCCATGCATGCATCACATCACAATGGTGAATATTGGTAATATTGTTCCAGAGACATCATGGAGACATCAAAGTGTGTTCAGTAGCCTGCAGCAAAGAAGCTGAAGGAGTGTATTACCTTACAGTAAATTACCTCTCAAATGGCCCCCAAGATGTTGCTCAAAAGGATGAATAGCAGTTGACAGAAAATTCTCTCCTGTCTCAATATCCCATTTTGTTGAGATAGTGTTATTAAATCTTCTGGGTGGTTTCCTTGAGTACAGAAAATGCCATGCTTTCATGTGTTAATTAATGTGCGAGACCCTGAGCCTCCAGAAAATAACTAACTGGATCATTAAAAGGTCCTATGGTTGGGACTAGTACAGAGAAGCTCAATGAGAGTGTGAGCTAAGCGAGTTCAGGCCAGAGAACCCAGAGGATCAGACTCCCTCTGTACTGACACTTTGCTCCTGGTTAGAGAGAAAATTCCAGGCTGCCTGGAGCACCAGAAAGACAAGACACTGGACCTTCAAAAACCAGCTGAACAAGCACATCCCCAGGACAGAGGGCAATAAGATTAATAAGGAGTCTCTTGTATTGGGCATTGAATGCATGCCAGGCACTGTGAAAAACATTTACCATACATTATCACTTGTTATCCTTATAAATATCCCTTTGTACAGATGGGGACTCCAAAGCTAAGATGGAAAAAAGGGGGGTAAAGTACCTTGACCAAAGTAAGCACAACTCTTAAGTCATGGCCTGGGGTGTATCTGTAGGTATACTGTTATAAAATCAGTTTTGTGAACTGCCTAAAATTATAACAAAGAAGGGCATGAGTTAAGGCTTCCAGCGTGTGTTAGAAGGTGAATTGGTTCTCAGAGAGAAAAATATCTGGAATGCTATGCAAAAACCATCAGTCAATACAGCCCTTTGGCTTGGTTTCTAAGCAGAGCTGGGGCAAAACTGCTTGTTACAAAGGAAATTTGTAAGATGCTTAATTAGGGTTTCTGAAATTCAAACTCTGAGCACACACTGAGGCTCAAGAATGGTTAAGTGTTTTGCTCTGAAATTCAGCCTACTAGTCAATCTGACTCCAAGGCCCATCTCCTTTTGTTTGCACCAAAATGACAACAAACCTGCTTTTCTCGCCTGGTAATAGCACATTTTGGAAATCCCCTTAAATCAGCTTATATAGATATAACTCATACTTGTTAATGGTTGCATAATAATCCTCAGAATGGCTGCACTGCCAATGGATCAGTCACTCCTCACCTGATGCATACTTGCTTTGTGCCCTGATTTGCCCAATATGAGTGTTTCTGTGATAAACATACTTGTACATATTTCATCACCTCCTGGGGTTCTTATTTCTCCAGGACTGACTACCATTCCATCCCTGCCCCATATACAAATCTGTCTCCGTCAACTCTTCACTTTATAAGGACCCAAAGGACCATTTGCTAAATTTGTTGTATTGACTCAGGACAACTTAGTAATCATTGTTATCGTTTATTAAACAACAGGGCCACATTCAAACGCTTTCCAATTCTCTCTAAATAACAGCCTAACGCTGACGTTTTTGTTGGCCTGTATCTCATAATTATTTTTATTTAGAGGAATTTGGTAGTGGCGGGGTTGGGGTGGGAGGTGGTGTGTGGACGGTGTGAATTGACAGAAACAATTTCCCTACACCAAAATACAGGTATGTTTTCATTCTCTATGCCCCTAAACACCCTCCCTGCAGCTATGCAACGAGCAATTCACGGGAAGAGGCTTCTTTACATAGACCCCTGTTTTTGGTGTTTTGATTTACTTTTGTGTGTAGAGTTGATCTGTCCCTCTTCCCATTGGTGTCCTCCCCCCTCACCCAACCCTAGTCCTCTTCCTTCTTCCTTCTTTTCTTCTCTTCTCCTCTGCTCTCTGAACTGCATCCCCACTCCTTCTGATTTCTCCCTCCTGAAAGGAAAAAGGAGATGGGCCACATGAAATAGCAGAGCAGTGCCTACCCCACTCTTCGAAGTTCTCTGCATCCGAACCTCTCTCTCTTTTGAAAGCTCCACTGAGAAATGATCAGAGAGTGAAGTCCAAAGCCAAGCACACAAAGTCGTTGTTGTCCCATTTTAAACCAACTCCCATGCACGTACAGCTAGGAGCATTGAGAGCAGAGTCTGAGTGTGGACATTGAGGCTGGTGATGAAAAGCCTTGGCGAGAAGTTTGGACATGTTTGGACATGCAAGGCCTTAGAGAGGAGTCCTGTTCACTGTCCAGTCCTTCTGAATCTATTTTGCTGGCTTGTGCTCCCCACCCAACTTCTAAGTGTCAGAGTATCTCAGGGAGTAGCCCTGCACCTTCTTCTCCTGGCTATACTCTCTCTAGGTGATCCTACTCAGTTTTGTGGCTTTAGACCCTAACTGTGTCCTGTTGTCTCAACAATTCTGTTTCTCCAGCCTCTATGGATGACAAGCAGACCTCAGTAACTAAACCTGTGCAAATAGGAGCTCTTGACACACACCCCCATCTGTCTTTCTCCCTTCTCCAAATCTACCATGCCCACCCACTCTCTGTCTTTCCTATGACCGTACATAGACCTCTGAGATTGCCTCTAATCCACTCACAAGCGTTGTCTCTTCCACTTCCAAAATACCATGTGAATCCACGCACTAGTCTCCACATTGATGCTTCCAGTCTGGGCCAAGCCCCTGCTGCCTCTGGACTGGACTACTGCAAGAGCCTCCTAACTGGTCTCCCTGCTTTCCTTTGTGCCCTGCCCACTTGTGATACTGCCCACACAGAGCAGCTAGAGAGAAACCACTGAATGGGCATTAGATTATGCTACTACCTGCTTCAATCCTTTCTCTGGCTCTCCTGAGCTCTCTGAAGAAGAACCAGACTCTTCATCATGGCACCACCCACCACTGCGCCTTCCTCCCTTTCCTTCCTCTATCCCCTCTCACACTGGGCTCCATGCAACATTGGCATCCTTTCTGCCCCCACCCCCACCCCCAGCAGCCTCTCTTTTCTGCCACAGGGCCAGGGGAATTGCCCTTCCCTCTGCTGGGCAGGTTTCCCCCCTGGTTCCTTGAAAGACTGGTGGCTTATCATTGTCCTCAGAAAGGCCTTCCCTGAGCTTCATGTCTCCCGTTTTGCCACTTTTCCGGGGTTCTAGGCAATATGTACCAAATCATCTTGTTTATGTCCCTGAGAGCATTCATAGCAACCTTTAACTGTTTTCATATTCCCTGATCTGTCTATTGTCTGTCTCCCCACTAGAAAATAAGCTCCCTGAGTTCAGGGACGGTCTGGCCGGCAGAATACTTGGTACATAGAAGGCCCTCCAGGAATATTCGTTGAATCACTGAATAAATAAAATCAACAGCACTTCCTCCCACGGGAAAGGAAACTTCCCCTCCCTCCATTGAGGCTCCACAGGGCTCTTTATTTTTGCCCCTGTCACAGTGTGTAGTGGTCAGAACACATTCCATTTGCAGGTGGCAGAAACTGACCACAACGTAACTTTAAAAATAAAGAATAAAAAGGAGATGGAAACTCGACTCCATGGAAGCCCCTGAGAAAGGACTTGGGGAGCAGTCCCTGCTGTGTCCTTGTCACTTTGGTAGCCCTGCTCCTGTTGCTAGAGGTTCAGGATCCTAGGAATTGTTTTCAGGTTTGGGGATTTGCTAGCCATAGCATGACTTCCCTGAACTTCCTTCTCCTGCTGTTTCACTGATTTCTGTTGGCCCTGTGTACTGGAAGGCAACGCCAGAGACAGAGATCTTGCTGAGTCCTGGTCCTCGACTTGGTCTTCCTTGTCATTTCTGTTTCCTAACAATGGGCCGAGAAGCTCTTCTCATCCTCGCCACATCCCCTGCCCCTCTGCGAGCATGGCTTCCCCCTTGGCCTCTGCCTTCTCAGGTCCCTCTTGGACACCAACCTGGAAATGGTGAGGCACAGCTTCATCTTCTTCCTGCCTGCAAGCAACCTAGACCCCCAGGAGATGGCTCTTAACAGCGGTGACAGTGATCACCTTGGTCAGGCATGCGCTGTACAGCAGGCTTTTCCTAGGTCTCTGTCCCTTGCCTTTGCCGGCACTAGCCCTGCCTAGAGGCAGAGAGCTGGACTTTGCAAGCTGGAGAGGTACATGTCTGTGTATCTGCTTCTCAGCCACCTTGGGATGCTTTCCAGCCAGCGACGAAGAGTTCTCACTGCCTCGCACCCCACAGTGACTCAGTCACTTCCTCAGGTTCACGGTTGTTCTATCATGTATGACTGCCAAGATCCAGCCATCACTGCAACCACAGAAAACAGCTTTACTTACCCAAAGAAGGCAGAGGAGGAGAGGATGAGAGAATACGTGCTGGGCAGGTGAAATTCTATGGCCACCATCGTCCAATCACATAGCACTTACAGTCCTCTGCTGACACTTCTGTTCTCTGTGGGGGCAGACTGAGCTTTAGCAGAGTGAAGGCATCCTGAGGGAAGGCACTATGGTTTTCTCTTTTTAAACATCTGGCCCCACTGGCTCGTGGTAAACGTGAGACCCCTATTTATGGAATGAAAAGGAATAGAGGGAAGGATTGTTCAGACTCTTTTTGAATTGGTCACATCTGACTTTCTTCCTTGTGTTCTGTCAGCCCTGTCTTGGTTTTGTACGTGCGTGTACATGTAAATGTGCACTTATACATGCACATTGATGTTTAATTTGTACTCATTCTAAAGTTCTCATCATACTGCTTCCCTCCTTGAACATGCTGAGTGGTCCCCGTGACCTTGGGTATACAGTCGAAGCACCTTAGCTTGATTCTCAGGGCCCCACACCTTCCAGCCCTGTCTGCTACCATGTGCTCTTGGAGACCATGAGCTCTGTCCCTGCCAGATTATTAGGCATGGCCAGAAGCGACCAAGCATGTGCTCTCATGACAAAGGGCCTTGGGCACAGACTGATCCCTCTGCCTGGAGTGCCTTCCTTCCTGCCTTGACATGGTGGACTGCTCCTCATGTTTCAGAGCCCACCTCGGTGGTTCTGTCTTTGGTGCAGCCTCACCTAATTGCTACTAAGAAGAGTTAGTGGCTGGTCCTCCTCTCTGGAGGAAGTGGGACTGTAGCTTCTGTTACACTCAACTCTCATGGTTGCTCCCTTGTCTATACCCCCAGCATTTGGCTCTGTGTGGCCTCTCTGCTCTCACTACACACACACTGCTCACCTCTTCTCACCCTGCTCCACACCTCCAACACATCAACACTCCCTGCTCACTTACCACATTGCGGGCCCCTTAGCCCCCAGCACCAAGTACCTGATAAGCTTTCCATAAATATTAGATGGTGAACTGGGACCAGGCACTTCATTCTAGAGAGAGAGCTCAGGTTTTGTTTTGGTTTACCCTTTGAACCTGAATATGTACTTCTTGGTCCAGGTTGGGAACCTCAGCGCCTTGAGAGCAGAGCCAAGAATAAACAAGCGCCTGGCTCTGGACCAGGCCCTGTTCCCAGTCCTGGGTTTGGCTTTCCTCACCTTATCATTGAGGACAGTACTAGAGACAGGGTGCTCTTGATTCCCCCACTTCCAGACTGCATGTACTGAGGCCTTGAGTGTATTCTCAAGGCCACCCCACCCTCTCCTGCAAGGTACTTGATTTAACCATTTAAACGTTCCATTATGTGGAGAGGGGATAAAAATAACGCTCCCTTCCGAATCGAACCCTTATCCCTTCGGTCTACAGCGGAGCCCTTTCCCTGGCGTCCTTTTCATAAATATCCAGGCGACCCGAGAGGCTGAGCACTCCCACTCCCGCTCCCGCTCCCGCCCCTGCTCCCGCTCCCGCTCCCGCTCCCACCCCCGTCATCTCCCACCGCCCGCAGCCCGGCAGCCCCGCAGCCCCGCAGCCCCGCAGCCCCGCAGCCCCGCAGCCCCGCAGCCCCGCAGCCCCGCAGCCCCTCAGCCCCGCAGCCCCGCAGCCCCGCAGCCCCGCAGCAGCCACAGGGGGAACCAAAGAGACAGAAGCCTTCCCAGCTGCCCGGACGACAGACGCCAACACCCCCCGCCCCCCACCACACGCCGCCTGCCCGCCCGCACCCCGCACCCTGCGCGCTAGCCCACGACCGAGCGGCGGCGGCAACAGCAGCTGGCTGCAGGCTGCGGCGACTCGCACCGGCGCGCTCCTGGCAGCACTTGCCATCCCAGGTGACTTGAACTCGCCAGTTCGGATCCCCTGCGCCAGCTCCCGCTCGCGCATCGGGTCTGTGTTCAGGCACCCACCCGCCCTCCCCCGCCTGTCCGTCCCCCAGCTCGCGGGAAGGGAGGTCGCGGCAGCGGCCCGGCGGCAGCGGCGACCGTGGCGACAGCAGCGACAGTGGCGGCGGCGGTGGCGGCAGCGGCTGCGGCGGCGGCGGAGGCTGCGGCGGCGACCGTGGCAGAGGCGGTGGCGGAGGCCTCCGTGGCGGAGGCGGAAGCAGAGGTAGAGGCTGAGGTGGAGGCCGAGGCCTCAATAGAGGAGGCAGCATCGGAGGCCACCCCGGGGGAGGCGGAGGCCGCCCGGGTGGCAACGGTGGTGGCGGTGGCGGAGGGCAGCGCGGCCGAAGCCGCCGCCGCAGCGGAGGCTGCGGGGCCCCCCTTGGGGGAGGCGGAGGCGGATGCGGATGCGGATGCGGATGCGGATGCGAAGGTGGCGGCCGAGGTGGCGGCCGAGGTGGCGGCTGCGGCGGCCGCCGCGGATGCAGATGCGGATGAGACCCTCGGGGACTGTGAGGGGAACCCAGATTTTCAGATGGCCTCCCTGTACGTGGGCGACCTGCACCCTGAGGTGACCGAGGCAATGCTGTACGAGAAGTTCAGTCCAGCTGGGCCCATCCTCTCCATCCGCATCTGCAGGGACAAGATCACCCGCCGCTCATTGGGCTACGCGTATGTCAACTACCAGCAACCGGTGGACGCCAAGCGGGCCCTGGAGACCCTGAACTTTGATGTCATAAAGGGCAGGCCAGTGCGCATCATGTGGTCCCAGAGGGACCCGTCGCTCCGCAAGAGCGGGGTGGGCAACGTCTTCATCAAGAACCTGGGCAAGACCATCGACAACAAGGCGCTGTACAACATCTTCTCGGCGTTCGGCAACATCCTCTCCTGCAAAGTGGCCTGTGACGAAAAGGGGCCCAAGGGCTACGGGTTCGTGCACTTCCAAAAGCAGGAATCTGCGGAGCGGGCCATCGATGTGATGAATGGCATGTTCCTGAACTACCGCAAAATTTTCGTCGGGAGATTCAAGTCGCATAAAGAACGAGAGGCCGAAAGGGGAGCCTGGGCCAGGCAGTCCACTAGTGCTGACGTCAAGGATTTCGAGGAAGACACCGACGAGGAGGCCACCTTGCGATGAAGACATCCCAGGAGCTAGCCAGCCAGCAGAGCCAAACCTTGGCTCACACCCGGTTTACAACCCCCCACCCCCAGCCCTCCCCCGCCAACCCACCAGCAGTGTATTTATTGTATTGAGAGTGCAGGTCTCTCTCTCCCTCTCTCCCCCTCTCTCTCCCCGCTTCCTATTTTCTCCCTCCACCTCTCCTCTCCTTCCCTTCCTCTCCCCCGCCCACCCCCACCAAGGGCGTTGTGAATAATCTTACTAATCTGTGCCATTTGTAGGTTAAAGGCTGCCTCTTCTCCCTGTGGTTTGGTTTAAAAAGCATTTTCATTCTCTCTTTGTTTACTGCACAGGTGGTACAATTTCATGGTAGAATCATCAGAAAGGAGAAGGATATCAGATGAGGGAAGAAACAAGAGAGTAATTGCTCCCCTGGTCCTACTCCCCAGAGAGAACCACTTTTACCTTTTTGGTGTGCTGCTTTTCCAGGCTCTCTTCTCTCCCTCTCTCTCCTTTGCTCACCCCCACCCCGCCTTCCCTTTTAACACACCGTTATAGAATGGTTCGTGTATGTGGTGTTTCTTAACCTGCTTTTTCAGCAACTGAAACCAAACAAAAATCAACCCATTGAACTTCTTTCCATGTTATCAACAGGCTTATGAAACGTCATCTTCAGTGCCTGCAGAGTGCTCCAGTGTATCCGTGGACCTTAACATTTCTGTAATCATTCCCGCATTGTTGGACATTCAGGTGGTGCCTAGTTCTTTCCCTGTGTTTAAGACCAACATTGCGTGCTCTGTGCTTTGATGAGTGAATCCTTCCTTGTCAAGCCAAATCTTTGCTAGCATCCCGGTGGTCTCCTTAACTGCGGACTTGCAAGATCCACATATAGACATTTTAAAGACTTTTCCTGTGTGTTGCCAAAAGGCCCCCTTCATAAGCATTGTACCGATTTGCACTCGTGCCGGCCAGCGCAGCTAGTAAAGAGTATACCCGTTTCCCCTGCATAGTCTCCTGGTCACTGTAATTGATCGTGTGTGTGCGTGCGTGCGTGTGTGCATGCGTGTGTGTGTCTTTGTGTGTGTGTCTTGGCCAGCTTGGCGGGCTGCAAAGGGTGTTTCCCTGTCCTCGGTGGTTTTGCTGCAATCAAACACTGTTTATGACCCCCTTCCCCTGTGCCCACTTCCTGTCGTTTTCCCTGTTGTCAGAAAAATAATTCAGCGTCATTGCAGGAAAAAAATAATCACGAAGCAGACAAGTTAACAGAAGAAAATTAATGTCACCAGTAATCATTTCTGATGATTACTTATACATTCCTGAAACATTTTCATCTGTATCTGCCCTGTATTTTTCATGTGATATATATGTGAAATTATTGTATATACTGTTTCAATATCTGCTTTTTCACACATAAATATATATTATAGACATAGATTTATAGATATTCTTGAACTTTCATGTCATTAAATATTCTTCTAAAATAGTTTTCATGGATGTTTAGTGCTCTAATGTGTGATTGGGCTTGATAGAGTGATAGATATATGTACATATTAGATATAGATATAGGGATATATTTGTTTTAAGTAATTATTGGACGTCTGGGTTGTTTCATTTTGTTTTCTTATGCAAGCCAAAGCTGCCAACAAGATCACAGTGCACAAACATTACATTCATGTTTATTTCCTGAACAAAAGTTAATAGTATAATTGAAGGATGAAAAGATATGGGAGGTTTAAAATCTTCTTTTTCCCTTCTTTAGTAAGTGACCATTGATAAAGATAGCACCAATTTACCCTCATAAAATATGCAGATATTGTGAGTGTACCTGGATACCTGTATAGTTTTTGAGACTTGGTATTAAATTAATTATAATTTGAGATTTTTTGTTTCTATTTGTTGTAAACATTCATCTTTATGCAGACAATAATTATCATACTAAAAGCATTTTTTAAAATATTGGTAAGGAAAAACTGAAAATCATTCTTAATTCTACCACTTGACAAAAATAGAAAAAACTTTTGAAGCATTTGAGACATATATGTAAATAACTAATACCTCCAAAAATGTAATATAGGATGTATGTTTCATTGTGGTATATTTTCAGTGTGAGAAGTCTTACTTACCATCTTTCCAAATTCTTAGTCTCCTATAATTTTATTTTTACTTAGTGTTTCATTTTACAGATGAATTATAATTTCTAAAATCCTGCCCCTCAATATATTGTTAAATGGTTATGGCTTTTCCATAACACATTTGGGGCTGAATGTTTGCTGACATCAAGAAATATTTAATTGCCTTATACCTTGCTCTCTTGCCAAATGCTTCTTCCATAAAGTTTATGCCCTCCAACAGTGTAAGAGAATGCATATTTCCTTGATCATCTTCTTAAGTTAGTATTTTTTTAAGTTATGGGAAATTATTTAGGCTTGTAGTTTAAAAAATTATTTCATTTTACAAGTGCGTTACTTTAAAAAGACATGCATATTATATATGCACAACAGCCACTTTAAAGAGATTATGCCTTTGCAGGCTTTGCCTTTTGTAAATTTTAAAACCATTATAGAATCATACTGAATATATTCTATACTAAATGTATATTCTATGTGCTCATAGCAAAAGTATTCTGTCAAAATTTCTATTTAAGTATGTTGTAAATACATCTAAAACATCCTTTGCTACTCAATATCCTCCTACAACTCACTGCCATTGTATAAGTGGATCAGAATTATTTTTAAAGTGTTTCTTCACGTTGGACTTTAAAGTAGTTTCCAAATTTTTCCCAGAAACATGAATCTGTGGTAAATAATTCTGCAGCAGCATTCTTGTATTATTTACTTAAGATAAATCCTTAAAAGGGGTGTTGAAAAGTAGAAACCTTTTAATATTCTTTAAATGTATTTTCAAGTAGCCTGAATATACCAATTTATACTTCCACTAGTACTTTAGAGAATGCCCATTTCCTGCACAAGTATCTCTTTGGATATTTTAAACTTTTTTTTTTTTTGCCAATATAATGCTATGAGGACCATATCTCACTTTTTGTTTTTCTTTATAAATTTTTTTAAAAAGTTTTGTTATTCAAATAATATAACTTCATTTTAAAAAGAAATCAAATAACATTCATAGGAAAAATA
The DNA here is from genome assembly GCF_029289425.2 of Pan paniscus. NCBI lineage: Eukaryota > Metazoa > Chordata > Mammalia > Primates > Hominidae > Pan > Pan paniscus. The sequence goes on from NC_073272.2 coordinate 72,677,494, forward strand.
AAAATCAATAATCATTCTCCTATGCATATATAATAATTGCCAACCTTTTGGTCTATGCCATGGATCTATTTCAATAGATTTCACCTTCATCTCTCCTCCAATTTTGATAGATTTGGGTATTTGTTGTTTCTGGTGTTTCCTCATTGAAACCAAAGCTGCTAAGAATATTCTGATGCTGAAATCATTGCTTTAATTCAGTATTGTTTCCTGAGCAAACATTCTTACAAACAAACATGGACTATCCCATTGCTACTATATAGTATATATGATTTTAATTTTTACACTTTTTCAATTAAATAGATAATAAAATTTTATTACAAAATATTAGCAATTTCTGGCTATAAGAAAAAGCATTTAAAACTACCTATAACCCTATCTTTAGTGATGCTTTTAATGTTTTGGTCAGTACCTTTCTAGGATTATATTATATACATATGCATACCTACATATATATATATATATATATGGAGAGAGAGAGAGACAGCATTGTACAATACATACATATTGTTACATATTATGATTTACATATTTATATATTTGTAAAATACCAAATCATGCTTTACATCTTTACGTTTTTCTGGAATATTTATTTAATAATAAACCTCATATATTTTCATGTTTGTTTTTTTACATCATTTAAAATGGTCTTGGAATATTTATTGTGAATATGAATTCACTCATTTTTTCATTCCTACATTGTCGGAAATTTTATTTGTCCTCAATTCTCCTTTAATTTCAGACCACTATGTTGACTATCTTTTACCTAAATTTGCAGTTATATCCATAATCGTTTCCATAACAGATGCTTCTAGGATTAAAAACAAAATTATAGATCATTTATAAGAACTTATACTTCGTGGTCAAATTCCCACTTATAAAGTTGTGTCAACTTACACGGTTACTCTGTTACTTCCATTCTAAAAGGATACCCAGTTCTCTGCAAAAGGCTCTAAACTGGGTATTATAATTATTTCAATTTTGCTGTGTTTTCAGTAGATAAATACATAATTCATATTTTAAAATTTGATTTGTAATAACATTTTTTCTTTCATTTCTGTTTTCTGGGCAAACAAATCCTAGAATCATAATGTATTGTTGAACAGAGTGAAGAAGCAGCATAATCCTACCACTGGGTAAAACCACATTTTAAATTTTGTTGTATTCCTTTTCACATTTTTATAAATGTAAACATGCATGCATATTAAAGGGAAAGATCTCTGTATTAGGGTACTTCAGAAAAACAGAACCAATGTATATCTCAGAGAAAGAGAGAGATTTATTTTGGGAATTGGCACATATGATTATGGAGGTTGAGAAGTCTACTGTCTGCAAGTTGTAGAACCAGGAAACTTGGAAAGAATAGGCAATATAGCAGGAGCAGATTGGGACAATGGGCATTTGGGCCATTTCTTCATGTAACTTACTTATGCCTTTGAAACATACTCGAGCCTGATCACATATATACCACTTCCATTTTATGATAGAGTGTTGCTGTGCATGCCCAACTTTATGGCTTGGCGGGTCAGATATAACCCAGTTGATGATGGGCAGCTCGCGTAACATGGTAACTTGGCGGCCCATGGTCAAGTGTTCAGTTTCTACTAAGGCCCAGCAGCAGGCCAGGAATTGTCTCTCAAAAGGGGAGTAGTTATCTGTGGATGATAACATGGCCTTGCTCAAAATCCTAAAGGCCTGTGCTGCAGTTTACCTATAGTGGCTTGATAAAGGCTCCAAACAGCATCCTTATCTGCTACTGACATTTTAAGCACCATTGGATCTGCTGGATTATATAGTCCAAGTGGCAGAGCAGCCAGAACCTGTTGCATAGCCTTCTCTTGTTCTGGGCGTCACTCAAAACTAGCAACTTTTCAGGTTAATTGGTAAATGAACCAGATTAACACACCCAAATGAGGAATGTGTTGCCTCCAAAATCCAAATACGCCCACCAGGCATTATGTCGCTTTCTTAGTTGTGGAAGAGGCCAGATGTAGCAACTTATCCTTCATGTTAGAAGTGATATCTCAACAGGCTGCATACCACTGGACCTCTAGAAATTTCACTAAGGTAGCAGGCCCCTGAATTTTATTTATGATTTATTTCTTACTCTCTGACAGACAAATGTCTTAACAATAAGCCTAGAGTGGTTGCTACTACTCAATTACTAGTTGAAATCAGCATAATGTCATCAATGTAGTGGACCAGCATATTTTGTGGAAGGGGAAGGTGATCAAGATCCATTTGAACTAAATTCTGGCATAGGGCTTTAGAGTTGATATACCCTCAAGATAGGACAGTGAAGGTATATTTCTGGCCTTGCCGAAAGCAAACTGCTTCTGGTGGGCCATATGGACAGTGATGGAGGAAAAGGTATTTGTCGGATACCAGATAGCTGCATACACGATAGCAGGAGATGTGTTAATTTGCTCAGACAATGAAACCACATCTGGCACAGCAGCTGCAATTGGAGTCACCACTTGGTTAAGCTTATAATAATCCACTGTCATTCTCCAAGATTCATTTGTCTTCTACACAGGTAAAATAGGAGAATTAAATGGGGATGTGGGGGGAATCATCATCCCTGCATCTTTCAAGTTCTTCATGAAGGCACTACTCTCTGCAATTTTTCCAGTGATGTATTGCATTTGGTTTATTTTTCTAGGTAGAAGCAGTTCCAATGGCTTTAATTTGGCCTTTCACACCATAGTAGCTTTCACTCTTCACATTGGCTCTTTGACCAATATGGTCAAAGAGCCAATGTGAAGATTCTGCCAGCTTCTAAGTATGTCTACTCTAGTTATGCATTCTGGAACTGGGGAAGTAACCACAGGATGGGTTGGGGACCCACCGGACCCACAGTGACATAAGCCATTGATCACCTGGCTCCATAAGCCAATATTCTGATTGGAAGGCCACAGTGATGTTTTAGGTTTCTTGAAATTAGTGTCAGTTCAAAGCCAATGTCCAGCAGTCCCTGCAAAGTCTGATTATTTCCCTTTCCCCAATGTTTATTTACTTTGGTATAAGGCTGTAGGTCCTTTAGGGAAGGCTGGGAGAAAGATTAACAGTACAAATTTTCAGTAATGTGCTTGAGTTATTCCTAAAGGAGACTGGGCCTCCCCTTCTTTCAAAGGTTCTGGGTCCGTAGTCTGGGACTTGATTGAGGAGCAGGCTGTGACTCTTTATGATTCAGGTTAAAATTTTGTTTACTTAACTTAGAAATGTTCTGCTTATATAGATTAGGTAAAAATTTAGTAGGCTTGTCATCTATTTCACTTCTAGCAACACCATGCTTAATTAGCCAATGCCATAGGTCTGTGTGGGTCAGATCCTTCTGATTACTGCTTGGATTTTGCTTTCCATAATGGTAATAATGCTGCCTTAGCCTGTTTTGTATGACTATAACAGAATGCCATAGGCTGAGTAATTTACCAAGAAAATACATTTGTTTGGCTCATGGCCCTGGAGGCTGAGAAGTCTAAGAGAGCATGGTGCTGGCATCTTCTGAGGGCCTTCATGCTGTGTCATCTCATTGTGGAAGGTGTAACGGCAAGAGAGGGTGACAGCAAGTGAGCAAAAAGAGTCCAAATTCACTTTTATAACAAAGCCACTCTCAAAATAACTAACCTACTCTCATGATAGTGACATTAATTCATCCATGAGAGCAGAGCCCTCGTGACCTAATCACCTCTTATTAGGCCCCACCTTTCAACACTGTTGCATTAGGGATTAAGTTTCCAGCACATGAATTTTGGGGCACACATTCAAACCACATTTCACCCTAGACCCACTAAATTACTGTCCTGCTCACAATGTAAAATAAATTTGTCCCATCCCAATAGTCCTAAAAGTTTTAACTCATTCCAGCAACAACTCAAAAGCACAAAGCCCAGAGTCTCATTTAAATCAGATATGGGTGAGACCCAAGGCAAAATTCATACTGAGGCAAATTCCTCTCTAACTATGACACTGAAATTAAGAAGTTTTGTGCTTCTAATGTACAATGGTGAGACAGGTATAGGATTGTAAACCAAAAAGATGATTGTCAATTATGCCTTCATCTCACACTCAGTAAATCTACATTTTACATAAGATAAAATAAACATAAAGTAGAGGATGAAGTCAATTATGCGTTTATCTTGGGGTGGACAAAAAGATTACTTCTAGTCTTGTCTGTGTTCCATGCCTGTAAAGATAAGCTGTTAATCTACATTGTCAGGGTGAGATTCAACAGAACTCTGTTTTAAGGTTAGTTTTTCAGGGATATATGTATTATGAAAGACTTTGGGGGTTACAGAGAATTTCCTTGTGAGCAATTTGTGAGGAAGGCCACTGAGGGGGATATGTGGCCTTCTGTCATTGCAGCTATCTGTTTAGGAACAAAAGGAAGGCATTTTCTTTTGGCATGACTCAGTTCCCAAGCCTAACTCTCCCTTTGGCATAGTGAGTTTGGGGTTCTGAAATTCTGTTTTTCTTTCACATTTCCCCAAAGTTCTTCAAAATCTTTGAGAGAAAGCATTGCAGAAAAAAATGAATCTCTACTCACAGGTTTCATCTGATCACTCATCACTAGGATGGTTTATTTCTAGAAGATTAGGTCCCTCATTGCTAAGAAGGCTCATTCCTAGGAGGTCCTGTTTCATGGAGAAAAAAAAACAGAAGGAGGAGAGAAAGAAAAAATAAGGGAGAAAAGGAACCAAGACCAGATTATAGCAACAAAGGGAAAGCAATCCTCAAAACTGGTTCAGGCTATGCTACTGCCTCCTCAATCAGAGCAAATTTTGGAGCAATCATTATTCCACCCTTTTTGATCACATGTTGACTTAGCTGGAAACATATGCCTTAATAATATTGTAAGAAAAAAAAAGGCAGAACATAAATTATTATTATTCCTATTATAATTAATAGCTCTTGCCACCAAATTCCCCAGGACCCAAACCAACAACTTAAGCAGTTGATTCGTGAGAGTTTTGGGTCTGAAAGCTTGATTATTTGTGTTTTCATATCAGTCATAAGTCAAGTAATGTTGTTGATTAATCTGGGTTATAAACACAACATTCAGTTTTTATGGTGGTACAGGATACCCTTGGGCTGTAGTGAGCATGTCCAAGGTCATACAATTTTACAGCACAGCTTTTCTCATAAGTGAGACCTCATTGTTTAGCAAGGAGACACCAATCAACTATAAATTAGGGCCTTTTGGGTATAATTTGTTAAGTCCTCTATATGCCATATGAAATTTTCAATTCCCATTTATGGCATAAAGTTGGAAGCTAAGTGATTGTACCATTGGAATACAGAATGTGTCCAGTGAGAGTAAGAGTAACCACATCCATAAGTTAGTGCCACACGGCCAATATATCCCATTTTTAGCTAGCCAATAAACGCTTGGTCACTGCATCCAATCAGTGGCATGCCAGTCAGTGCTTTGTAATATAATAATTTAGCCACAATATTCACAACATTGACAACATTGAAAAGCATTCTCCATGTCCCTTGTCCTTTAGTGTGTTATTAATGGGTCTATAATATATATTGTGTTTTCTTATGTCAGTGCTAAAGATGCCAGATCATTTCTGTGATGTAATAAAATTTTGGTATTCTATCCAGTCCTGACCTTGGAGGGAAGATACCCACCATGGCAGGTGGCAGGGACACCATGGTATGTGTCACAACATAATGTATGTAGCTACAACATTCACAACATAATGTAGCAACAACATTCACAACATTGAAAAGCATTCTCCATGTCCCTTGTCCTTTAGTGTGTTATTAATAGGTCAATGATATATATTGTCTTTTCTTATGTCAGTGCTAATGATGCCAGATCATTTCTGTGATGTAATAAAGTTTTGGTATTCTATCCAGTCCTGACCTTGGAAGGGAGATACCCACCGTGGCAGGCTAGAGCCACTGGAAAGAGGCATGAGTCTGCATATCCATCAGACACCCTATTGTAATCTGTCTGTATAATCCTGGGCCCATTGTAGAATCAGGTTTGTTTCATGGGCAACAGTGGGTGGCAGTGGCAAGAAAGCATATGGACAGAGGATAAGTAGAAGTGAGATTGTGAAATTCATTTTAACTACTAAAAAGGACATTAAAACAGACAAGGCAGATATTCCACTCTGCATAAGATGATAAAAATTGCCAGTATCTTTAGGACAATAATTACAGTGACTATTATACAATAAACATAGGTGTTAATTTGTATACAGGTCTGGTTCAGAGTCTTGAGTTAAAGCAGTCCAAAACAGCTATAGTCAGTCTCCTTCTGGTTCTGGGTCAAAGATCATCATTGTTTAGTGACTGGTGAAAAGCTTTGGTGGGCATTACAGCTCGCTCAGAAAGTTGTGCATTTGTAAGATGAGAGATGTGGATGAATGAGTCTATACCCTCTAATTTTGCTGTACACAGATTAATCAATAGTACCTAGTATAAGTCCTTCCACTGGGGTTGGCAAGGTTGGAGGGAGTCTTTCGTTAAATGTCTCTTCCAACAGACAAAACCTCTGGGCTGTAAATTATGAACAGAAACCTCATTGGCAGGGAATGCACTGTGGAATGGATCTTTTATCAAAACCTTTTTTTTTTATTTTTACAAGATGAGTGTGATGGTTAATGTTGAGTGTCAACTTGATTGGACTGAAGAGTGCAAAGTATTGTTCCTGGGTGTGTCTGAGAGGGTGTTGCCAAAGGAGATTAACATTTGAGTCAGTGGACTGGGAGAGGCAGACCCACCCTCAATTTGGGTGGGTACCATCTAATCAGCTCCCAGTGCAGCTAGAATAAAGCAGGCAGGAGAGGATGGAAGAGAAGACTTGCTGAGTCTTCCAGACTTCATCCTTCTCTCATGCTGCATGCTTCCTGCCTCCAAACATTGGACTCCAAGTTCTTTGGCTTTTGAACTCTTGGACCTACACCAGTGGTTTGCGAGGGGCTCTTGGACCTTTGGCCACAGACTGAAGGCTGCACTGTCAGCGTCCCTACTTTTGAGGTTTTGGGACTCGGACTGGCTTTCTTGCTCCTCAGCTTGCAGATGTCCTATTTTGGAACAGGTATTTGAATTGCATGGGCTCACTTATACGTGGATTTTTAAAAACTGAACTCAAAATACAGTGCTTATGGGATGTGAAACCTGCATATTTATTATATTTATGCTGTACAAAATGATGTTGTGATTTTTTTAAAACAACGTGGAATGATTAAATTAAGCGAATTAATCTGTCCATCACCTCAAATATTTGACTTTTTGTGATGAGAACATTTGATATTTACTCTCTCAGTGGTATTGAAATGTGCAGCACTCAGTTATTAGCTATATTCACCATGCTGTGCAGCAGACATATTACTCCTATCTGAGGCTTTGGAGCCTTTGATTAACATCTCTCTATTCCGCCAACACCCAGACTCTGGTGGCTATTATTCTACTCTTTGATTTTATGAGTTTAATGGGTTAAGATTCCACATATAAGTGAGAACACTCAGTATTTGTCTTTTTGTGCTTGGCTTATTTCACTTAGCATAGTGTTCTCCATTACCATCCATGTTGTTGCAAATAACAGAATTTCATCCTTTTTAAAGTTTGAATAGTATTTCATTGTGTATATACCACATTTTCTTTATCCAAGCATCCACTGATGGACATTTAGGTTGATTCTGTAACTTGGCTATTAGTGCTGCAATGCACATGGATGTGCAGACATCTGTTCAACATAGCTGCTTTCAAATATTTGGGTAAATATCTAGATGTAGGATTGCTGGGTTATATAATTCTATTTTTAGCTTTTGAAAACTTCCATAAAGTTTTCCATAATAGCTCTACTAGTGTAGTGTACATTCCCATCAACAGTATACAATGATTCCCTTTTCTCTGCATCCTCACTGACATTTGTTTAACCTTTTGTCTTTTTGATAATAGCCATGCCAACTAGTGTGAGGTGATACCTCACTGTGGCTTAAATATGCATCTTCCTAATAATCAGTGATGTCAAGCATTTTTGTATGTATCTGTTAGCCATTTGTATGTCTTCTTTTGAGAATTTTCTATCAATGTCCTTTGACCATTTCTTATCAGACTAGTTCCTTATGTATTTTGGATATTAACCCCTTGTTAGATGTATAGTTTGCAAATATTTTCTCTCATTCTGTACATTGTTTCTTTACTCTGTTAATTGTTTCCTTTGTTGTGCAGAAGCTTTTTATTTTGATGTAATCCCATTGGTCTATTTTCACTTTAGTTGCTTGCACTTTTGGGGTCAAATATAAAAAAGCATTGCTGAGACCAATGTAATGTTTTTCCTCTATGATTTTTTTATAGTAGTTTAACAGTTTCAGGTTTTATGTTTATTCTTTAATTCATCTTGTGTTGATTTTTGTATATGATGTGAGAAAAGGGTCCAATTTCATTTTTCTTTTCTGCAAATGGATATCCAGTTTTCCCAAAACCATCTATTGAAGACACTGTCTTTTTCTCATTCTATATTCCTGCTACTTTTGTCCAATATCAGTTGACTGTAAATGCATGGGCTCATTTCTGGGCTATCAATTCTGTTCCATTGGTCAGTGTGGGTCTATTTTTATGCCAGTATCATGCTGTTTTAATTATTATTGTTTTGTAGTGTAGTTTGAAATGAGGTCATGTGATGCCTCCAAGCTTTTTGTTGTTGTCATTGTTCTGTTTTGTTTTTACTTATGATTGTCTTGGCTATTCATGGATTTTTGTGATTCCATGTAAATTTTAAGATTGTTTTTCCCATATCTATGAAAAATGACATTGGTATTTGATAGGTTTTGCATTGAATCCATAGATTGATTTGGGTAGTCAATTTGGTAGTTAAAATAGAATGTTTTCACAATATTAATTCTTCCAGTCCATTAACACAGGATATCTTTCCATTTGCCTGTGCTTTCTTCAGTTTCTGTCATTAATATTTACAGTTTTTGGCACATAGAGTTTTCACTTCCTTTGTTAAATTTATTCATAACTTTTTTATTTCATTGAAGCTATTGTAAGTGGGATTGTTCTCTGGATTTCTTTTTGGGAAAGTTTGGTAGTGTAGAAAAATGTTACTAATTTTTATGTGTTGATTTTGTGTATTGCAACATTACTGGATTTGCTCATCAGTTCTAACAGATTTTTGGTGAAGTGTTTAGGGTTTCCTATTATATTAATTCATTTTGTGTTGCTATGTAGGAATACCTGAGACTGGGTAATTTATAAAGAAAATATGTTTATTTTGGCTCACAGTTCTGCAGACTGTACAAGAAGCATGGTGCCAACATCTGCTTATGGTGAGGGCCTTAAGAAGTTTACAATCATGGCAGAAGGTGAAGGGGGAGAAGGCATGTCACATGGCAAGACAGAAAGCAAGAAAGGTGCCAGGCTCTTTAAAACAACCAGTTCCCATGTTGACTAATAGAGTGAGAACTCATTCATTACTGTGGGGAGGGTACTAAGCCATTCATGAAGGATTTGTCCCCATGACCCAAGCACCTCCCACTGAGCTCCATCTTTAACATTGGGGATCACATTTCAACATAACATTTGGAGGGGACAGGCATCCAAACTACATCATCTATATATAATATTATGTTGTCAGCAACAGTGACAGTTTCTTTCTTTCTTTCCTATTTGGATGCCTTTTATTTCTTTATTTTGTTTTATTTCTCTGGTGAGGAGTTCCAATGCTATTAATATGTTGAATAGAAGTGATAAGAGTGGGCATCCTGATCTTATTACTAATTTTAGAGAGGAAAGGGTTCCAATTTGTCATGATTGAGTATAATACTAGCTTTGGGTTTATTATATAAGGCCTTTATTGTGTTGATGTGAATTCCTTCTATACCTAGTTTGTTGAGTGTTTTAAATTCTGAAATAATGCTGAATTTTGTGTAATGCATGTTCTGCATCTAATGAGATAATCATATAATTTATGTCCTTGATTCTGTTAATCTAATGTGCCACATTATTGATTTGCAAATGTTGAAACATTCTTGCATCCTGGGAATAAATCCCACGAGCTCATGGTGCATAATTTCTAATGTGCTTTTGAATTTGTTTTCTGGCATTGAATATGGTCCTCCAAATTTCAGGTGTCGGAAATTTAATCCCCAAATGTTCATGGTATTTGGAGGTGGGATCTTTGGGAAGTAATTAGAATTAGATAAAGTCATCAGGGTGGAGGCCCCAAAATGGGAATGATGGTTTTATAAGAAGAGAAAGAGAGATCTGAGCTGAGATTCTCTTGTCCCTTTGTCATGTGATGCCTTATGCCATGTTATGACATAGCAAAAATGCCCTCACCAGATGTGGCCCCTCGAGCTTGGATTTCCCAACCTCCAGAAATGTAAAAGATAAATTTATTGTGATATTCTTTTCTGGCTTGGTATTAAGGTAATTCTGGACTTGTAAAAAGCATTTGGAGGTATTTCTTTCTCTTTGAGTTTTTGAACAATTTTGTCAAGAATTGGTATTCGTTCTTTTTTAAATATTTGGCAGAATTTTGAAGTGAGGCCATCAGGTCCTAGGCTTTTCTTTGATGGGGGCACTTTTTATTTTTGATTCAATATCCCTACTCATTATTGGTCTGTTCAGATTTTCTATTTCTTCATGATTCAGTCTTGTTAGTTTGCATGTGTCTAAGAATTTATCCATTTCCTGGCTATCCAATTTCTTGACATATAGTTGTTCATAACAGTCTCTTCTAATTTTTTTGTATACCTATGGTGTCAGCCATGTCTCCACTTTCTTTCTTTATTTTTTAGTATTTATTGATCATTCTTGGGTGTTTCTCGGAGAGGGGGATGTGGCAGGGTCATAGGATAATAGTGGAGAGAAGGTCAGCAGATAAACACGTGAACAAAGGTCTCTGGTTTTCCTAGGCAGAGGTCCCTGCGGCCTTCCACAGAGTTTGTGTCCCTGGGTACTTGAGATTAGGGAGTGGTGATGACTCTTATTGAGCATGCTGCCTTCAAGCATCTGTTTAACAAAGCACATCTTGCACCGCCCTTAATCCATTTAACCCTGAGTTGACACAGCATATGTTTCAGAGAGCATGGGGTTGGGGGTAAGGTTATCGATTAACAGCATCCCAAGGCAGAAGAATTTTTCTTAGTACAGAACAACATGGAGTCTCCTATGTCTACTTCTTTCTACACAGACACAGTAACAATCTGATCTCTTTTTCTTTTCCCCACATTTCCCCCTTTTCTTTTCGACAAAACCGCCATCGTCATCATGGCCCATTCTTGATGGTCGCTGTCTCTTTGGAGCTGTTGGGTACACCTGCAGAAAGGCTGTCACTTCACACTTGGAAGATTGCACAGCGGCCAGGCAGAGGCGCTCCTCATTTCCCAGACGGGGCGGCCGGGCAGAGGCGCTCCTCACTTCCCAGACAGCGTGGCAGCTGAGCAGAGGCGCTCCTCACTTCCCAGATGATGGGCGGCCGGGCAGAGGCACTCCTCACCTCCTAGATGGGGTGGCCAGGCAGAGGCGCTCCTCACTTCTGAGACGGGGCAGCAGGGCAGAGGCACTCCTCACATCCCAGACAATGGGCGGCTGGGCAGAGGTGCTCCTCACTTCCCAGACAGGGCAGCCGGGCAGAGGTGCTCCTCACTTCCCAGACAGGGCAGCTGGGCAGAGGCGCTCCCCACTTCCCAGTTGGGGCGGCCGGGCAGAGGCGTTCCCCACTTCCCAGATGGGGTGGCCGGGCAGAGGCACTCCCCACTTCCCAGATGGGCAGCCAGGCAGAGACGCTCCTCACTTTCCAGACGGGGCGGCTGCCAGGCAGAGGCACCCCTCATCTCTCAGATGGGGCGGCCGGGCAGAGGTGCTTCTCAGTTCCCAGACAGGGTGGCCAGACAGAGGCGCTCCTCACCTCCCAGACGGGGTGGCGGCTGGGCAGAGGCGCTCCTCACATCCCAGACAGGGCGGCCAGGCAGAGGTGCTCCCCACTTCCCAGATGGGGTGGCCGGGCACAGGCACTCCTCACTTCCCAGACGGGGCAGCTGGGCACAGGTGCTCCTCACTTCCCAGACGGGGCGGCTGGGCACAGGCACTGCTCACTGCCCAGACCATGGGCGGCCGGGCAGACGTGCTCCTCACTTCCCAGATGGGGCAGCTGGGCAGAGATGCTCCTCACCTCCCAGACAGGGAGGCCAGGCAGAGGCGCTCCTCACTTCCCAGACGGTGTGGCGGCTGGGCAGAGACGCTCCTCACCTCCTAGACGGGGTGGCAGCTGGGCAGAGGTGCTCCTCACCTCCCAGACAGGTGCCCGGGCAGAGGCGCTCCTCACTTCCCAGACGGGGCAGCCGGGCAGAGGGGCTCCTCACAGCCCAGATGATGGGCAGCCAGGCAGAGACGCTCCTCACTTCCTATATGGGGTGGCGGCTGGGCAGAGGCTGTAATCTTAGCACTTTTGAAGGCCAAGGCAGGCGGCTAGGAGGTGGAGGTTGTAGCGAGCCGAGATCACGCCACTGCACTCCAGCCTGGGCAACATTGAGCATTGAGTGAGCGAGACTCCATCTGCAATCCCAGCACCTCGGGAGGCCGAGGCAGGCAGATCACTCGAGGTCAGGAGCTGGAGACCAGCCTGGCCAAAACGGCGAAACCCCATCTCCACCAAAAAAACAAAAACCAGTCAGGCGTGGCGGCGCGTGCCTGCAATCGCAGGCACTCGGCAGGCCGAGGCAGGAGAATCATGGGAGCCCAAGGCAGGGAGGTTGCAGCAAGCTGAGATCACGGCAGTACAGTCCAGCCTCAGCAACAGAGGGAAACCGAAGAAAGAAAGAAAGAAAGAGAGAGAGAGAGGAAGGAAGGAAGGAAGGAAGGCAGGAAGGCAGGAAGGCAGGAAGGCAGGCAGGAAGGCAGGAAGGCAGGAAGGCAGGAAGGCAGGAAGGCAGGAAGGAAGGAAGGAAGGAAGGAAGGAAGGAAGGAAGGAAGGCAGGCAGGCAGGCAGGCAGGCAGGCAGGCAGGCAGGCAGGCTTGTCTCCACCGTCATTTCTGGTTTGATTTGAGTCTTTTCTGGTTTTTTCTTGGTAAATCTGGATAAAGATTTGTTGATTTTGTTTACATTTTCAGAAATCAACTCTTAATTGTGTTGATCGTTATTTTTTTTCAGCCTCTTGTTAGTTCATTTATTTCTACTCTGATTTTTTTTTTTTTTTTTTGAGATGGAGTCTCACTCTGTCACCCAGGCTGGAGTGCAGTGGTGCAATCTCCACTCACTGCAACCACCACCTCCCAGGTTTAAGTGATTCTCCTGCCTCAGCCTCCCGAGTAGCTGGGATTACAGGCACACGCCACCACACCTGGCTAATTTTTGTATTTTTTAGTAGAGATGAGGTTTCACCTTGTTGGTCAGGCTGGTCTCAAACTCCTGACCTCATGATCAGCCTGCCTTGGCCTCCCAAAGTGCTGGGATTACAGGCATGAGCCACCGCACCCAGTCTTTTTTTTTTTTTTTTTTTGAGACAGATTCTTGCTCTGTCACCCAGGCTGGAGTGCAGTGGCACAATCTAGGCTCACTGCAACCTCTGCCTCCTGGGTTCAAGTGATTCTCCTGCCTCAGCCTCCCAAGTAGCTGGGACCACAAGTGTGTGCCACCACTCCCAGCTAATTTTTGTATTTTTAGTAGCTATGGGGTTTCACTGTGTTGGCCAGGCTGATCTCGAACTCCTGACCTCAGGTGATCTGCCCGCTTTGGCCTCCCAAAGTGCTGGGATTACAGGTGTGAGCCACTGCACCTGGCCTCTGCTCTGATCTTTACTATTTCTTTCCATCTGCTAACACTGAGTTTATGGGGTTTTTTTGTTTGTTTCTATTTCTTTGAGGTGTAACATTGTTTGTGATCTTTCTATTTTTGGTATAGGCATTTATTGTTACAAACTTTCATCACAAAATTGGTTTTGCTGCATGCCATAAGTGTTGGTATGTTTCCATTTTCATTTGTTTCAAGATTTTTTTAAATTTCCTTAATTTCTTCATTGACTTATCACTTGTTCAGGAGCATATTGTTTAATCTCTATGTATTTGAGTATATCCTGAAATTTCTCCTGATATTGATTTCTAGTTTCATACTATTGTGGTCAAAATGATACTTGATATTATTTCAATCTTCTTAAATTTGCTAAGACTCATCTTGTGGCCTAACACATGATCTGTCCTGGAGAGTGTCCCTTGTGCACTTGAGAAGAATGAATATTTTGTTGTTGTTTAATGGCACATTCTGTATATATCTATGGGCTCCATTTAGTCTAAATGTTGCTAAAGTACGTTTCCTTTTTGATTTTCTGTCTGAATAATCTGTCCAATACTGAAAATAGTGTACTGCTGTCCCCCATGATTATCGTATTGCAATCTATCTCTCCCTTCCGAGCTTTTAATATTTGATTAAAATAGGTGCTTCATTGTAAGGTGCATATACAGTTACAATTATATCTTCTTAATGGATCCTTTTTATCATTATATAATGTCCTTCTTTGTCTCTTTGTAGTTTTTGACTTAAAGTCTATTTTTTCTAATATAACTATTACTATTCCTGATTTCTTTTGAATTTCATTTGTGTGGAATATCTTTTTCTTTCCCATCACTTTCAGCATATATATGTCCTTAAAGGTAAAGTGGCTTTTATAGGGAACATACAGTTGGGTCTTATTTTATTATCTATTCATTCACTCTATATCTTTTGATTGGAGAATTTAGTCCATTTTTACTCAAGATAATTATTGATATGTAATAACTTACTACTGTAATTTTGTTAATTGTTTTCTGGTTGTTTTGTGCATATTTTGTTTCTTTCTTCTCTTGCTGTTTTTTGTTTTATGGTTTGATGATTTTCTGAAGTGGTACTTTGGAATTACTTTTATTTTTGTTTTGTGCATCTCCTACAGATTTTAGAGTTTTTTTGGTTACTATGAAGCATAAATAGAACACCTTACATTTATAACATTTTGTTTCAAACTGATAACACGTTAACTTTGATTGCATAAAGTAACACTACACTTTTACTCACTCCCCACATTTTAAGGTTTCATGTCTGAATTTATGTTATTTTGCAATATGAATCTCTTGAAAATTCATTTTAGCTATAGTTGTTTTTAGTAATTTTGTCCTTTTATCCTTGTACTAGGGATAACATTACTTTACATACTACCATTACAGTCTTAGAGTATTATAAATATCACTCTGTATTAGTTATACCATTGGGTTTTGTGCATTGGTAAGTTTTCTGTTATTAATTAGCAGCCTTTTTTTTCTAGTTTAAAGAACTCCCTTGTAGCAATTCCTCTAAAGCATCCACCATACAGTGCTGATGAACTTCCTTAAATTTTGTTTGTATGGGAATGTTTTTATTTCTCCCTTATTTCTGTAGGGAAGATTTGATGCATAAAGTATTATTGGTTGACAGGTTTCTTTCCTTTGACATTTGAATATATCATCCTACTATCTCAAGAAGTCCACTAATAGTCATATCAGGACACCTTTGTGCGTAACGCATATTTTATCTCTTGCTGCTCTCAGGATGTTTTCTTTGTCTTTGATTTTTGATGGTTTATATATTGTATGTCTTGATGAACTCCCCTTTGTTGGAATTTAATTGGTGACTTCTGCAATACCTGTACCTAGATGTTGACTTCCCTCCTCAGAATGGGAAAGTGTTCACTAATTATTTCTTTAATTTTTTTTTTCTGGCCCTGTATCTCTTTCTTCTTTTTCTGCAGTGCCAATTATGCATAGGTTAGGTCTCTTGATAGTGTCCCATAATTCCTATAGGCTTTCTTCATCCTTTATTCTTTCTACTCTTCTGATTGAGAAATTTCAAGTGTCTGTCCTTGAGTTCACTGATCCTTCCACCAGCTTGATCTAGCTGGCTGTAGACACTTTGCATTGCCTTTTTTAGTATAGTCATTGCATTATTTATCTCTAGCACTTCTATTTGTTTTTAATTGTTTCTGCTTCTTTGTCAAACTTCTCTTGTTCATGTATTGATCTCCAAATTTCACTTAATATTCATATATTCCTGGAGTTCACTGAGATTTTTAAGAGGATTATTCTGAATTCTTTTTCTATAATTTTGTAAATGTCCCTTTTTTAGTGTCCATTTTTGGAGCTTTGTTCATTTCTTTCAGAGGTCTCATGATTTTCTGAATCTTTGTTTTGTGCCATTGTGTGGGTGTATTTGTTGAGACAGACATCTTTTCTGGTTTTTACAGGAGTTCTTTGGCAGGGATAGACATTCACTTGTTAGTCTAGGCTATGACTGGATGGGTCAGCTGGTGATGACCCGAGGCATACAGAGCTTGCTTTCAGGTTCTTTAGATGTTTGGGCTACTGCTGACTTTGCTCTGAATTCATATGGGGCAGCTGGCTACACTCTGCTATCCAGCAAGACCGTTATCTAACATCTGCTACCAGGCTGAGCTGGTATATGGGCATTGCAATCACCTGACTCAGAATAGACTACAGCATGTATTCCCTGGAGAGAAGATACTGCCATTTGATTTCAGCGGTTGAGAGTTGCGAAGAGGTACCACAGTTAAGTTGATTGGAATAAATAGACCAAGTGCTATGTGCAGTAGAAATGCACAATTGAGACTTGCTTCTCTCCTTGGGTGGGGTCTGGGAGTGAGCTTTGAGGTGCAGGGATTAAACTCCAGGGTGTGGCAGAATTAATACATGCTTATTGTTGAAATTCACTGCAGTGGTTCTCCCTCCCTGGGTGGGTCTAGTGGTAAAGTTTGAGGTCAAGAGGAGCCCTGATTAAGCTCTCAGTTGTGCAGAACTAGTGCCCACTTCTTATCAAAAGTCATCTCCCTCCCTAAGTGGGGTCTGAGGATGGGCTTTGAGGCTGTGGACGAATGATGATTAAGCTCCTGGGTGTCTGAAATCTAGTGGCTGCTTGTTGTGAAAATTTGTTATGGGGGTCTTCTCCCTAAGAGGGAGGCTGGGGTAGGATCTGAGGCTGGACCTGGAGGCTGGCCATCTTGGAATTCAAGCAAGATAGTACTTTCCACTTTTTCTGAGAGTGACCAGCTTAACATTGTGAGTGAGCTACACTGTAGCTAATATTGTAATTGAGTGCCACTGCTGGCAGGTACACTGAGCTTTCATCAAAATCTGTATGCTATTTTTATGGGCTCTTCCTTTTTCTTTGTTTTTCCTATCTGGCCCCAGGGGGTCTATTCATGTAGTTTCTCCCTACAAATGGAGTGAGCCTCCTGGGAAGCATCAGAAAATGCTAGGGAAGCTGGATGTCTGCCTCCCCAAAACTCTTTTCCCACTGTAGACTACCATGGGGAATCCTCTCTACGTGGCACTGAGACAACTTGGGGTAAAGGAAGGGGTGATGTAGTCAAAGCAAAGCCATTTTGCCTACACATTTAATGCAGGTTTGTATTAAGTTCCCTGGAATGTGCAGGTGGCTTGGGCTTATTTCCACACTTTGACGTTTTCAACAAGGTGTTTTTGTCTGTGGATAGTTCTAGTTGACGATTTGATTGAAGGGGGGAGGAAAGCCTGGAAACTTCTATTCTTTCTGACATCTCCTTCCAAAAAAGGAGAGTTGTTGCTTAATGAATTTATAGTTTTTTTTGTGGTGCTGAAAATTTTTAGCAGTAAGTAGTGGTGTTGGTGACATAACATTGTGAATGTAATTAATACCATGGAATTGTACACTTTGAAAACGGTTGAAATGGCAAATTTTATGCTATATATTATCATAATTTTTTAAGTGAACAGGAAATACCTACAACACTCATTAAAAGTGATATAAAAATAGATACACTCAAAATCACTATAGATAAATCACAATGGAATTCTAAAAAGTGTTTAAATAATCCACAGGAAGGCAGACAAAGAAAACAGATGAGAACAAACAGAATGAAAGGAAGGCAAAAGCATAATGACAGACAAAAACACTAACATGTAAAAATTGTGAAATACAAATAATCTAAATATGCGAATTAGAATACAGAGATTGGCAGTGGATTAAAAACTCGACCCAATCTGTGTTATCTGCAAGAAACTCACCCTAAGTATAATCATATAGGCAGGTTTTAAATAAAATAATAGAAAAGATACATGGTACAAACATTAATCAAAGGAAAGCAAGAGTGGCTATAGTAATAGATCAAGCACACATAAGAGCAAAAAAAATTACCAGAGAGAGGAAGGCACACTATGTTTTAGTAGAAGGATCAGTTCACCAGAAGATATAGCAATCCTAAATGTGTACAGAACAAACGTCAAAGCTTCAAATAGGTAAAGCAAAAAATGATAGAACTGAAAAAAGAAATAGAGAAACCCACAATTTTAGTTGAAATATTTAACTCCCCTCTCTCAACAATTGAGAGAAGATCTGGAAAGAAAATCAGTAATCATGTAGAAGAAATCAACAATGCCATCAAGCAGCATGATCTAATCAACTTTTATAGAACACTGCAGATAAAAACAGCAGAATGCATTCTGTTCAAATGCCAGTGTTACTTATATCAAGATATACTGTATTTTGGGCCAGAAAACAAACCTCAACAAATTTTAATAATGAAAATCATACAGAGTGTGTTCTTGGACCATAATGGAATCAAACTAAAAATTCGTAACAGAAAGGTAGCTGAAAAAGAACCAAGCACTTGGAAAGTAAATAACAGTTTCCCATATAATCCAGATGTCAAAAGGGATGTGTGAGGAGAAATTTGACAAAGAAACTATTGAACTGAATGAAAATAATAATAAATCACATCAAAGCTGTGGGAAGCACTAAAGGAGCATTTAGAAGAAAATGTATAGGATTAAATGCACACATTAGAAAAAATACAATTTCTGATGGTCACTAAAAGGGGCTTTGAGATGGCTGATTAGAGGCATCTGTTACCTCCTTCATGAAGAAAGCCAAAATAGCAAGTAGATAATCACACTTTGAACAGATCTCCTAAGAGAGAACACTGGTATTCAGCAGAGAAGTAAGGAAAACACCTAAGTCAAGGAAGAAATAAAAAGAGAGGCAGCCTGCTTCTCTGGGATGGGCAGGGATCCTGAAGTGGCTCTCCAATATGGGGAAAGGGCAAGTGAGAGACCCCCCTGGTGGTCCAAATTCCCACCATGGTTTCCTGTAATCTTAGGCACAGGAGAGTCTGTTGACACTTGCAGGTTCTGAGATAACATAGAGAGCTGCCTGGAGACCACATGATGGCATTTCTACAGAGAAGGAGCTCATGCTGGGTCCCAAACACCACCTGAGCCCTAAGCAGATATAGCATGGCATCATTTTGTGAGCCCAGGCCCCACATGGCTGCATCAAGCCCTGAGGCCCAACAGCCCCTGTATCTCCATATCCCTGAAGCCCATTAACTTCCCCCACCCACAGACACTGCCACTGCTGGCTGCTGCTGCCAAGGCCACAGCATGAGCTATTGGCAGTGACACTGCTTCTCCCAATAGCAGAAGTGCTGCACATTTACATGTGCCCTGAAAACAGGCTACTGCATTTGGGGCTGAGGTGTGTCCTTGCTAGCCACTTGCCTATGGATGCTGCCACTAAACAGGAATCCCAGCCTCCCTAGCAGCAGGCCTGCAGCACAGCTGCTGCTGCCCCCACCAAAGAACTACTCTGGGGGCCTGAAGATCACCCCATCTCTGCCTACCAAAGCACATACCTGCATTCATCAACAGGAAGTCTTAGTTCAGGCTTTCCCAGCTTAGCTATGACCTCTGTAGTTCCAGAGCACATTATCCCGGCGGGGCTGGGGATTGCCATACCACATCTACCACCACTGGTATCCAAGTGCTGCTCCGGGGGCCATGAGGATGAGCCTGCCAAAACTGCCTCTATCACCCCTGAAGGAATCAACTCACTTCTGGAACCTGATGGCCTAGGGACTGGCCTGACTAGATCAAGCAGAAGAAATAATTTTAGAATATAAAGACAGGTCTACTGAAATAACCCACTCAGACAAAAATTATTTTAAAAAAGTAAAAAAGAATAAACAAAGCCTATGTTATATATGGGACACCATTAGGTGAAAAAACACTCAAATTTTTGATATCCCAGAAGACGAAGAGAAAAGGAGAGGGGTAGAAAATCTGTTCAATGTAATAATAGTAAAAAATTTTCCCCCTCTAGCAAGAGATTTAGACATGTAGATACAGGAGGCTCAGAGATTCTCAAAAGATACAATTAAAAAAGATCTCCTCCATGGCGCATTATAGTCAAAACATAAAAAGTCAGCCACAAAGAGAGAACTCTAAAAACAGCAAGAGAAAAGTGTCTAGTCACTTAAAAGGGATTCCCCATCAGACTAACAGGGGATTTCTTAGCAGAAATATATAGACCAGGAAAAAATGGGATCATATGGTCAAAGTGCTGATAACTCTCCAAGATGGGCAGCTAGAGGTAGCCAGGAGGAACATCTCCCACTGAAGAACCAGAATATCAGGAAGACTTGTGCGATCCTAGCAGATCTTCAAGAGGGAAGGCATTGAGAGCAGATGGCGGGAAGACACAGATGCTGGGCTGAAGCCGGGGGAAGCTGGGAACCCTGCACAGGGCTACCATGCACCAGGAGTCATACCTGGCCAATAACGACTCCTAGGGAAGGGATGAGTTGAGCAGGCAAGGACCCATTCAATCTAGTCACAAGCCTCCTGAATCTCAGCAGGAGGAGACTCCTTGACCACCATGGACACTTGAGCTGTCAGAGAGAGCTGCTTAGAGAAGTGGTTGGGGCAGAACTCCAGCCAGTGTGGAGCCCAAAGGATTTGGTGCGGGAACATCTGTAGTGGAGCATAGCTCCTGTGCTAGTAGATGGTGCCAAACCAGTAGAGTGCTCCAGCAGAGGGGACCCACAGTCAAGCACCAGTCTACCCAAGCCCTTCCCCAACTGTGGCCTCCCTCATGCCACTTTGCCTGCATGCACTCACCCAGGGTGAATAAAGAGCCACTAGGACCACTAACACTCCAGCTGTGCAACAACATCACCATCTCTTTCCAGAAAGTTTTCAAACTGAAACTCTGTACTCATTAGAGAATAACTTCCCATTTCCTCTCCTCTCACTCAGATGCTGGCAAACACAAATCAACCTTCTGTCTTTATGAATTTGACTACACTAGGTACCTCACATAAGTGGAACCATATACTACTTGCCCTGTTTATGACTAGTTTATTTTACTTAACACAGTGCACTCAAAATTGATCCATGTTATATATCATGTGTCAAAGTTCCTTCCTTTTTACAGCTGGATAATATTCCAATATAATATATACCATATTTTGTTTATCCATTCATTTATCAATGAATACTTGGAATGTTTTCACCTTTTATTGACTATGAATAATGCCACAGTGAATACGGGTGCACAAGTGTCTGTTTGGGTTCCTGTTTTTAAATATTTAGGGTATATAGCCAGAAGCAGACTTGCTGGATCATACAGTAATTATATTTTTAATATTTTGAGGAACAGTGAAACTATTTTACATAGTTACTGTACCATTGTACATTCCCACTATCAATGGATAAGTGTTCCAATTTCTCCTCATTCTTGTCAAAACTTGTTATTCTATCTTCTGTGTGTGTGTGTGTGTGTGTGTGTGTGTGTGTCAGATAATTGCTATCCTAATGGATGTGAACTGAAATTTCCTTGTGGCTTTGGTTGGCATTTACCGAATAATTAGTGATGTTTAGCAACTTTTTATATGCTTATTGGCCATTTGTGTGCCTTTGCAGGAATGCTTATTTAAGTCCTTTACCCATTTTAAAAATTGGATTGGGTTTCTTTTCTTTTTTTTTTTATACTTTAAGTTTTAGGGTACATGTGCACAATGTGCAGGTTACTTTACATATGTATATATGTGAAATGCTGGTGTGCTCCACCCATTAACTCCTCATTTAGCATTAGGTATATCTCCTAATGCTATCCCTCCCCCTTCACCCCACCCCAAAACTGTCCCCAGAGTGTGATGTTCCCCTTCCTGTGTCCATGTGTTCTCATTGTTCAATTCCCACCTATGAGTGAGAATATGCGGTGTTTGGTTTTTTGTTCTTGCAATAGTTTACTGAGAATGATGGTTTCCAGCTTCATCCATGTCCCTACAAAGGACATGAACTCATCATTTTTTAGGGCTGCATAGTATTCCATGGTGTATATGTACCACATTTTCTTAATCCAGTCTATCATTGTTGGACATTTAGGTTGGTTCCAAGTCTTTGCTATTGTGAATGGTGCTGCAATAAACATACGTATGCATGTGTCTTTATAGCAGCATGATTTATAGTCATTTGGGTATATACCCAGTAATGGGATGGCTGGGTCAAATGGTATTTCTAGTTCTAGATCCCTGAGGAATCGCCACATTGACTTCCACAATGGTTGAACTAGTTTACAGTCCCACCAACAGTGTAAAAGTGTTCCTATTTCTCCACATCCTCTCCAACACCTGTTGTTTCCTGACTTTTTAATGATTGCCATTCTAAATGGTGTGAGATGGTATCTCATTGTGGTTTTGATTTGCATTTCTCTGATGGCCAGTGATGGTGAGCATTTTTTCATGTGTTTTTTGGCTGCAAAAATGTCTTCTTTTGAGAAGTGTCTGTTCATGTCCTTAACCCACTTTTTGATGGGGTTGTTTTTTTCTTGTAAATTTGTTTGAGTTCATTGTAGATTCTGGATATTAGCCCTTTGTCAGATGAGTAGGTTGTGAAAATTTTCTCCCATTTTTAGGTTGCCTGTTCACTCTGATGGTAGTTTCTTTTGCTGTGCAGAAGCTCTTTAGTTTAATTAGATCTCATTTGTCAATTTTGAGTTTTGTTGCCATTGCTTTTGGTGTTTTAGACACGAAGTCCTTGCCCATGCCTTTGTCCTGAATGGTAACGCCTAGATTTTCTTCTAGGGTTTTTATGGTTTTAGGTCTAACATTTAAGTCTTTAATCCACCTTGAATTAATTTTTGTATAAGGTGTAAGGAAGGGATCCAGTTTCAGCTTTCTACATATGGCTAGCCAGTTTTCCCAGCACCATTTATTAAATAGGGAATCCTTTCCCCATTGCTTGTTTTTCTCAGGTTTGTCAAAGATCATATAGTTGTAGATATGCGGTGCTATTTCTGAGGGCTCTGTTCTGTTCCATTGATCTATATCTCTGTTTTGGTACCAGTACCATGCTGTTTTGGTTACTGTAGCCTTGTAGTATAGTTTGAAGTCAGGTAGTGTGATGTCTCCAGCTTTGTTCTTTTGGCTTAGGATTGACTTGGCGATGCGGGCTCTTTTTTGGTTCCATATGAACTTTAAAGTAGTTTTTTCCAATTCTGTGAAGAAAGTCATTGGTAGCTTGATGGGGATGGCATTGAATCTATAAATTACCTTGGGCAGTATGGCCATTTTCACGATATTGATTCTTCCTACCCATGAGCATGAAATGTTCTTCCATTTGTTTGTATCCTCTTTTATTTCATCTAGCAGTGGTTTGTAGTTCTCCTTGAAGAAGTCCTTCACGTCCCTTGTAAGTTGGATTCCTAGGTATTTTATTCTCTTTGAAGCAATTGTGAATGGGAGTTCACTCATGATTTGGCTCTCTGTTTTTCTGTTATTGGTGTTTAACAATGCTTGTGATTTTTGCACATTGATTTTGTATCCTGAGACTTTGCTGTAGTTGCTTCTCAGTTTGAGGAGATTTTGGGCTGAGACAACGGGGTTTTCTAGATATACAGTCATGTCATCTGCAAACAGGGACAATTTGACATCCTCTTTTCCTAATTGAATAACCTTTATTTCCTTCTCCTGCCTGATTGCCCTGGCCAGAACTTCCAACACTATGTTGAATAGGAGTGGTGAGAGAGGGCATCCCTGTCTTGTGCCAGTTTTCAAAGGGAATGCTTCCAGCTTTTGCCCATTCAGTATGATATTGGCTGTGGGATTGTCATAGATAGCTCTTAGTATTTTGAGATATGTCCCATCAACACCTAATTTATTCAGAGTTTTTAGCATGAAGTGTTGTTGAATTTTGTCAAAGGCCTTTTCTGCATCTATTGAGATAATCATGTGGTTTTTGTCTTTGATTCTGTTTATATGCTGGATTACATTTTTGATTTGCATATGTTGAACCAGCCTTGCATCCCAGGGATGAAGCCCACTTGATCATGGTGGATAAGCTTTTTGATGTGCTGCTGGATTCGGTTAGCCAGTATTTTATTGAGGATTTTTGCATCAATGTTCATCAAGGATATTGGTCTAAAATTCTCTTTTTTGGTTGTGTTTCTGCCAGGCTTTGGTATCAGGATGATGCTGGCCTCATAAAATGAGTTAGGGAGGATTACCTCTTTTTCTATTGATTGAAATAGTTTCAGAAGGAATGGTACCAGTTCCTCCTTGTACCTCTGGTAGAATTTGGCTGTGAATCCATCTGGTCCTGGACTCTTTTTGGTTGGTAAGCTATTGATTATTGCCACAATTTCAGAGCCTCTTATTGGTCTATTCAGAGATTCAAGTTCTTCCTGGTTTAGTCTTGGGAGGGTGTATGTGTCCAGGAATTTATCCATTTCTTCTAGATTTTCCAGTTTATTTGCATAGAGGTGTTTATAGTATTCTCTGATGGTAGTTTGTATTTCTGTAGGATCGGTGGTGATATCCCCTTTATCATTTTTTATTGCATCTATTTGATTCTTCTCTCTTTTCTTATTAGTCTTGCTAGTGGTCTATCAATTTTGTTGATCCTTTCAAAAAACCAGCTCCTGGATTCATTAATTTTTTGAAGGGTTTTTGTGTCTCCATTTCCTTCAGTTCTGCTCTGATTTTGGTTATTTCTAGCCTTTTGCTAGCTTTTGAATGTGTTTCTCTTGCTTTTCTAGTTCTTGTAATTGTGATGTTAGGGTGTCAATTTTAGATCTTTCCTGCTTTCTCTTGTGGGCATTTAGTGCTATAAATTTCCCTCTACACACTGCTTTGAATGTGTCCCAGAGATTCTGGTATGTTGTGTCTTTGCTCTCATTGGTTTCAAAGAATATCTTTATTTCTGCCTTCATTTCGTTATGTACCCAGTAGTCATTCAGGAGCAGGTTGTTCAGTTTCCATGTAGTTGAGTGGTTTTGAGTGAGTTTCTTAATCCTGAGTTCTAGTTTAATTGCACTGTGGTCTGAGAGACAGTTTGTTATAATTTCTGCTCTTTTACATTTGCTGAGGAGAGCTTTACTTCCAAGTATGTGGTCAATTTTGGAATAGGTGTGGTGTGGTGCTGAAAAAAATGTATATTCTGTTGATTTGGGGTGGAGAGTTCTGTAGATGTCTATTAGGTCCGCTTGGTGCAGAGCTGAGTTCAATTCCTGGATATCCTTGTTAACTTTCTGTCTTGTCGATCTGTCTAATGATGACAGTGGGGTGTTAAAGTCTCCCATTATTATTGTGTGGGAGTCTAAGTCTCTTTGTAGGTCACTCAGGACTTGCTTTATGAATCTGGGTGCTCCTGTATTGGGTGCATATATATTTAGGATAGTTAGCTCTTCTTGTTGAATTGAGCCCTTTACCAATATGTAATGGCCTTCTTTGTCTCTTTTGATCTTTGTTGGTTTAAAGTCTGTTTTATCAGAGACTAGGATTGCAACCCCTGCCTTTTTTTGTTTTCCATTTGCTTGGTAGATCTTCCTCCATCCTTTTATTTTGAGCCTATATGTGTCTCTGCCCGTGAGATGTGTTTCCTGAATACAACACACTGATGGGTCTTGACTCTTTATCCAATTTGCCAGTCTGTGTCTTTTAATTGGAGCATTGCGTCCATTTACATTTAAAGTTAATATTGTTATGTGTGAATTTGATCCTGTCATTATGATGTTAGCTGGTTATTTTGCTCGTTATTTGATGCAGTTTCTTCCTAGTCTTGATGGTCTTTACATTTTGGCATGATTTTGCAGCGGCTGGTACTGGTTGTTCCTTTCCATGTTTAGTGCTTCCTTCAGGAGTTCTTTTAGGGCAGGCCTGGTGGTGACCAAATCTCTCAGCATTTGCTTGTCTGTAAAGTATTTTAATTCTCCTTCACTTATGAAGCTTAGTTTGGCTGTATATGGTATTCTGGGTTGAAAATTCTTTTCTTTAAGAATGTTGAATATTGGCCTCCACTCTCTTCTGGCTTGTAGAGTTTCTGCCGAGAGATCCGCTGTTAGTCTGATGGGCTTCCCTTTGTGGGTAACCCGACCTTTCTCTTTGGCTGCCCTTAACATTTTTTCTTTCATTTCAACATTGGTGAATCTGACAATTATGTGTCTTGGAGTTGCTCTTCTTGAGGATTATCTTTGTGGCGTTCTCTGTATTTCCTGAATCTGAATGTTGGCCTGACTTGCTAGATTAGGGAAGTTCTCCTGGATAATATCCTGCAGAGTGTTTTCCACCTTGGTTCCATTCTCCCCGTCACTTTCAGGTACACCAATCAGAGGTAGATTTGGTCTTTTCCCATAGTCCCATATTTCTTGGAGGCTTTGTTTGTTTCTTTTTATTCTTTTTTCTCTAAACTTCCCTTCTTGCTTCATTTCATTCATTTGATCTTCCATCACTGATACCCTTTCTTCCAGTTGATTGCATCGGCTCCTGAGGCTTCTGCATTCTTCACAGAGTTCTCAAGCCTTAGCTTTCAGCTCCATCAACTCCTTTAAGCACTTCTCTGTATTGGTTATTCTGTTTATACATTCGTCTAAATTTTTTTTGAAAGTTTTCAACTTCTTTGCCTTTGGTTTGAATTTCCTCCTGTAGCTCGGAGTAGTTTGATCATCTGAAGGTTTCTTCTCTCAACTCGTCAAAGTGATTCTCCGTCCAGCTTTGTTTTGTTGTTGTTGAGGAACTGTTTTCCTTTGGAGGAGGAGATGCGCTCTGGTTTTTAGAGTTTCCAGTTTTTCTGCTCTGTTTTTTCCCCATCTTTGTGGTTTTATCTACTTTTGGTCTTTGATGATGGTGATGTACAGATGGGTTTTTGGTGTGGATGTCCTTTCTGTTTGTTAGTTTTCCTTCTAACAGACAGGACCCTCAGCTGCAGGTCTGTTGGAGTTTGCTAGAGGTCCACTCCAGACCCTGTTTGCCTGGGTACCAGCAGTGGTGGCTGCAGAACTGCGGGTTTTCATGAACCGCGAATGCTGCTGTCTGATCGTTCCTCTGGAAGTTTTGTCTCAGAGGAGTACCCAACCGTGTGAGGTGTCAGTCTGCCCCTACTGCGGGGTGCCTCCCAGTTAGGCTGCTTGGTGGTCAGGGGTCAGGGACCCACTTGAGGAGGCAGTCTGCCCTTTCTCAGATCTCCAGCTGCGTGCTGGGAGAACCACTGCTCTCTTCAAAGCTGTCAGACAGGGACATTTAAATCTGCAGAGGTTAGTGCTGTCTTTTTGTTTGTCTGTGCCCTGCCTCCAGAGATGGAGCCTACAGAGGCAGGCAGGCCTCCTTGAGCTGTGGTGGGCTCCACCCAGTTCGAGCTTCCCGGCTGCTTTGTTTACCTAAGCAAGCCTGGGCAATGGCGGGCGCCCCTCCCCCAGCCTCATGGCCGCCTTGCAGTTTGATCTCAGACTGCTGTGCTAGCAATCTGCGAGACACTGTGGGCATAGGACCCTCTGAGCCAGGTGCGGGATATAATCTCCTGTGCACCGTTTTTTAAGCCCATTGGAAAAGCACAGTATTAGGGTGGGAGTGACCCGATTTTCCAGGTGCCGTCTGTCACCCCTTTCTTTGACTAGGAAAGGGAACTCCCTGACAGCTTGCACTTCCTGAGTGAGGCAATGCCTCACCCTGCTTCAGCTCATGCACGGTGCGCTGCACCCACTGTCCTGCACCCACTGTCTGACACTCCCTAGTGAGATGAACCCGGTACCTCAGATTGAAATGCAGAAATCACCCATCTTCTGTGTCGCTCATGCTGGGATCTGTAGACCAGACCTGTTCCTATTCGGACATCTTGGCTCCAGCCCCCCGGTTTCTTTCTTTTTTTTTTTTAGCTGGTTTTTGTTGAGTTGTAGGAGTTCCTTATATAGTCTTCATACTAAATTTTATCAGATATATGATTTGCAGATATTTCCTTCCCTTCTGTGGGTTTCACCACATTGCTTGTGTACTTTGATGAATAATTTTTAAAATTTTAATGTGCAGCTTACCGATTTTTTTTGGCTGCCTGTGCTTTTGGTGTCTTAGCCAAGAAATTACTGCGAAATCCAATGTTATGAAGCTTTTCTCTTCTATTTTCTTCTAGGAGTTTTATAGTTTCTGCTTTTACATTTATGTTGCTAATCCATTTTGAGTTAATTTTTGTACATGGTTTAAGAACTTCATTATTTAGTATGTGGATATCCAGTTTTCCAAACACCATTTGTTGGAAAGACTGTACTCCCTATATCAAATGGTCTTGATACACTTGTCAAAAATTATTTGATCTTATATGCAAGAATTTCTTTCTGAGATCTCTATTCTGTGCTATTGGTGTATATGTCTGTCTTTATGCCAGTACTATAATATTTTCTTTATTGTAGCACTGTATTAAGTTTTGAAATTAGAATGTGTGACACTTCCCACTTTTTTCTTCTCAGAATTGTTTTGGTATTTCCATAGTAAATTTTAGGATGGATTTTTTTTTAATTTCTACAAATGATGTTGATGGGATTTTGATAAAATTGTACTGAATCTGTGGATTAATTTGGCTGGTATTGACATCTTAGCCATATTAAGTCTTATCATATTCATAAACACAGGATATCATTTCATTAATTGTTTTCTTCCTTAATTTATTTCAAATATTTTTTTTTACTTTTCACCATACGCATTTTTTCTTATCAGTTAAGTTCATCCCTAAGTAATTTATTCTTTTGTATACTATAAATGAGATTACTTTCTTAATTTCCCTTTAGTTTATTTACTCTAGGTGTATAGAAACACAACTGATTGTGTGTTGATTGTATATCCAATAACTTTGCTGAAATTGTTATTAGTTATGATACTTTTTGGTGAAATCTTTAGTGTTACTTAGATATAAGATCATGTAGATTCTGGATATTAGCCCTTTGTCGATGAGTAGGTTGTGAAAATTTTCTCCCAAACAAATTTACAAGAAAAAAACAAACAACCCCATCAAAAAGTGGGTGAAGGACATGAACAGACACTTCTCAAAAGAAGACATTTATGCAGCCAAAAAACACATGAAAAAATGCTCATCATCACTGGCCATCAGAGAAATGCAAATCAAAACCACAATGAGATACCATCTCACACCAGTTAGAATGGCAATCATTAAAAAGTCAGGAAACAACAGGTGTTGGAGAGGATGTGGAGAAATAGGAACACTTTTACACTGTTGGTGGGACTGTAAACTAGTTCAACCATTGGAAGTCAATGTGGCGATTCCTCAGGGATCTAGAACTAGAAATACCATTTGACCCAGCCATCCCATTACTGGGTATATACCCAAAGGTCTGTAAATCAGGCTGCTATAAAGACACATGCACACGTATGTTTATTGCGGCATTATTCACAATAGCAAAGACTTGGAACCAACCCAAATGTCCAACAATGATAGACTGGATTAAGAAAATGTGGCACATATACACCATGGAATACTATGCAGCCATAAAAAATGATGAGTTCATGTCCTTTGTAGGGACATGGATGAAACTGGAAAACATCATTCTCAGTAAACTATCCCAAGAACAAAAAATCAAACACTGCATATTCTCACTCATAGGTGGGAATTGAACAATGAGATCACATGGACACAGGAAGGGGAATATCACACTCTGGGGACTGTTGTGGGGTGGGGGGGAGGGGGGAGGGATAGCATTGGGAGATATACCTAATGCTAGATGACGAGTTAGTGGGTGCAGTGCACCAGCATGGCACATGTATACATATGTAACTAACCTGCACAATGTGCACAAGTACCCTAAAACTTAAAGTATAATAAAAAAATTAAAAAAAGATCATGTAACCTGTGAACAGATATTTTTTCCTTTCAAATTTAGACACCCTTTTTTCCTTCCTGCCTTTCTTCCTTCCTTTCTTCATTCCTTTCTTATTTCCTTTTCTCCTCCTCCTCCTTCTCTTTTCAACAAACTGCTCAAGCTAGAACTCCCATTACTGTGTTAAATAGAAGTGGCAAGAATGAGCATCCTTACATTATTCCAGATGTTAGATAAAAGATTTCAGTTTTTCACCACTGAGTATGATGCTCCCTTTCTTTAATACATCACTTTTATTATGTTGAGGTAATTTCTTTCTATTTTTAATTTGTGGAATGTTTTTATTGCAAAAGGTGTTAATTTTGGCTCATGCTTTTTCCGCATTGTGTTTGTCCATTCTCTCACTAATCAAGAAATATCTGATAATGGAAAATTTAGAAAGAAAAGAGGTTTAATTAGCTCACAGTTCCACAGGCTGTACAGGAAGCATGGCAGCATCTGCTTGGCTTTGATCATGGTGGAAGACAAATGGGAAGCCAGCACTTCACATGGCCAGAGTAGGAAAAAGGGGTGGAGGGTGTGCTACACACTTTTAAACAACCAGATCTCAATTAGAACTCTGTCATAAGAACAGTACCAAAGGGATGGTTCTAAACCATTCATGAAAAATCTACCTCTATGATCCAATCACCTTCCACCAGGCCCCACTTCCAACATTGGGGATTACAATTCAGTATGAGATTTGGGCAGGACACAGATCCAAACCACCATCATGCATCAATTGAGATAATCATGTAGTTTTTGTCTTTATTCTGGTAATATGGTGTATTGCATTTGTCAATTTTTATATGTTGAATAATTCTTGCATTCCAGGAATAAATCCCCCTTGTTCCTGGTGTGTAATCCTTTTAATGTGCTGTCGAATTCAGGTTGCTAGTATTTTCTTAAGGATTTTTGCATCAATGTTCATCATGGACATTGATGTGTAATTTTCTTTTCTTGCAGTGTTTTTGACTTGGTATCAAGGTAATGCTGGTTTTGTAGAATTAATTTGGAAGTGTTTCTTCCTTTTCAATTCTTTGGAAGACTTTGAGAAGAATCGGTCTTAATTCTTCTTTAAATGTTTGACAGAATTCTCCAGTGAAGCCATCTGGTATTTTCTGTTGCGGATGGGGGTTTGATTACTGATTCAATCTCTTTGCTGATTTCAGGTCATTTCATATTTTCTATTTCGTCATTATTTGATGTTGTGTGTTTTTAGGATTTTTTTCATATATCTAGGTTATCCATTTTTGCTATACAATTTTTCATAGTATTTTCTTATAATCCTTTTAAATTCTATAAAATTGGTAATAATATCCTCTTCATTTCATATTTTAGTCATTAGTGACTTCCCTTTTTTCATCAATTTGACAAAAGTCTTGTCCATTTTTATAATCTTTTCTAAGACCAAATTCCTGATTTTGTTTAATGACTCTATTTTTTTTCTGTTCTCTATTCTATTTATCTTTGCTATATTTGTCACATTTCCTTCCTTTTTCTTGCTTTGGGTTTATTTCATTCTTCTTCAAATTGCTTAAGGTGGAGATTGTGGTTGTTGATTTGAGATTGTGATGGTTAATTTTAAATGTCAATCTGACTGGGCTAAAGGATGCCCAGATAACTGACAAAAAAATTATTTCGGAGTGTGTTTGTGGGGATGTCTCCAGAAGAGATAAGCATTTAAATTAATAGAATGAGTAAAGAAGATTGATCTCACTAGTGTGGGTGGGCATCATCCATTCACTGAGGGCTCAGATAGAACAAAAAGGTGGAGGAAAGGTGAATTTTCCCTTGCTTCTTGATCTGTTATATTTATCTTCTCCTGCCCATGGTGCTTTTGTTTCTCAGCCCTTTGGACTCTGGGATTTACACCAGCAGCCCCTCTGCTTCTCAGGTCTTCAGACTTGGACTGAATTACATCGCTGGCAGCCTTGGTTCTCTAGCTTGCAGATGGCAGATAGTGGGATTTCTCAGCATCCATAATCACACGATCCAGTTCCCATAATATATATTTCCTATTCATTCTATTTCTTGGGATAATCATGACTAATAACAGTTTTTGGTACTGAGAGTGGTTCTAGAAAACAGAATTTTTAGGATAAAATTTCTGAATTTTTTTCTAGGGTTTCTAGAATTGGCTGTCTAATCTAATGAGAGTTAAATACACTAATGACTATTTCTAGTAATAAAGGGAGCACTGATAGTCTGTGACATGAACTGTTTATAGAGATACACAAAATATGTGCACTGAATTCACCTAATCAACCACTTATAAGAAGCAAGGAGCTAAGTTACTCTGTATATGATACTTTTAAACACATTCAGAAAACTAAGGAATATAATAATGCTAGTTGGTTGCTCCTAATATTACTGGACAAAGTAATGAAAAAAAGGATGAGCTCAAGGATTTGAATTCTCAGCTCAAGCACCACATAAATGACATAAGTTCTTCTAGGTGTGCCCTTAACAACCATAGCCATAAGGTTGAAACTGCTGAAAATCAAATGCACAACCTCATCCTGCCATTGGCTGAATTACAATGCAAGTTGAACTCCCAGTCTTGCAGAGTGTCTAGTGTTAAACTCACATACCTTTCTGTTTGCTATGCCTGCTACCAGCCAGTACTTCTCAGTTGTGGGTCTCTGTAGTACTTTCTTTAGCATTCCTGTAGATTGACACAGCCAATACATATTTGCCTTCACTTGTAAAGAAAAATATACCTGGAGTGTGATGCTCTGAGGATACTCAGGGAGGCACACTTATTTTTCCTGAGTATTAAAAGCTGATTTAGAGAATTTAAGATTTCCCCAGGGCTCGACATTCATTCAATATGTGAATGATGTTCTTTGCTCAGACACACTCTCTTCTTCTCACGAAGATAGTCTATATTTACTCAATTAGCTAATAAGGGACAGAAAGTGTCCAAAGACAAACTCCAGCTATGCTTGCCTCAAGTTAAGTATTTGGGGCACATTATCTCGGTGGAGGGATTCAGCATTACCCCTAATAGAGAGAGGAATTTAGCTTTCTCAATGCCCATCACAAAGAAACAACTTAGAGAGTTTTGGGGACTGGCCAGCTATTGTAGAAACTGGATACCAAATTTCTCCCTCATAGCTCAACTTCTGTATACATACCTAA
This sequence comes from Pan paniscus, assembly GCF_029289425.2. Taxonomy (NCBI): domain Eukaryota; kingdom Metazoa; phylum Chordata; class Mammalia; order Primates; family Hominidae; genus Pan; species Pan paniscus. The sequence goes on from NC_073272.2 coordinate 72,710,570, forward strand.
AAAATGAACAGCCTGATCCCACCATGTGGGGTCCAGAGGAACAATATGTCATACAATGAATAAAATAAACGCTAACAAACACTCCAGCCATAGGGCACCCTAACTACAAGTTGCCTTTCCCCTCTTCATATGGGGTACCGACCCAGAAACATGCTAATCATCAGAGGCCTATAGGATGCTATAGCCAACAGCTAAGCCCCGTGGCTCAAGGGCTGCCTCCCAGTATGTGAGACATCTCAGCCACTATCCTTCTGTACAAGTCTGTTGAATAAATAATTATGGGTTCCTTTATTGCCATGTTTGCACCACATTCTCTTGAAGACCTTCTAAACTCTCACCATGCTCAACACCTATCTGTCAATAGGTTAAGCTCCTATGAAGTTTTACTTCCATCATCTTCAAATATTACCATTTTTCATTCTAACAATCTTAACCTGACTACTACATTACCAAGTCCTTCTGATGATACCCCTCATGAATGTAGTCTGACGGCTGACCAGTTTCTCACCTCCAGGATGGATATACAATAGATGCCACTGGATAATGCTGAGATAGAGTGGTTTACAGATAGGTCTTACTTAAGATGGGAGGATGGTAGCTTTAGAGAGGAATGTGCCATGGTTTTCTCATTAGAGGTCATTGAAGCCAGTCCTCTTCCCAAAGCCAGATTAACTCAAGTGGCTGAATTGATTTCCCTGACCTGAGCTTGTCAATTGAATTGCAAAAGAAAGGCCTATGAATATATACACTGACAGTCACTATACTTTTGTGGTTTCCCATGACTTTAGGATGCTATGGAAGGAGAGAGGATCTTTAACGTACTCAGGACAACCCATAAAAATGGAAAAGTGTAAGAGCTGTTAGCAACAATTCTAAAATCAAAACTTTTCATGATTATAAAAGTCCCAGGTCACTCTAAGTTGGACATCACTGAAAGTTGGGGTAACCAATTTACAGACACTACAGCTAAAAGAGCAGCATTTGAGCCACCCAGCCCAGATCCACAGAATGGCCACAAAACCTAAGTCACTTAAAATCATGTTAAAAGAAAAAAACTCAAGGCATAGCCCCACCAAAAGAAAAATCTAGTTGGAAACAAAAAGGAGGATAATTTTATCCTGAAACTGAAATATGGTATGGATGTAATTAATAATAAACCCATTATTTCAATAAGATGTCAGGTGCTCCTTATGGAACATATTCATAATCTGACACATGGGAATTCACATAAAATGATATCCTGGTGTAAAAAATATTACTGGAAACTGTCCTTCATGGTGGTAGAAAGGGTTTATTTTCAGCATTTCATTTGTCCCAAACATAACCCAGAGAACCCCCTCCAAAGGGCCCAAGGTCATTTTCTCCTTGCAGCTGGACCTTTTGATACACGGAAACTTGATTTCATCCATTTGACATCACGTCAAGGTTACAACTATGTTTTTGTAATAATCTGCATATTTTCCCATTGGGTTGTGGCTTTTCTTTGCAAGCAAGGGACTGCAATGGCAGGTGGAAAAATCCTATTCAAGAAAATTATTTCACTATTGGGAGTCCCCTCTGAACTTCATAGTGATAAAGGAACTCATTTTACTGACCAAGTTAATAAAATATTTTCAAAATTTGTCCCATATTTTAATATTTCCATTGTGCCTACCACCCCTAGTCCACAGGGCTAGTGGAATGGACCAATGGAATCGTTAAAATACAATTGGCTGAATTCCTAGAGTTGTTTCACCTCCCCTAGCCAAAAGCAATCCCCCTGGTACTATTTACACTGCGATCTATCCCTTTTGGAAATCATCATCTATCCCCTCATGACATTATAACTGGAAGGCCCATGTATATGGGAACTAAAATAAATGATCCAACTGTTCTCAGGGGAGATATACTAAAAGATTGTAAAGAACTTCTTTCCCATTGTATTAGCCAGGTTTCTCTAGCGGGACAGAACTAATAAGATAGAGGTATATATAAAGGGGATTTTATTAAGGAATATTGACTCACACGATCACAAGGTGAAGTCCCACAATAGGCCATCTGCAAGCTGAAGAGCAAGGATGCCAGTCCGAGTCCCAAAACCTCAAAAGGAGGGAAGCCAACAGTGCAGTAAGGCCCAAGAGCCCCTGGCAAACCGCTTGTTTAGGTCCAAGAATCCAAAAGCTAAAGAACTTGGAGTTCGAGGGCAGGAAGCATTTAGCATGGGAGAAAGATGAAGTCCGGAAGACTCAGAAAGTCTGCTCTTCCATCCTCTCCTGCCTGCTTTGTTCTGGCCATGCTGGCAGCTGATTAGATGGTGTCCACCCAGATTGAGAGTGGGTCTGCCTCTCCCAGTCCACCGACTCAAATGTTAATGTCCTTTGGCAACACCCTCACAGACAAACCCAGAAACAATACTTTGCATCCTTCAATCCAATCAAGTTGATACTCAATATTAATTATCACAAGTCCACCCCTTGTCAACTTGAACCCATACACACCTCCTGAAATCATACATAATCTTCAAATAAATACATTAAAAAGGTCATAATTATGCCTAACATAATACAGCTATTCTTTGTACAACTGGAAACACAACAATCCTTAACCTGAATGCTATTACATAAAGTTAACAACACTTAAATTCTGATAGGAAGTCAATAAATCTTATGTCACATGATAACAGAAAAAGGAAATTAAATGAAGGTATTTTCTTAGAATAAGTATATACATGTACAAACACGTTCGTAACAAAATAAGGAGAAAATAGTCATGATAATTACAGTCCTCATTTCTGCAACTGGTTACACGGTCATAGCTGATATTGATGACTACTTTCTTCTACCACCCATTCTGTATTTCCTTTGCCTTCAGCAAGCACCTCAGCAGTTCGTGGTTTTTTACTTGGTGGAGTGACCCAAACCATTCCTGAGGGGTCTGGGCCATTTGTAGTCCTGCTAGGATTGGGCTGTTGTTGTTTCCCATTGACCTTAATCACAGGACATGGTAATACTAAGAGACACCCTAAAAGATCTCCTGTATTTCATACATACTCTTCCTTACGTCCATTGTTGAGTAGTAGACTGACTTCACCTTGATAGTATGGGTCAATCGCTCCAGCCAATACTGTAACTCCCCTCTTAGCCTGTTGACTTAGAGATAGAAGGAACCCAAAGTGGATAGGTGGCAATCTTAACTTCCAGTTTAATGGAATCATTGTTGTGTCTCCTGGTGGCAGCATTCCTCCCTCTGGAACTATGACCTCTAGGCCAGCAGAACATAATGTGACAGAAACAGGAAGCAAAAATTTTGCTAGTGGGTCACTAAGGGTGATGGTGAGTGATGGCACTTCCACCCCTTGATTCCTGAACCCGTGAATCCTGGCTATGAGAGAAGCAGTAGCATATATTGGATGCTGATTCAGAGCATGTACAGCGTTCTGGAGAACTTTGCCGCAGCCCTGCAAAGTATTGTAACATATTAGGCATTGTAATTGTGGCTTCAAAAGCCATTCCACAATTCTATCAATCCAGTACTTCAGGATGATGGGAAACATGGTAAGACCAGTGAATTCTATAAGCATGAGCCCACTGCTGCACTTCTTTAGCTATAAAGTGAGTGCCTTCATCAGAGGCAATGCTATGTGGAATACCATGACAGTGGATAAGGCATTCCATGAGTCCACAGATGGTATTTTTGGCAGAAGCATTGGGTGCAGGATAGATAAACTTATATCTGGAGTAAGTGTCTATTCTGGTGAAGAAAAACCGCTGCCCTTTCCATGATGGAAGAGGTGCAATATAATCAACCCTCCACCAAGTAGCTGACTGATCACCGCGAGGATGACGCCATGTCAAGGGCTCAGTGTTGGTCTCGCTGCTGGGAAATTGGGCACTCAGGGGTGGCCATAGCCAGGTCATTCTTGGTGAGTGGAAGTCTATGTTGCTGAGCCCATGTGTAACCTCCATCCCTGTCACCATAGCCACTTTGTTCATGGACCCATTGGGTGATGAAAGGGCTGGCTGGGGAAAAAAGCTGAGTGGTATCCACAGGATAAGTCATCCTATTCACTTTATTAAAATCATCCTCTGCTGAGGTCACCCTTTTGTGAGCTCTCACATGAGATACAAATATCTTCACAGTTTTTGACCACTCAGAGAGGTCCATTCACATACCTCTTCCCCAAATATCTTTGTCACCAATTTTGCAATCATGCTTCTTCCAAGCCCCCAACTATCAAGCCAAACCATTGGCTACTGCCCATGAATCAGCATATAGTCGCATTTCTGACCATTTCTCTTTTCAAGAAAAGTGCACAATGAAGTGCATTGCTCAAAGTTCTGCCCACTTGGAAGATTTCTCTTTGCCACTGTCCTTCAGGCATGTCCTAGAAAGGGGCTGTAGTGCTACAGCTGTCCACTTCCAGGTGGTGCCTGCATATCATGCAGAGCCATCTGTAAGCCCCTGTCAACTGATCATAGGGAACTCCCCATGTGGACACTGGTGCAGGCTGGGGGAGAGAAGGCAGGGTGGCAGGAGTGGAGACGATGGGCATTTGAGCCACTTCCTCATGTAACTTACTTGTGCTTTCAGAACCTGCTGGAGCCCGATCACATATATACCACTTCCATTTAATAATGAAATGCTGCTGTGCATACCCCAGTTCATGGCTAGATGGGTCAGAAAGCACCCAGTTCATGATAGGCAGTTCAGGTCGCATGGTGATTTGATGACTCATTTTCAAACACTCACTTTCTACCAAAGCCTGGTAACATGCCAAGAGCTATTTCTCAAAAGGAGAGTAGTTATCTGCAGAAGATGGCAGAGCCTTGCTCCAAAATCCTAGAGGTCTCTGCTGTGATTCACCTATGGGGGCCTTCCAAAGTCTCCAAACAGCATCCCTATCTGCCACTGAAACCTCAAGCGCCATTGGATCTGCTGGATCATGTGGCCCAAGTCACAGAGCAGCTTGCACAGCAGCCTGGACCTGTTGCAGAGCCTTCTCCTGTTCTGGACCCCATCCAAAACTGGCAACTTTTCAGGTCACTCAATAAATGGGCCACAGAAACACACCCAAATGAGGAATACATTGCCCCCAAAATCCATATAGGCCCAAGAGGCATTGTGCCTCTTCCTTGGTTATAGGAAGGGCCAAATGCAACAACTTATCCTTCACCTTAGAAGGAATATCTCAACAGGCCCCACATCACTGGACCTCATGAAATTTCACTGAGGTAGAAGGCCCCTGAATTTTAGTCAGATTTATTTCCCATCCCCTGGCACACAAATGTCTCACTAATAGGCCCAGTGTGTTTGTTACTTCTTGCTCACTGGGTCCAATGAGCATAATGTCATCAATTTAATGCACCAGTGTGGTATCTTGTAGAAGGTAACAGCAATCAAGATATCTGCAAACAAGGGTATGACACAAAGCTAGAAAGTTGGTATACTCCTCAGTTAAGACAGTGAAGGTATATTGCTGGCCTTTCCAACTGAAGGCAAATTGTTTTTGGTGGGCCTTATGGACAGGAATGGAGAAAAAGGCATTTGCCAAATCAATGGCTACATACCAGGTGACGGGTTAATTTGCTCAAGCATTGAAACCACATCTGGTACAGCAGCTGCAATTGGAGTCACCACTTGGTTAAGCTTACGATAACCCACTGTCATTCTCCAAGATCCATCTGTCTTCTGCATGGGCCAAATAGGAGAGTTGAATGAGGATGTGGTGGGAATCACAACCCCTGCATCTTTCAAGTCCTTGATGTGGTACTAATCTCCGCAATCCCTCCAGGGATGCAATATCGTTTTTGATTTACTATTTTTCTAGGTAGAGGCAGCTCTAATGGCTTGCATTTGGCTTTTCCCACCATAATACTCCTCACTCTGCCAATCAGGGAGCCAATGTGGTTCTGCCAGCTGCTTAATATGTCTATGCTGATTTTACATTCTGGCACTGGGAAAATGACCAGAGGACGAGTCCAATGACCCATTGGATTCACTGTAAGTTGGATATGAGCAAAAACTCCATTAATTACCTGACCTCCATAAGCCCCTACTTTAATTGGAGGACCGTAATGATGTTTTGGGTCCTTTGGAGTCAATGTCAGCTCAGAGCTAGTGTCCACTAGTCCCCAAAAGGTCTGATCATTCCCCTTTCCCCAGTGCAGAGTTACCCTGGTAAAAGGCTGTGGGTCCTCTTGGGGAAAGATGGGAGAAAGATAAACATTATGAATTGTCGGTAGTAGAGTGGGTGTCCTTCCTCAAGGGTACATGGCCTCCTTTTCATTCAAGGGGTTCTGGGTCTATAAACTGGTTCAAGTCTGGAAATTGATTGAGGGGCCATGATTCTCTATTTTTATAATTCAAATTAGTATTTAGTCCACTTGACCTGAAAGTTTTCTGCTTATACAAATTAAGTAAGAATGCAGTAGGCTTCCTGTCAATTTCACTTCTAGGAACACCATGATTAATTAGCCAATGCCAGAGTTCTACACAGGTCAGACTTTTCAGATTGCTGCTTTGCCTTTGCTCTCCATTATGGAAGCTACACCCACCTTGCCTCTGAAGGTTGAGGGCTACTCCTTGTCCCCTGCCACCTCAGGATCCAATTATTCCTATTGCATTTAAATTGTGTAATTGAATGACTGCAGTTCCCACTGTAAGAGTTGGCATACAGAGAATAGCAATCACAGAGCTCTTCAAGGATGCAGGTGTTCCCTTCACGATCTATTTCACAAGGTATTGGTGAAGGGTATGTCTTCTGGACCCTCCCACCTGGGATGAGTAGGTCTAAAGTGACTAATCCACTCTAGCATCTCAATCTCCCCATTCCTTTGGATCCCTTCCTCTACATTAAACAAAGGGAGATAAGACATTTCTAGCTCACAGGGGCCCATCTTTTGATCATATTTCAGCTAACCAAGTGAATAAACTATTAGATCCTTTTTTAACTCCCTGAGCTGCAACATTAAATGCAGAATCCCTGCTTAGTGGGTGCAAATCAATAAATTCAGCCTGATCCAACTTTATGTTCCTTCCACCATTATCCCACATCCTTAATATCCATTCCCATGCCTTTTCTCCAGATTTCTGCTTATATAAATTAGAAAATTCAAGCAGTTCTTTTGAGGTATAGTGCACCTCCTCATGGGTCACACTCTGAACCTCACCTCTAGGGGCCTGCCAGTACTTTAGTGCAGTTGCAGGTCTAGAAGCAAACAGAGGTGTTGGGGGTGGGACGTGAAGAGAATCGGCATTGTCTTTCCTGGCAACTGCCCCAAGTGAGGCCATCACTGTTGCCTTGGGCAGTGCATGGTTAATCTCCTCAGACAAAGGTGGATAGACTGATGGCAGCATGGGTGGGGGAGGGGATGTTGTCACCACTGGGCATGGGGTAGCTCTTTCTTCTGACAAAAAGTCTCATCAGACTCTGAGCTCAGTGTCTCCAGCTTCATCAGCATCCTCCCACATGTCCCCACTTCAAGTTGCAGGGTCTCATTCTTTTCCAATCAATGCCCTCACTTTAACAGTAGACACCTGGCAAGACTGAGTGTGCACCTTTCATTGCAGGTCAAATACCTCATGACCAAGTTGGATTTATCCCAGGGATGCAAGAATGTGTCAACATAGACAAATCAATTAAAGCGATACATCATGTAAACAGAATGACAAGAAAAAATATGATCTCTGATTGATGTTGAAAAAGCATTTGATAAAATTCAACAATCCATTGTAATAAAAACCATCAGAATACTGGGTAAAGGAAGATCAAACCTCAACACAATAAAAGCATTATATGACAGACCCACAGCTAGCTTCTTACTGAATGGGGAAATAGTGAAAGCCTTTCCTCTAAGATCTGGAACATGACAAGGATGTGCAATTTTACCACTGCTTTCAACATAGTCCTGGAAGTCCTAGATGGAGCAATTGGACAAGAGATAGAAACAAAGGGAATCTGAATTAAAAAGAAGGAAGTCCAATTATCCTTGTTTGCAGATGACATAATCTCATATTTGGAAAAACCTAAAGATTCCACCACAAAACCTGTTAGAACTGATAAATTCAGTAAATTTGCAAGATACATTAACATTAAAAAATCAGTAGCATTTCTACATGCCAACAGTCAACAATCTGAAAAATGAGTCAAGAAAGTAATTCATTTAAAATACTATGAATAAAATAAAATACCTAGGAATTAACTTAACCAAAGAACTGGAATATCTCTGTGATGAAAACAATAAAATATTGATTAAAGAAATCAAAGATGACACAAAAAATGAAAAGAAATTTTATGTTAATAGATTGGAAGAATCAATGTTGTTAAAATGTTCATACTATCTAAAACAATCTATATTTTCAATGCAATCCCTAACAAAATACCAATGACATTCTTCACAGAAATAGAAAAAGAATCTTAATATGCGTAGGGATCTGTAAAGGACTCTGAAGAAAGGTATCTTGAGCAAAAAGCACAAAACTGGAAGAATCATATTACCTGACTTCAAATTATTCCACACAGCTTCAGCAACCAAAATAGCATTATAGTAGCATAAAAACTGACACATAGATCAGTGGAACAGAATAGAGAACCCAGAGATCAATCCACACATCTATGGTAAAGGTAGATTGTGCAGGGAAATTGTGCAGGGAAAGCTGGATACCCTTATGTAGAAAATTAAAGCTAGACTCCTATATCTTACCATTATACAAAAAACAAATCAAAGTGGATTAAAGACTTAAATCTAAGATCTCAAACTATGAAAGTACTAAAAAGAAAACTTTGGGGAAACTGTCTGGGACATTGGTCTGGGCAATTATTTCCTGAGTAATACCCCAAAGCATAGGCAAACAAAGCAAAAATGGACAAATAGGATTATATCAAGCTAAAAAGCTTCTGCACAACAAAGGAAACAATCAACAAGAAGAAGAGACAACCCACAAAATAGGAGAAAATATCTGCACACTATCCATCTGATGAGGGATTAATAACCAGAATACATAAGGAGTTCAAGAAAATCAATAGGAAAAGAATCTCATAATCCCATGAAAATAGGCAAAATAAGGTGGCTGGCAACATGGTCAAACAGGAACAGCTCCAGTCTGCAGCTCTCAGGTAGATCGGCGCAGAAGGTGGGTGATTTCTACTTTTCCAACTGAGGTACCTGGCTCGTATCATTGGGACTGCTTAGACAGAGGGTGCAGCCCGTGGACAATGAGCCAAAATTGGGTGGGGCATTGCCTCACCCAGGGAGCACAAGGGGTCAGGGAACTCCCTCCCCTAGCCAAGGGAAGCCATGAGGGACCCTGCCATGAGGAATGGTGCGCTCCTGCTCAAATATTACACTTTTTCCATGGTCTTCGCAACGTGCAGACCAGGAGATTCCCTCGGGCACCTAGGCTACCAGGGCCCTAGGTTTTAAGCACAAAACTGGGTGGCCATTTGTGCAGACACTGGGCTAGCTGCACGAGTTTTTGTTTTTTGTTTTTCATACCCCAGTGGCACCTGGAACACCAGAGAGACAGAACCGTTCACTCTCCTGGAAAGGGGGCTGAAGCCAGGGAGCCAAGTGGTCTAGCTCAACAGATCCCACCCCCATGGAGCCCAGCAAGCTAAGATCCACTGGCTTGAAATTCTTGCTGCCAGCACAGCAGTCTGAAGACGACCTGGGATGTTCTAGCTTGGTGGCAGGTGGGGCATCCAACATTACTGAGGCTTGAGTAGGCAGTTTTCTCCTCACAGTGTAAACAAAACCACCAGGAAGTTCCAACTGGGCAGAGCCCATGGGAGCATGGGAAAGCCTCTGTGGCCAGACTGCCTCTCTAGATTCCTCCTCTCTGGACAGGGCGTCTCTGAAAGAAAGGCAGCAGCCCCAGACAGTGGCTTATAGATAAAATTCCCATCTTCCTGGGACAAAGTACCTGGGGGAAGGGGCGGCTGTGGGCACAGCTTCAGCAGACTTATTCTTGCATGCTGGCTCTGAAGAGAACAGCAGATCTCCCAGCACAGTGCTCGAACTCTGATAAGGGACAGACTGCCTCCTCAAGTGGATCCCTGACCCCCACGTCTCCTGACTGGAAGACACCTCCCAGAAGGGGTCAACAGACACCTTATAAAAGAGAGCTCCAGCTGGCATCTGGCAGGTGCCCCTCTGAGACGAAGCTTCCAGAGGAAGGAACAGGCAGCAATCTTTGCTGTTCTGCAGCCTCCACTGGTGATACCCAGGCAAACAGGGTCTGGAGTGGATCTCCAGCAAACTCCAGCAGACCTACAGAAGAGGGCCCTGACTGTCAGAAGGAAAACTAAAAAACAGAAGGAATAGCATCAATATCAACAAAAAAGATGTTCACACAGAAACTCCATCTGAAGATCATGAACATCAAGGATCAAAGGTAAATAAATCCACGAAGATGACAAAAAACCAGCGCAAAGAGGTTGAAAATTCCCAAAACCGGAATGAATCTTCTGCTCCAAAGGATCACAACTCCTTGCCAGCAAGGGAACAAAACTGGACAGAGAATGAAACTGAAGAACTGACAGAGGTAGGCTTCAAAACTTGGACAATAACAAACTCCTCTGAGCTAAAGGAGCATATTCTAACCCAGTGAAAGGAAGTGAACAACTTTGAAAAAAAAAATTAGATGAATTGCTAACTAGAATAACCAGTTTAGAGAAGAACATAAATGACCTGATGGAGCTGAAAAACACAGCACAAAAACTTTATGAAGCATACACAAGTATCAGTAGCTGAATCCATCAAGTGCAAGAAAGGATAACAGAGATTGAAGATCAACTTAATGAAATAAAGCATGAAGACAAGATTAGAGAAAAAAGAATGAAAAGGAATGAATAAAGCCTGCAAGAAATATGGGACTATATGAAAAGACCAAACCTACATTTGATTGGTGTACCTGAAAGTGATGGGGAGAATGGAACCAAGTCGGAAAACGCTCTTCAGGATATTATCCAAGAGAACTTCTTCAACCTAGAAAGACAGGCCAACATTCAAATTTAGGAAATACAGAGAAAACCACAAAGATATTCCTTGAGAAGAGCAACCCCAAGACACATAATCGTCAGATTCACCAAGATTGAAATGAAGAAAAAAATGTTAAGAGCAACCAGAGAGAAAGGTTGTGTTACCCACAAAGGGAAGTCCACCAGACTAACAGTGGATCTCTCTGCAGAAACTTTCCAAGCCAGAAGACAGTGGGGGTTAATATTCAACACTTTTAAGGAAAAGAATTTTCAACTCAGAATTTTATATCAGGCCAAACTAAGTTTTGAAATAAAATCCTTTATAGACAAGCAAATGCTGAGAGATTTTGTCACCACCAGGCCTGCCTTACAAGAGCTCCTGAAGGAAGCACTAAATATGGAAAGGAAAAACCGGTACCAGCCACTGCAAAAACATACCAAATTGTAAAGATCACTGACACTTTTAAGAAACTGCATCCACTAACGAGCAAAATAACCAGCTAGCATCATAATGACAGGATTAAATTCACACATAACAATATTAACCTTAAATGTAAATGGGCTAAATGCCCTAATTAAAGGACACAGGCTGGCAAATTGGATAAAGAGTGAAGACTCATCAGTGTTCTGTATTCAGGAGACCCATCTCATGTGAAAAGACACAAAAAGGCTAAACATAAAGGGACGGAGGAATATTTACAAAGCAAATGAAAAGCAAAAAATAGCAGCAGTTGCAATCCTAGTCTCTGATAAAACAGACTTTAAGCTGACAAAGATCAAAAAAGACAAAGAAAGGCATTACATAATGGTAAATAGATCAATGCAACAAGAAGAGCTAACTATTCTAAATATATATGCACCCAACACAGGAGCACCCAGATTAATAAAGCAAGTTCTCAGAGACCTACAAAGAGACTTAGACTCCCACACAATGACAGTGGGAGACTTTAACACTCCACTGTCAACATTAGACCGATCAACAAGACAGAAAATTAATGAGGTTATCCAGGACTTGAACTCAGCTCTGGTTGAAGCAGATCTAATAGACATTTAGAGAACTCTCCAGCCCAAATCAACAGAATATACATTTTTCTCAGCCCCATATCACACTTATTCTAAAATTGACCACATAATTGGAAGTGAAACACTCCTCAGCAAATGCAAAAGAATGGAAAGCATAACATTCTCTCAGACAACAGTGTAATCAAATTAGAACTCAGGGTTAACAAACTTGCTCAAAACCATACAACTACATGGAAACTGAACAATCTGCTCTGGAGTAACTATAGGGTAAATGATGAAATTAAGGCAGAAATAAATAAGTTCTTTGAAATCAATGAGAACAAAGACACAATGTACGAGAATCTCTGGGACACAGCTAAAGCAGTATTTAGAGGGGAATTTATAGCACTAAATGCCCACAGGAGAAAGCAGGAAAGATCTAAAATCAACACCCTAACATCACAATTACAAGAACTAGAGAAGCAAGAGCAAACAAATTCAGAAGACAAGAAATAACTAAGATCAGAGAAGAACTGAAAAAGATAGAGACATGAAAAACCCTTAAAAAATCCATGAATCTAGGAGCTGATTTTTTTGAAAAGATCAACAAAGTAGATAGACCACTAGCTACACTAATAAAGAAGAAAAGAGAGAAGAGTCAAATAGACACAATAAAAAATGATAAAGGGGATATCACCACCAATCTCACAGAAATACAAACTACCATCAGAAAATACTATAAACAGCTCTATGCAAATAAACTAGAAAATCTCAAGAAATGGATGAATTCATATACACATACATCCTCCCATGATGAAACCAGGAAGAAGTCAAATCCCGGAATAGACAAAAAACAAGTTCTGAAATTGAGGCACTAATTAATAGCCAACGAACACAAAAAAGCCCAGGACCAGATGGATTCACAGCTGAATTCTACCAGAGGTACAAAGAGGAGCTGGTATCATTTTTTCTAAAAGTATTGCAAATGATAGAAAAATAGGGACTCCTCTCTAACTCATTTTATGAAGCCAGCATCATCCTGATACCAAAACCTGGCAAAGACACAACAAGAAAAGAAAATTTCAGGCCAATATTCCTGACAAACATCAATGCGAAAATCCTTAATAAAATACTGGCAAACCAAATCCAGCAGCACATCAAAAATCTTATCCACCACGATCAAGTCGGCTTCCTCCCTGGGTTGCAAGGCTGCTTCAACATACACAAATCAACAAACATAATCAATCACATAAACAGAACCAATGACAAAAGCCACATGATTATCTCAACAGATGCAGAAAAGACCTTCTACAAAATTTAACACCCCTTCATGCTGAAAACTCTCAATAAAGTAGGCATTGATGGAATGTATCTCAAAATAATAAGAGTTATTTGTGACAAACCCAGAGCCAATATCATACTGAATGGGCAAAAACTGGAAGCATTCTCTTTGAAAACTGGTACAAGACAAGGACGCCCTCTATCACAATTCCTAGTCGACATAGTGTTGGAAGTTCTGGCTAGGGCAATCAGGCAAGAGAAAGGAATAAAGGGTATTCAATTAGGAAAAGAGGAAGTCAAATTGTCCCTGTTTGCAGATGACATGATTTTATATTTAGAAAACCCCACCATCTCAGCCTAAAATCTCCTTAAGCTGATAAGCACCTTCAGCAAAGTCGCAGGATACAAAAACAACTTGCAAAAATCACAAGCATTCCTATACACCAATAATAGGCAAGCAGAGAGACAAATCATGAGTGAAATCACATTCACAATTGCTACAAAGAGAATAAAATACCTAGGAATACAACTCACAAGGAATGTGAATGACTTCTTCAAGGAGAACTACAAACTACTGCTCAAGGAAATGAGAGGACACAAACAAATGGAAAAACATTCCATGCTCATGGGTAGGAAGAATCAATATCGTGAAAATGGCCACATGGCCCACAGTAATTTATAGATTCAATGCTATTCCCATCAAGCCACCATTGACTTTCTTCACAGATTTAGAGAAAACTACTTTAAATGTCATGTGGAACCAAAACAGAGCCCATATGGCCAAGACAATCCTAAGCAAAAAGAACAAAGCTGGAGGCATCACGCTACACGACTTCATACTATACTACAAGGCTGCAGCAACTAAAACAGCATGGTACCGGTACCAAAACAGACATGTAGACTAATGGAGCAGAACAGAGACCTCAGAAATAACACCACAAATCTACAGCCATCTGATCTTTGACTAACCTGACAAAAACAAGAAATGGGGAAAGGATTCCCTATTTAATAAATGGTGTTGGGAAAACTGGCTAGCCATATGCAGAAAACTGAAACTAGACCCCTTCCTTACACCTCATACAAAACATAACTCGAGACGGATGAAAGACTTAATCGTAAGACCTAAAACCATTAAAACCCTAGAAGAAAACCTAAGTGATACCATTTAGGTCATAGGCATGGGCAAAGACTCCATGAATAAACACCAAAAGCAATGGCAACAAAAGCCAAAATTGACAAACGGGATCTAATTAAAACTAATGAGTTTCTCTACAGCAAAAGAAACTATCGTCAGAGTGAACAGGCAACCTACAGAATGGCACTAAAGTTTTGCAATCTATCCATCTTACAAAAGGCTAATATCCAGAATCTACAAGGAACTTAAATTTACAAGAAAAAAAATCCCATCAAAAAGTGGGCAAAGGATATGAACAGACACTTCTCAAAAGAAGACATTTATGTGCCCAACAAACATATGAGAAAAAGCTCATCATCACTGGTCGTTAGAGAAATGCAAATCAAAACCACAATGAGATACCATCTCACATCAGTTAAAATGGTGATCATTAAAAAGTCAGGAAACAACAGATGCTGGAGAGGATGTGGAGAAATAGAAACGCTTTTACACTGTTGGTGGGAGTGTAAGTTAGTTCAAACATTGTGGAAGACAGTGTGACGATTCCTCAGGGATCTAGAACCAGAAATACCATTTGACCCAGCAACCCCATTACCGAGTATATGCCCAAAGGACTATAAATTATTCTACTATAAAGACACATGCACATGTATGTTTATTGCAGCACTGTTCACAATAGCAAAGACTTGGAACCACCCCAAATGCCCATCAATGATAGACTGGATTAAGAACATGTGGCATATACACACCATGGAATACTATGCAGCCATAAAAAAGGATGAGTTCATGTCCTTTGCAGGGACATGGATGCAGCTGGAAACCATCATTCTCAGCAAACTAACACAGGAACAGAAAATCAAAAACCACATTTTCTCACCCATAAGTGGGAGTTGAAAAATGAGGACACATGAACACAGGGAGGGAACATCACACACCAGGGCCTGTCAGGGGGTGGAGGGCTAGGAGGAGGGATAGCATTAGGAGAAATACCTAATGTAAGTGACAGGTTGATGGGTGCAGCAAACCACCATGGCACCTGTATACCTATGTAACAAACCTGCATATTCTGCACATGTATCCCAGAACTTAAAGTATAATAAAAAAAATAGGCAAAATAGCTGAATAGATATTTATTTTAAAAAGACATACAAATGGAAAATAGGGGTATGTAAACATTTTCAACATCACAGATTATCAGAGAAATGCACATTAAATCCACAATGAGATATAATTTCACACCAGTTAAAATGACTTTTATCCAAAGATAGGCAACAACAAATGCTGATGAGGTTGTGGAGAAAAGGAGACCCCTATAGACTTCTGACAGGAATGCAAATTTGTACAACCATTGTGGATAACAGTTTGGAGTTTCTTTAAAAAACTAAAAATAAAACTACCATATGATCCAACAATCCCACTGCTGTGTATATACCTTTAAAAATTAGTATATTGAAAAGATTTTTGCACTTCCATGTTTATTGCAATATTATTGGCAATAGCCAAGATTTGAAAGCAACCTAAGTGTCCATCAACAGATAAATAAATAAAGAAAATGGGGTCTGTATACACAGTGGAGTAATGTTCAGCCATTAAAAAAATGTTATCCTGTCACTGTCAACAATGTGAAACTGGACATCATTATGTTAAGTGAAATAAGCCAGGCAGAGAAAGTCAAACTTCACGTGCTCTCACTCATTCGTGGGAGCTAAAAATTAAAACAATTGAGCTCATAGAGATAGAGAGCAGAATAATGGTTATCATTGCCTGGGAAGTGTAGTGGGACGGGGGGAAGAAAGTGAGCATGTTTAATGAGTCCAAAAATTTTGTTACAGAGAATGAATAGGTTCTAGTATTTGATAGCAGGATGACTACAGTAAACAATAATTGATTGTAAACTTTAAAATAGCTAAAAATTGGAATATTTGTTTTACAAATAAATGATAAATGCTTGAGTTGATGGATACCTTATTTACCCTTAAGTGATCATTACACATTTTATACCTATGTCAAAATATCTCATGTATCCCATAAATATATATACCTACCATGTAACCATAAAAATTAAAAACTAATTTTTAAAAAAGTATACAGCAAACTTAAAAGCAAACAATAAAAAAATCACAGTGAAAAATTATGGTAAATATGTTGTGAAAAAAATTGTTAAAATAATAAAAATGCCCATTAGAAAATATTCACTTAATACAAAACACAACAGTAAAGAAGAGATATGGAAACAGAAAAACATAAAATGTATTTTAAATCAGTAAAATGGGAGGGGGGAGTCAAGATGGCCGAATAGGAACAGCTCCAGTCTACAGCTCCCAGCGTGAGTGATGCAGAAGATGGGTGATTTCTGCATTTCAATCTGAGGTACCAGGTTCATCTCACTAGGGAGTGCCAGACAGTGGGTGCAGGAGAGTGGGTGCAGCGCACCATGCATGAGCTGAAGCAGGGTGAGGCATTGCCTCACTCGGGAAGTGCAAGGGGTCAGGGAGTTCCCTTTCCTAGTCAAAGAAAGGAGTGACAGACGGCACCTCGAAAATCAGGTCACTCCCACCCGAATACTGCACTTTTCCAACGGGCTTAAAAAATGGCACACCAGGAGATTATATCCCGCACATGGCTCGGAGGGTCCTATGCTCACGGAGTCTCACAGATTGCTAGCACAGCAGTCTGAGATCAAACTGCAAGGTGGCCGCGAGGCTGGGGGAGGGGTGCCCGCCATTGCCCAGGATTGCTTAGGTAAACAAAGCAGCCGGGAAGCTCGAACTGGGTGGAGCCCACCACAGCTCAAGGAGGCCTGCCTGCCTCTGTAGGCTCCACCTCTGTGGGCAGGGCACAGACAAACAAAAAGACATAAGTAACCTCTGCAGAATTAAATGTCCCTGTCTGACAGCTTTGAAGACAGCAGTGGTTCTCCCAGCATGCAGCTGGAGATCTGAGAACAGGCAGACTGTCTCCTCAAGTGGGTCCCTGACCCCTGACCCCTGAACAGTCTAACTGGGAGGCACCCCGCAGTAGGGGCAGACTGACACCTCACACGGCCAGGTACTCCTCTGAGACAAAATTTCCAGAGGAACGATCAGACAGCAGCATTTGCGGTTCACGAAAATTCACTGTTCTGCAGCCACCGCTGCTGGTACCCAGGCAAACAGGGTCTGGAGTGGACCTCTAGCAAACTCCAACAGACCTGCAGCTGAGGGTCCTGTCTGTTAGAAGGAAAACTAATAAACAGAAAGGACATCCACACCAAAAACCCATCTGTACATCACCATCGTCAAAGACTAAAAGTAGATAAAACCACAAAGATGGGGAAAAAACAGAGCAGAAAAACTGGAAACTCTAAAAAGCAGAGCGCCTCTCCTCCTCCAAAGGAACGCACCTCCTCACCAACAATGGAACAAAGCTGGACGCAGAATGACTTTGACAAGTTGAGAGAAGAAGGCTTCAGACGATCAAACTACTCCCAGCTACAGGAGGTAATTCAAACCAAAGGCAAAGAAGTTGAAAACTTTCAAAAAAAATTTAGACGAATATATAACTAGAATAACCAATACAGAGAAGTGCTTAAAGGAGCTGATGGAGCTGAAAGCCAAGGCTCGAGAACTACATGAAGAATGCAGAAGCCTCAGGAGCTGAGGCGATCAACTGGAAGAAAGGTTATCAGTGATGGAAGATGAAATGAATGAAATGAAGTGAGAAGGGAAGTTCAGAGAAAAAAGAATAAAAAGAAATGAACAAAGTCTACAAGAAATATGGGACTATGGGAAAAGACCAAATCTACGTCTCATCGGTGTACCTGAAAGTGACGGGGAGAATGGAACCAAGGTGGAAAACACTCTGCAGGATATTATCCAGGAGAACTTCATCAATCTAGCAAGGCAGGCCCACATTCAGATTCAGGAAATACAGAGAATGCCACAGAGATACTCTTCGAGAAGAACAACTCCAAGACACATAATTGTCACAATCACCAAAGTTGAAATGAAGGAAAAAATGTTAAGGGCAGCCAGAGAGAAAGGTCGGGTTACCCACAAAAGGAAGCCCATCAGACTAACAGCTGATCTCTCAGCAGAAACTCTACAAGCCAGAAGAGAGTGGCAGCCAATATTCAACATTCTTAAAGAAAATAATTTTCAACCAGAATTTCTTATCCAGCTAAACTAAGTTTCATAAGTGAAGGAGAAATAAAACCCTTTACAGACAAGTAAATGCCGAGAGATTTTATCACCACCAGGCCTGCCCTAAAAAAGCTCCTGAAGGAAGCACTAAACATGGAAAGGAACAACCAGTACCAGCCGCTGCAAAATCATGCCAAATTGTAAAGACCATCGAGGCTAGGAAGAAACTGCATCAACTGAAGAGCAAAATAACCAGCTAAGATAATGACAGGATCAAATTCACACATAACAATATTAACTTTAAATGTAAATAGACTCAATGCTCCAATTAAAAGACACAGACTGGCAAATTGGATAAAGAGTCAAGCCCCATCAGTGTGCTGTATTCAGGAAGCCCATCTCATATGCAGAGACACACATAGGCTCAAAATAAAAGGATGGAGGAAGATCTACCAAGCAAATGGAAAACAAAAAAAGGCAGGGGTTGCAATCCTAGTCTCGGATAAAACAGATTTTAAACCAACAAAGATCAAAAGAGACAAAGAAGACCATTTCATAATGGTAAAGGGCTCAATTCAACAAGAAGAGCTAACTATCCTAAATATATATGCACCCAATACAGGAGCACCCAGATTCATAAAGCAAGTCCTGAGTGACCTACAAAGAGACATAGACTCGCACACAATAATAATGGGAGACTTTAACACCCCACTGTCAACATTAGACAGATCAACAAGACAGAAAGTTAAAAAGGATATCCAGGAACTGAACTTAGCTCTGCACCAAGCAGACCTAATAGACATCTACAGAACTCTCCACCCCAAATCAACAGAATATACATTTTTTTTCAGCACCACATCACACATTCCTAAATCGACCACATAATTGGAAGTAAAGCACTCCTCAGCAAATGTAAAAAATCAAAAATTGTAATAAACTGTCTCTCAGACCACAGTGTAATCAAACTAGAACTCAGGATTAAGAAACTCACTCAAAACCGCTCAAGTACGTGGAAACCGAACAACCTGCTCCTGAATGACTACTGGGTACATAACGAAATGAAGGCAGAAATAAAGATGTTCTTTGAAACCAATGAGAACAAAGACACAACGTACCAGAATGTCTGGGACACATTCAAAGCAGTGTGTAGAGGGAAATTTACAGCACTAAATGCCCACAAGAGAAAGCAGGAAAGATCCAAAATTGACACCCTAACATCACAATTAAAAGAACCAGAAAAGCAAGAGCAAACACATTCAAAAGCTAGCAGAAGGCAGGAAATAACTAACATCAGAGCAGAACTGAAGGAAATAGAGACACAAAAAACCCTTCAAAAAATTAATGAATCCAGGAGCTGGGTTTTTGAAAGGATCAACAAAATTGATAGACTGCTAGCAATACTAATAAAGAAGAAAAGAGAGAAGAATCAAATAGATGCAATAAAAAATGATAAAGGGGATATCACCACCGATCCCACAGAAATACAAACTGCCATCAGAGAACGCTACAAACACCTCTATGCAAATAAATTAGAAAATCTAGAAAAAATGTATAAAATCCTGGACACATACACCCTCCCAAGACTAAACCAGGAAGAAGTGGAATCTCTGAATAGACCAATAACAGGATCTGAAATTGTGACAATAATCAATAGCTTACCAACGAAAAAGAGTCCAGGACCAGATGGATTCCCAGCCGAATTCCACCAGAGGTACAAGGAGGAACTGTTACCATTCCTTCTGAAACTATTCCAATCAATAGAAAAAGAGGGAATCCTCCCTAACTCATTTTATGAGGCCAGCATCACCCTGATACCAAAGCCGAGCAGAGACACAACCAAAAAAGAGAATTTTAGGCCAATATCCTTGATGAACATTGATGCAAAAATCCTCAATAAAATACTGGCAAACCGAATCCAGCAGCACAACAGAAAGCTTATCCACCATGATCAAGTGGGCTTCATCCCTGGGATGCAAGGCTGGTTCAATATACACAAATCAATAAATGTAATCCAGCATATAAACAGAACCAAAGACAAAAACCACATGATTATCTCAATAGATGCGGAAAAGGCCTTTGACAAAATTCAACAATGCTTCATGCTAAAAATTCTCAATAAATTAGGTATTGATGGGATGTATCTCAAAATAATAAGAGCTATCTATGACAAACTCACAGCCAATATCATACTGAATGGGCAAAAATTGGAAGCATTCCCTTTGAAAACTGGAACAAGACAGGGATGCCCTCTCTCACCACTCCTATTCAACATAGTGTTGGAAGTTCTGGCCAGGGCAATCAGGCCGGAGAAGGAAATGAAGGGTATTCAATTAGGAAAAGAGGAAGTCAAATTGTCCCTGTTTGCAGATGACATGACCGTATATCTAGAAAACCCCATTGTCTCAGCCTAAAATCTCCTTAAGCTGATAAGCAACTTCAGCAAAGTCTCAGGATACAAAATGAATGTACAAAACCCACAAGCATTCTTATACAACAATAATAGACAGACAGAGAGCCAAATCATGAGTGAACTTCCATTCACAATTGCTTCAAAGAGAATAAAATACCTAGGAATCCAACTTACAAAGGATGTGAAGGACCTCTTCAAGGAGAACTACAAACCACTGCTCGATGAAATAAAAGAGGGTACAAACAAATGGAAGAACATTCCATGCTCATGGGTAGGAAGAATCAATATCATGAAAATGGCCATACTGCCCAAGGTAATTTATAGATTCAATGCCATCCCCATCAAGCTACCAATTACTTTCTTCACAGAATTGGAAAAAACTACTTTAAAGTTCATATGGAACCAAAAAAGAGCCTGCATCGCCAAGTCAATCCTAAGCCAAAAGCACAAAGCTGGAGGCATCACACTACCTGACTTCAAACTATACTACAAGACTACAGTAACCAAAACAGCATGGTACTGGTACCAAAACAGAGATATAGATCAATGGAATAGAATAGAGCCCTCAGAAATAACACCACATATCTAAAACTATCTGATCTTTGACAAACCTGAGAAAAACAAGCAATGGGGAAAGGATTCCCTATTTAATAAATGGTGCTGGGAAAACTGGCTAGCCATATGTAGAAAGCTGAAACTGGATCCCTTCCTTACAGCTTATACCAAAATCAATTCAAGATGGATTAAAGACTTAAACGTTAGACCTAAAACCATAAAAACCCTAGAAGAAAACCTAGGCATTACCATTCAGGACATAGGCATGGGTAAGGACTTCATGTCTAAAACACCAAAAGCAATGGCAACAAAACTCAAAATTGACAAATGGGATCTAGTTAAACTAAAGAGCTTCTGCACAGCAAAAGAAACTAACATCAGAGTGAACAGGCAACCTACAAAATGGGAGAAAATTTTCACAACCTACTCATCTGACAAAGGGCTAATATCCAGAATCTACAATGAACTCAGACAAATTTACAAGAAAAAAACAAACAACCCCATCAAAAAGTGGGCAATGGTCATGAAGAGACACTTCTCAAAAGAAGACATTTATGCAGCCAAAAAACACATGAAAAAATGCTCACCATCACTGGCCATCAGAAAAATGCAAATCAAAACCACAATGAGATACCATCTCACACCAGTTAGAATGGCAATCATTAAAAAGTCAGGAAACAACATGTACTGGAGAGGATGTGGAGAAATAGGAACACTTTTACACTGTTGGTGGGACTGTAAACTAGTTCAACCATTGTGGAAGTCAATGTGGCGATTCCTCAGGGATCTAGAACTAGAAATACCATTTGACCCAGCCATCCCATTGCTGGGTATATACCCAAAGGACTATAAATCATGCTGCTATAAAGACACATGCACACGTATGTTTATTGCGACGCTATTCACAATAGCAAAGATTTGGAACCAAGCCAAATGTCCAACAATGATAGGCTAGATTAAGAAAATATGGCACATATACACCATGGAATACTATGCAGCCATAATAAATGATGAGTTCATGTCCTTTGTAGGGACATGGATGAAATTGGAAATCATCATTCTCAGTAAACTATTGCAAGAGCAATAAACCAAACACTGCATATTCTCACTCATAGGTGGGAATTGAACAATGAGAACACATGGACACAGGAAGGGGAACATCACACTCTGGGGACAGTTGTGGGGTGGGGGGAGGGGGGAGGGATAGCTTTAGGAGATATACCTAATGCTAAATGATGAGTTAATGGGTGCAGCACACCATCATGGCACATGTATACATATGTAACTAAGCTGCACATTGTGCACATGTACCCTAAAATTTAAAGTATAATAATTATAAAATAAAATAAAAAAATAAAAAATAAAAAAATTAAAGAAAATAAATCATTAAAATGGCAGGTGTAAATCCAATTCTTTCAATAATAAAATTAAGTTTGAATAGATTAAACAATGTAATCAAAAGGCAGAGATAATGAAATGAGATTTTAAAAAGCAAAATACAGTTATATATTTTCTACAGGAGTCATACTTTAGATTGAAAGATATAAATAAATTTAAAGAAAGCATAAGTAGTATGCAGTGGGTATACTAATATGCAAAATTGACTTAAAGTAAAAATATTGCTGTGATAAGGGTAGGTATTATAATGAAATATGTTTTACTACCTCAGGAAGAAATAAAATTATAATACATGCATCTAACAACACAGGCTTAAAACAAATAAAGCGAAAACTAAGATAAATTAAAGGGAGATATATAAAGTTCAACAACAATAGCAGGCAACTTCAATGCATCATTTTCCATAATGGATAGGCACAACTACCAGGCAGAGATCATCAGTGAAATAGAAAACTTGCAATGCACTATAAACCAACTAGACCAAACAGACATCTAGGGAACATCCCACCTAATAGGAGAACAAACATATTTTTCAACTGCACAGGGAACATTCTCCAAGGTAGACCATATTTTAGAGCATTAAACAAACCACACAAATTAACATAGTTGAAATTACACAGTGTATATACTCCAAATAAGATTAAATAAAAATAGAAATCAATAGCCGAGGGAAATTTGGAATTTTCATAAATATATGAAAATTGAACAATATACTGATAAAAACCCACTGAGTCAAAGCAAAAATCACAAGGGAAATTATAAGATATTTTGAGAAGAATGATAATGAAAATACATTACTCCAAACATGGGACGCAGCTAAAGCAGTTCTTAGAGGGAAACTGATAGCTGCAAATGCCTATATTAAGATAGAGAGAAGATCCTAATGTAATAACTTGAACTTCCACTTAATAAACTAGAAAAAGAGGAGCAAACTAATGTTAAATCAAGTAGAAGAAAGGAAATAATAAAAGATTACAGAAGATATTAAGATATTAATGAAATAGCAGCAAAACAAAGAGAAAAATCAATAAACCCTAAAATTGGTTGTTTGAAGAGATCAACAATATTGACAAACATTTAGCTAAAATGACCAAGAAAAAAGTGAGAAGAATCAAATTAATAAAATTAGGAATGAAGAAAAGCATATAGAAAGTAACTTTACAAACATGAAAAGGACTGTAAGGGAAAGCTATGAACAATAGTATGCCAATGTATTAGATCACTTACATGAAATGGAATAACTCGTTCAAAGCCACAAACTACGGAGATTGACTCAAAACATAACCTAAAATCTGAATGGATCTACAATAAATAAAGAGGTTGTATTAGTACACAAAATCTTTAAAACTCTCTTCTAAGAAAAGCCCAGACCCAGATGGCTTCATAGGTTAATGCTACCAATCATTTAAAGAAAAGTTAATACTGCTCCCTCTCCCCCTCCCGCTCCCTCTCCCTCTCCCTCTTTCTACGGTCTCCCTCTCTTGCGGAGCCTGGACTGTACTGCCATGATCTCGGCTCGCTGCAACCTCCCTGCCTCGGGCTCCGGTGATTCTCCTGCCTCAGCCTGCCGAGTGCCTGGGATTCCAGGTATGCACCGCCACTCCTGACTGGTTTTTGTATTTTTGGTGGAGACGAGGTTTCGTCGTGTTGACCGGGCTGGTCTCCAGCTCCTCCCCTCAGGTGATCTGCCCGCCTCGGCCTCCTGAGGTGCTGGGATTGCAGACGGAGTCTCACTCACTCAATGCTCAATGTTGCCCAGGCTGGAGTGCAGTGGCGTGATCTCGGCTCACTACAACCTCCACCTCCCAGCCGCCTGTCTTGGCCTCCCAAAGTGCTAAGATTACAGCCTCTGCCCATCTGCCACCCCATCTAGGAAGTGAGCAGCATCTCTGCCTGGCTGCCCATCGTCTGGGATGTGAGGAGCCCCACTGCCCGGCCGCCCCGTCTGGGAAGTGAGGAGTGTCTCTGCCTGGCCACCACCCCATCTAGGAAGTGAGGAGCGTCTCTGCCTGGCCGAACATCGTCTGGGATGTGAGGAGCCCCTCTGCCTGGCTGCCCCATCTGGGAAGTGAGGAGCGCCTCTGCCCCGCCACCCCGTCTGGGAGGAAGTGAGGAGCGCCTCTGCCCGGCTGCCCCAAATGAGAAGTGAGGAGCGCCTCTACCTGGCCGCCCCCTCTGGGAAGTGAGGAGCGCCTCTGCCCGGCCACCACCCTGTCTAGGAAGTGAGGAGCGTCTCTGCCTGGCCGCCCATCGTCTGGGATGTGAGGAGCCCCTCTGCCTGGCTGCCCCGTCTGGGAAGTGAGGAGTGCCTCTGCCCGGCCTCCACTCCGTCTAGGAAGTGGGGAGCATCTCTGCCCAACCGCCCATCGTCTGGGAGGTGAGGAGCACCTCTGCCCGATCACCCCGTCTAGGATATGAGGAGCGCCTCTGCCCGGCCATCCCATCTGGGAAGTGAGGAGTGCCTCTGCCTGGCTGCCCAGTCTGGGAGGAAGTGAGGAGCGCCTCTGCCCAGCCATCCCATCTGGGAAGTGAGGAGCACCTCTGCCTGGCTGCCCAGTCTGGGAGGAAGTGAGGAGTGCCTCTGCCCGGTTGCCCCAAATGGGAAGTGAGGAGCACCTCTGCCCGACCGCCCCATCTGGGAAGTGAGGAGCACCTCTGCCCGGCCGCCCCATCTGGGAGGTGAGGAGTGCCTCTGCCCGGCCACCCCGTCTGGGAGGTGAGGAGCGCCTCTGCCCGGCCACCCCATCTGGGAGGTGAGGGGCATCTCTGCCTGGCCGCCACCCTATCTGGGAAGTGAGGAGCACCTCTGCCCGGCCACCACCCTGTCTGGGAGGTGAGGGGCATCTCTGCCTGGAGGCCCTGCCTGGGAAGTGAGGGGTGCCTCTGCCCGGCCCCCCTTCATCTGAGAGGGGGGGAGTGCCTCTGCCCAGCTGCCCCATCTGGGAAGTGGGCACCTCTGCCCGGCTGCCCCGTCCAGGAGGTGAGGGGCGCCTCTGTCCGGCCGTTCCATCTGGGAGGTGAGGGGCGCCTCTGCCCGGCCGCCCCGCCTGGGAGGTGAGGAGCACCTCTGAACGGCTGCCCTTCGTCTGGGAGGTGGGGAGTGTCTCTGCCCAGCTGCCCCATCTGGGAAGTGGGCGCCTCGCCCGGCTGCCCTGTTTGGGAGGTGAGGGGCATCTCTGCCCGGCCACCACACCATCTGGGAGGTGAGGAGCGCCTCTGCCCAGCAGCCCCATTTGGGAGGTGAGGGGCGTCTCTGCCTGGCTGCCCCATTTGGGAAGTGAGGGGCACCTCTGCCCGGCCACCCCGTCTGGGAGGTGGGGAGTGCCTCTGCCTGGCTGCCCCATCTGGGAAGTGGGCGCCTCTGCCTGGCCACCCCATCCGGGAGGTGAGGGGCACCTCTGCCCGGCCGCTCCATCTGGGAGGTGAGGGGTGCCTCTGCCCGGCCACTCCGCCTGGGAGGTGAGGAGCGCCTCTGCCTGGCCGCCCCGCCCGGGAGGTGAGGAGTGACTCTGCCCAGCCCCCCTTCATCTGGGAGGTGGGGAGCGCCTCTGCCCGGCTGCCCCATCTGGGAAGTGGGCACCTCTGCCCGGCTGCCCTGTTTGGGAGGTGAGGGGCATCTCTGCCCGGCCACCACACCATCTGGGAGGTGAGGAGTGCCTCTGCCCGGCAGCCCCATTTGGGAGGTGAGGGGTGTCTCTGCCCAGCCACTGCCCCATCTGGGAGGTGAGGAGTGCCTCTGCATGGCCGCCCCGCCTGGGAGGTGAGAAGCACCTCTGCCTGGCCGCCCTTCGTCTGGGAGGTGGGGAGTGCCTCTGCCCAGCTGCCCCGTCGGGGAAGTGGGTGCCTCTGCCCGCCCACCCCATCTGGAAGGTGAGGGGCATCTCTGCCTGGCCGCCCCGTCTGGGAGGTGAGGAGCATCTCTGCCTGGCCACCCCGTCTGGGATGTGGGGAGTGCCTCTGCTCAGCCGCCCTGTCTGGGAAGTGAGGAGTGCCTCTGCCCGGCTGCCCATCGTCTGGGATGTGAAGAGCACCTCTGCCCGGCCGCCACCCCGTCTGGGAGGTGAGGAGCGCCTCTGTCTGGCCACCACCCCATCTGGGAAGTGAGATGCGCCTCTGCCCGGCCGCCCTGTTTGGGAAGTGAGAGCGCATCTGCCCAGCCGCCCCGTCTGGGAGGTGAGGAGCACCTCTGCCAGGCCGCCCCATCTGGGAAGTGTACCTAACAGCTCTGAAGAGACAGCGACCATCAAGAATGGGCCATGATTACGATGGCAGTTTTGTCGAAAAGAAAAGGGGCAAATGTGGGGAAAAGAAAGAGAGATCAGATTGTTACTGTGTCTGTGTAGAAAGAAGTAGACATAGGAGACTCCATTTTGTTCTGTACTAAGAAAAATTCTTCTGCCTTGGGATACTGTTAATCGATAACCTTACCCCCAACCCCATGCTCTCTGAAACATGTGCTGTGTCAACTCAGGGTTAAATGGATTAAGGGCAGTGCAAGATGTGCTTTGTTAAACAGATGCTTGAAGACAGCATGCTCGTTAAGAGTCATCACCACTCCCTAATCTCAAGTACCCAGGGACACAAACAGGGCCGAAGGCTGCAGGGACCTCTGCCTAGGAAAACCAGTGACCTTTGTTCTCGTGTTTATCTGCTGACCTTCTCTCCACTATTATCCTATGACCCTGCCACATCCCCCTCTCTGAGAAACACCCAAGAATGATCAATAAATACTAAAAAAAAAAAGATATAAAATGTAAGAATAATAATAATAAAATAAAATAAAAACAAAAAAAGAAAAGTTAATACCAAATTATTACAATATTTTCCAGAAAACAGAAAGGAAGAAAACACTTCCCAATTATTTTATTAGGCCAATATTATCCTGATAACAAAACCAAGCAAGATATCACAAGAAGACTACAAAACAATATGTCTTATGAATGTAGACATATTTATATACTCATTTCTTTAGGAAAAAAACCCTCAACAAAATAGTAGCAAAACCCAGAGTTCACAACATGGTGAAACAGAAACTCTCCTTTCCCCAACAAACACACCAATTGAGCATGAATTAATGGACAAATTTCCTTTTTGAGAAACCAAAAACTAATTGAAAAGTTTCTACACCCCAGGAGAACATGGAATCAGTTTCATTGAAGTGGGAAGGATCACATTACCTGACTTCAAATCATACTACAAACTATGTTAACCAAATCAGCATAATACTGGCATAAAAACAGACACATAGACCAATGGAAGAGAATAGAAAACCCAGAAATAAATTCACACATTTCCAATCAATTCACTTTTGCCATAGGTGCCAAGAACATACATTGGGGAAAGGACAATCTCTTCAATAAATGGTGCTGTGAAAACCAAATATTGACATGCAAAAGAATAAAATTGCATCTTTATCTTATACCATACACAAAAATCAACTAGAAATGACTTAAAACAAGACCTGAAACTGTAAAACTCTTATAAGAAAACATAAGAAAAAAGCTTCATGACTTTGGTCTTGGCAATGATTTCATGGATATAACACCGAAAGCACAGGCAACAAAAATATAAAACAAAAAGTGGGACTACATCAAGCTAAAAAGATTTTTGAACAGCAAAGGAAACAATAGAGTGAAAATGCAATTTACAGAATGAGAGAAAATATTTGCAAACCTTACATTTGATAAGGGGTTGATTCACAAAATATATAAGTAACACCTACAGCTCAATTGTAAAGGAACCTGTAACTGAATTTAAAAACGGGCTAAGAATTTGAATAGATGTTTTTTCAAAAGACATACAAATGGCCAACATGTATATGAAAACGTAATAACATATCTAATCATCCAGGAAATGCAAACCAAAACCACAGTGAAGTGTTGCTTCACACCTGTCAGGATGGATATTATCAAAAAACAGAAGACAATGATATTGGCAAAGATGTGGGGAAAAGAAAACACTTGCACACTGTTGGTAGGAATGCAAAACAGTACAGCTGCTAGGGAAAATAATATGGAGGTTTCTTGCAAAATTAAAAATAGAACTACCATATGATCCAGCAATTCCACTTCTGATATTTATCCAAAAGACTTGAAATCAGGATCTCTAAGGTAAATTAACACTCCTATGTTCATTGAAGCATAATTCACAATAGCAAATATGGGCGAACAACCTCAATGTCCATCGATGGATGAATGAATAAAGAAATGTGGTATATACATGAAATGGAATACTATTCCGTCTTAAAAACACACACAAAATTCTGTAATATGTGACAACATAAATGAATCTTGGGGACATTACGCTAAGTGAAATAAGCCAGTGACTGAAAGACAAATCCTGCATGATTCCACTTGTATGAGGTATCTAAAATAGTCAAATTAATAGAATCAAAGAGTGATATGGTTGTTGCCAGGGGCAGGAATGTGGGAAAATGAAATCAATGGGCATAAAGTTTCAGTCAAGCATGATGAATAAGCTCTTGAGATGTGCTTGCATAGCATCATATCTATAGTCAACAATAATGTATTGTACATTTAAAATTTTTGTTAAGAGAGCAGAACTCATGTTTTGTGTTCTCACCACAATTAAAAATACTTTCTCATAAAATGTGGTACATACATACAACAAAATATTCTTCCACCTTAAAAAATGAAATTCTGATGAATGCTACAACATGGAGGAACCTTGAAGAGGTTATGCTAAGTGACATAAGTCAGACACAAAAGAACAGATATTGTGTGATTCCATTTGTATGACCCACCTAGAATTGTCAATTTTTTCAGACAGAATGGCAGAATAGTGTTTACCAGGGGCTGGGGCAAGGGAGGAATACGGAATAGGTAGTTACTTTTTAGTCGGCACAGAGTTTCAGTTTGAGATGATGAAAGAGTTTGGGAGATATGTAGTAGTGAATGTTGCACAGCATTGTGAATGTACTTAATACCACTGAACTTGACAAATGGTTTACATGGTGAATTTCATGTTATGGCATACCTGACCACAACAATGTTTAGATTAAAAATACTAGCGTACTGAATTCAATAATACATAAAGACGATTATACATTACCAAACAGAATTTATCCAAGGAATTATACATTGTTTTTAAATCTGAAAATTACTTAATGTTATATACCAGATCATTAGAACAATGGGGGAAAAACTCACAAGGATTATCTCAGCAAATCCAGAAAAAGCATTTGGTAAAATCTAAAACTCTTTTATAACACTCAGTAATTCAGGAATAGATGAGTACTTCCTCAATCTGAAAAAAAGATCTACAAAAACCCCACAGTAAGCATCATACTTAATGGTGAAAGACTTAGTACTTTTCTCCCAACATTAGGAACAAGACATAGATATTCATTTTCACCACTTTTATTTAACATCGTATTTGGATTTTCTAGCTAAGGTCATTAGGCAAGAAAATGAAATAACATGCAGCCAGACTGGAAAGAAAGAATTAAAACTACTTCTATTCACAGATGATGTGATCTTTTTTCACTTAATTGAGATGTGATTGTGAAATAAAGTTGTATATATTCAAGGTGTACTAGCTGTTGTTTTGATATGTGTATGTGTTGTGAAATGATTACCACAATCAAGCTTATAACATACTCATCACCTCACACAATTTTTATTTTGTGGTGAGAATACTTAAGATCTACTATCTGAGAAAATTTCGAGTATACTATAGATTATTATGAACTATAGTCACCATGCTGTACTTTAGGTCTGCAGAACTTACTCACCTCATAACTGCAAATTTGTACATTTTGACCAACATCCCATTTCCCCCAACCCTGCCACCAACCCCTGGTAACGACCCTTCTCTCTATTTCTATGAGTTCAACTTTTTTAGATTCCACATATAAGTGAGATCACACAGTATTTGTCTTTTAGTGCCTGGATTATTTCACATAGAATAATGTGCTTCAGGTTCATCCATGTTGTCAGAAATAACAGACTTTCCTTCTTTCATAGGCTGAATAATATTCCATTGTGTATACACACCACATTTTCTTTATTCTTTTGCTGATGGACACTTAAGTTGTTTCTTTATTTTGTCTATCGTGAATAATGCTGCATTTAACATGGCATTGTAGATGCCTCCTCCAGATAGTGATTTTCTTTCCTTTGGATGTATACTCAGAAGTGAGACTTCTGGATTATATGGTAGTTCTATTTTTAATTTTTTCAGGAAACTACGTACTGTTTTCCATAATGGTTGCACTCACTTTCATTCTTACCAACAATGTGTAAGGATTCCCTTTTATCCACATCCTTGCCAACATTTGCTATCTTTTCCCTTTTTGAAAATAGACATCCTAAAGGTGTGAGGTGTTATCTCATTGTGAATTTGACTTGCATCTCCCTGATGCTGATGATTAGTGGTGTTGAGCATCTTTACATGTACTTGTTGGTGATTTATAAGTCTTCCTTGGAAAAATGTCCATTTAGGTCTTTTGCCCATTTTTAATTCAGGTTGTTTTGTTTCATTTTGTTTTGTTCTTTATGCTATTG
Source organism: Pan paniscus (assembly GCF_029289425.2). Classification (NCBI taxonomy): domain Eukaryota; kingdom Metazoa; phylum Chordata; class Mammalia; order Primates; family Hominidae; genus Pan; species Pan paniscus. The sequence goes on from NC_073272.2 coordinate 72,741,954, forward strand.
AATTGTGTGAGTTCCTTATGTATTTTGGATATTAACTCCATATTGGATACATGTTTTCCAAATTTTTTTCATTCCTTAGGTTGCCTTTTCGTTTTTTTTTATTTTATGCTGCATAGAAACTTATTAATGTGAAGTATTCCCACTTGTTTATTTTTGCTTTTATTGTCTATGCTTTAGGTGTCATGTCCATGAAATCATTGCCAAGACCAAAGCAGTTTCCCTCTATGTTTTCTTCTGAGAGTTTTATGGATTCAGGTCTTATGTTTAAATCTTTAGTCTATTTTGAGTTGATTTTTCTGTATGGTGTAACATAAGCATCCAAGATTTTTGCATTCACATATCCAGTTTTCCCAACACCATTTATTGAAGAGGCTATCCTTTTTCTGTTGTGTATTCTTTGTGCCTTTATTGATGATTAGTTGACCATATATGCCTAGGTTTTTTTTCTGAGCTGTCTATTCTGTTCCACTGGTCTATGTGTCTGTTTCTATGCCAGTATCATACTGTTTTGATTACTATAGCTTTGTAATAACATGATTTTATACAGAAAATCCTAGAAAATTCACCAAATATATATTAGAACTAATAAATGACTTCAGCAATGTTGCAGGATACAAGGTCAATATACAGAAATCTATTATACTTCTGTACAGTAGCAATGAGAAAACCAAAACTGAAATTAAGAAATCAATTCTTTTTACAATAGCATCAAAAGAATTAAATACTTAAAAAATTTAACCCAGTAATTGAGAACTGCTACTCTGAAAACTACAAATTGTTGTTGAAAGAAAAATGTTCTATACAAAGACAATCCATGTTCATAAGTTGGAAAACAGTATTTTTAAGATGATAATAGTACACAAATCGATCTATGTATTTCACACAATCCTCATCAGAATTCCAGCTGTCTTCTTTGTAGAAATTGACAGACTGATTTGCCTGTCTCTCTTGCATTACTCTTAGCTTATTTTCCCAGTAATGATAAGAAAGATTTTGTTCTGACCGGATCAAAGCTAAGGACAGATCTCTCTGTGTACTGAACATGGACCCTTTGTGTCATACCAGTAGCTGTTTGCTTTGGTGCATAGGGGGCTATTTCTGAACCCCTTCTGTGATGGGTTAAACAAATAAAATAACAGATATATTTTAACATATAACTTCTATGAAGAAATAATAGCAATCCATACCTTACAAGAATAAACCCTAAAACAAGGGTTTCTTTGTTTTTCAGCTTTGCCAAATTGTCAAAGTTGCCTTGAACTGAATGAAGGGTCTGCATCAAAGTATTAAACATAAATTAGCTTGTTTCTTCCACCAAGGCAGTGGCTCTGTTTTATTCACTTTATAGAGTTTGTAAAACTATTTTATTTCTAAGTGGTTTTTAAAAGATGCTCCTTTTTGTTCTCTTAAAATCATTATTTCTGATGCTTGTCTTGATTTTTTAATTGTTCATTTACACCCTGTGCAAAGCAAAGAAATATCAAATGCTTTGCTCTAGGAGAGGGAGGCAATTCAACTGCAAAATTGTTCATCATACCTTGGGTTTAATGGGGTAAATCTTAGAAACTACTTTAATATCCTTAATAGGTAAACTCCTAAATAAAATTCCAGTCTTATACAATGATGGTTTCAGGAGAAAACTGAATAGCCATGGATGTTTTAGATGTTGCAAGATATTGAAAAGCAAATAATGACAAAATATGCCAGTATAATTCTGTAATTGGTTTTAAATGCTTATGGATGGATAGTAGCAGCCTGTATAAAAAAATAATCTAAAGTGGTTTTGATCTATATTTTAATGCACTAGATCTCCCTCTTTAAAAATGTTTGTAAAATGAAATAATAGAAAAATTGATATGCTTTTTTAGCTTAACAAAACTTTAAAAATACTTTGATCAATTTAAGAAGGTGGGACATGATACAAGCACTTTTCTACATGTTTATATCCACCACTGTAGTGGATATAAACTAGTGGATATAAAGACCAAGAAAAATATTTAACACATTCGTGTCTATTACTCTGTAATTCCACTAGTAAGGAATAAAAAACAATAAAATATATCTACACATTCAGGTAAAAAGTTGTTCATCATAGAATTGATCTTATGAGGGAAAAAGATCAGAATCTTTTTAAACATAGCCCCAAAGGATGCTTGGTTGCAGAAATCATAGCTTATCCTGATGACAGAATATATGTAACAACAGAATTGCAGGACAATATTTAATGATTTACAGAGATGACCCCAGATAATTGTAATAGTGAAATACCCTCCAATGAAACAATGCATATTGTGTTATAAATACAAAGGTAGGTAGATACCTATTATTAAAAATTTATTTTGTCAAGTAGTAGTATTAGGAGGGGTATTAGGATTTCAACTTTCTTTTCTTACATTAGCAATTTTTAAAAAATATTTTCTATTATAATTTTGTACAATTTGTATAAAAATAAATGTATAACATAAATAAAAAACAAAAAAGCTCCTGTGTCCCTGGGAAAATACTGGTGAATTGTAGAAACAAATGTAATAGCAAGTGCAGAAAATCGTCCAGGTATCTGGGTCCTGTAACAACACTGATGCACCTTATGAAGATGAACTTGTACTATATTTACAGGTGGCCATTGAATAACACATTCTTCCTCCCCTCCAAAAAAACATTCAAACTGCCCATGTACTTTTGACACATGAATTCTACTTTTAGCAATGACTCATCAGGAAATAATCTTGAAAGTCGGCATGTTTTGTGCACTAGGAACTTCATGGCAGCTTTAGATTACATAAAGGAAAAGCAGAAACAATCTAGATGTTCAACGAGGAAAGAGTTAAAATAAAACATGCATAAGACACATGAACACACAGAGATATAGACATAGATACATATGTACACACATATATCTAACCTTTTACCTAGTCGTGAATTCAATAGAATATTAAGAGCCAGAGAAAATATTTTAAAAGTATCTTTAATGACATGAAATGAAGTTCAAGAATATGCGTGTGTATAAATATACACACACGTATGTGTGAAAAGCAGATATAAAAACAGTCTGTACATCATAATATACATATATGATATATGCATAAGAAAAAAACCAGACCTACAGACAAAAATGTTTCAGGTAGTTCTAGAAAATATCAGAGAGGTGTGCATGAAAATGTTTCTGGAATGTGTGTGTAATCATCAGAAATGATTAGTGGTGACTTTAATTTTCTTCTGGTAACTTGTCTGCTTTGTGATTTTTTTTTCTTGCAATGACGCTGAATTACTTTTCTGACAACAGGGAAAAGGACAGGAAGTGGGCACAGGGGAATGGGGTCATAAGCAGTGTTTGTTTCCAGCAAAACTACCGAGGACAGCGAAATACCCTTTGTAGCCCGCCAAGCTGGCCAAGACACACACACAAAGACACACACACGCATGCACACACGCACGCACGCACACACACGATCAATTACAGTGACCAGGAGACTATGCAGGGGAAACGGGTATACTCTTTACTAGCTGCGCTGGCCGGCACGAGTGCAAATCGGTACAATGCTTATGAAGGGGGCCTTTTGGCAACACACAGGAAAAGTCTTTAAAATGTCTATATGTGGATCTTGCAAGTCCGCAGTTAAGGAGACCACCGGGATGCTAGCAAAGATTTGGCTTGACAAGGAAGGATTCACTCATCAAAGCACAGAGCACGCAATGTTGGTCTTAAACACAGGGAAAGAACTAGGCACCACCTGAATGTCCAACAATGCGGGAATGATTACAGAAATGTTAAGGTCCACGGATACACTGGAGCACTCTGCAGGCACTGAAGATGACGTTTCATAAGCCTGTTGATAACATGGAAAGAAGTTCAATGGGTTGATTTTTGTTTGGTTTCAGTTGCTGAAAAAGCAGGTTAAGAAACACCACATACACGAACCATTCTATAACGGTGTGTTAAAAGGGAAGGCGGGGTGGGGGTGAGCAAAGGAGAGAGAGGGAGAGAAGAGAGCCTGGAAAAGCAGCACACCAAAAAGGTAAAAGTGGTTCTCTCTGGGGAGTAGGACCAGGGGAGCAATTACTCTCTTGTTTCTTCCCTCATCTGATATCCTTCTCCTTTCTGATGATTCTACCATGAAATTGTACCACCTGTGCAGTAAACAAAGAGAGAATGAAAATGCTTTTTAAACCAAACCACAGGGAGAAGAGGCAGCCTTTAACCTACAAATGGCACAGATTAGTAAGATTATTCACAACGCCCTTGGTGGGGGTGGGCGGGGGAGAGGAAGGGAAGGAGAGGAGAGGTGGAGGGAGAAAATAGGAAGCGGGGAGAGAGAGGGGGAGAGAGGGAGAGAGAGACCTGCACTCTCAATACAATAAATACACTGCTGGTGGGTTGGCGGGGGAGGGCTGGGGGTGGGGGGTTGTAAACCGGGTGTGAGCCAAGGTTTGGCTCTGCTGGCTGGCTAGCTCCTGGGATGTCTTCATCGCAAGGTGGCCTCCTCGTCGGTGTCTTCCTCGAAATCCTTGACGTCAGCACTAGTGGACTGCCTGGCCCAGGCTCCCCTTTCGGCCTCTCGTTCTTTATGCGACTTGAATCTCCCGACGAAAATTTTGCGGTAGTTCAGGAACATGCCATTCATCACATCGATGGCCCGCTCCGCAGATTCCTGCTTTTGGAAGTGCACGAACCCGTAGCCCTTGGGCCCCTTTTCGTCACAGGCCACTTTGCAGGAGAGGATGTTGCCGAACGCCGAGAAGATGTTGTACAGCGCCTTGTTGTCGATGGTCTTGCCCAGGTTCTTGATGAAGACGTTGCCCACCCCGCTCTTGCGGAGCGACGGGTCCCTCTGGGACCACATGATGCGCACTGGCCTGCCCTTTATGACATCAAAGTTCAGGGTCTCCAGGGCCCGCTTGGCGTCCACCGGTTGCTGGTAGTTGACATACGCGTAGCCCAATGAGCGGCGGGTGATCTTGTCCCTGCAGATGCGGATGGAGAGGATGGGCCCAGCTGGACTGAACTTCTCGTACAGCATTGCCTCGGTCACCTCAGGGTGCAGGTCGCCCACGTACAGGGAGGCCATCTGAAAATCTGGGTTCCCCTCACAGTCCCCGAGGGTCTCATCCGCATCTGCATCCGCGGCGGCCGCCGCAGCCGCCACCTCGGCCGCCACCTCGGCCGCCACCTTCGCATCCGCATCCGCATCCGCATCCGCCTCCGCCTCCCCCAAGGGGGGCCCCGCAGCCTCCGCTGCGGCGGCGGCTTCGGCCGCGCTGCCCTCCGCCACCGCCACCACCGTTGCCACCCGGGCGGCCTCCGCCTCCCCCGGGGTGGCCTCCGATGCTGCCTCCTCTATTGAGGCCTCGGCCTCCACCTCAGCCTCTACCTCTGCTTCCGCCTCCGCCACGGAGGCCTCCGCCACCGCCTCTGCCACGGTCGCCGCCGCAGCCTCCGCCGCCGCCGCAGCCGCTGCCGCCACCGCCGCCGCCACTGTCGCTGCTGTCGCCACGGTCGCCGCTGCCGCCGGGCCGCTGCCGCGACCTCCCTTCCCGCGAGCTGGGGGACGGACAGGCGGGGGAGGGCGGGTGGGTGCCGGAACACAGACCCGATGCGCGAGCGGGAGCTGGCGCAGGGGATCCGAACTGGCGAGTTCAAGTCACCTGGGATGGCAAGTGCTGCCAGGAGCGCGCCGGTGCGAGTCGCCGCAGCCTGCAGCCAGCTGCTGTTGCCGCCGCCGCTCGGTCGTGGGCTAGCGCGCAGGGTGCGGGGTGCGGGCGGGCAGGCGGCGTGTGGTGGGGGGCGGGGGGTGTTGGCGTCTGTCGTCCGGGCAGCTGGGAAGGCTTCTGTCTCTTTGGTTCCCCCTGTGGCTGCTGCGGGGCTGCGGGGCTGCGGGGCTGCGGGGCTGAGGGGCTGCGGGGCTGCGGGGCTGCGGGGCTGCGGGGCTGCGGGGCTGCGGGGCTGCGGGGCTGCGGGGCTGCCGGGCTGCGGGCGGTGGGAGATGACGGGGGTGGGAGCGGGAGCGGGAGCGGGAGCAGGGGCGGGAGCGGGAGCGGGAGTGGGAGTGCTCAGCCTCTCGGGTCGCCTGGATATTTATGAAAAGGACGCCAGGGAAAGGGCTCCGCTGTAGACCGAAGGGATAAGGGTTCGATTCGGAAGGGAGCGTTATTTTTATCCCCTCTCCACATAATGGAACGTTTAAATGGTTAAATCAAGTACCTTGCAGGAGAGGGTGGGGTGGCCTTGAGAATACACTCAAGGCCTCAGTACATGCAGTCTGGAAGTGGGGGAATCAAGAGCACCCTGTCTCTAGTACTGTCCTCAATGATAAGGTGAGGAAAGCCAAACCCAGGACTGGGAACAGGGCCTGGTCCAGAGCCAGGCGCTTGTTTATTCTTGGCTCTGCTCTCAAGGCGCTGAGGTTCCCAACCTGGACCAAGAAGTACATATTCAGGTTCAAAGGGTAAACCAAAACAAAACCTGAGCTCTCTCTCTAGAATGAAGTGCCTGGTCCCAGTTCACCATCTAATATTTATGGAAAGCTTATCAGGTACTTGGTGCTGGGGGCTAAGGGGCCCGCAATGTGGTAAGTGAGCAGGGAGTGTTGATGTGTTGGAGGTGTGGAGCAGGGTGAGAAGAGGTGAGCAGTGTGTGTGTAGTGAGAGCAGAGAGGCCACACAGAGCCAAATGCTGGGGGTATAGACAAGGGAGCAACCATGAGAGTTGAGTGTAACAGAAGCTACAGTCCCACTTCCTCCAGAGAGGAGGACCAGCCACTAACTCTTCTTAGTAGCAATTAGGTGAGGCTGCACCAAAGACAGAACCACCGAGGTGGGCTCTGAAACATGAGGAGCAGTCCACCATGTCAAGGCAGGAAGGAAGGCACTCCAGGCAGAGGGATCAGTCTGTGCCCAAGGCCCTTTGTCATGAGAGCACATGCTTGGTCGCTTCTGGCCATGCCTAATAATCTGGCAGGGACAGAGCTCATGGTCTCCAAGAGCACATGGTAGCAGACAGGGCTGGAAGGTGTGGGGCCCTGAGAATCAAGCTAAGGTGCTTCGACTGTATACCCAAGGTCACGGGGACCACTCAGCATGTTCAAGGAGGGAAGCAGTATGATGAGAACTTTAGAATGAGTACAAATTAAACATCAATGTGCATGTATAAGTGCACATTTACATGTACACGCACGTACAAAACCAAGACAGGGCTGACAGAACACAAGGAAGAAAGTCAGATGTGACCAATTCAAAAAGAGTCTGAACAATCCTTCCCTCTATTCCTTTTCATTCCATAAATAGGGGTCTCACGTTTACCACGAGCCAGTGGGGCCAGATGTTTAAAAAGAGAAAACCATAGTGCCTTCCCTCAGGATGCCTTCACTCTGCTAAAGCTCAGTCTGCCCCCACAGAGAACAGAAGTGTCAGCAGAGGACTGTAAGTGCTATGTGATTGGACGATGGTGGCCATAGAATTTCACCTGCCCAGCACGTATTCTCTCATCCTCTCCTCCTCTGCCTTCTTTGGGTAAGTAAAGCTGTTTTCTGTGGTTGCAGTGATGGCTGGATCTTGGCAGTCATACATGATAGAACAACCGTGAACCTGAGGAAGTGACTGAGTCACTGTGGGGTGCGAGGCAGTGAGAACTCTTCGTCGCTGGCTGGAAAGCATCCCAAGGTGGCTGAGAAGCAGATACACAGACATGTACCTCTCCAGCTTGCAAAGTCCAGCTCTCTGCCTCTAGGCAGGGCTAGTGCCGGCAAAGGCAAGGGACAGAGACCTAGGAAAAGCCTGCTGTACAGCGCATGCCTGACCAAGGTGATCACTGTCACCGCTGTTAAGAGCCATCTCCTGGGGGTCTAGGTTGCTTGCAGGCAGGAAGAAGATGAAGCTGTGCCTCACCATTTCCAGGTTGGTGTCCAAGAGGGACCTGAGAAGGCAGAGGCCAAGGGGGAAGCCATGCTCGCAGAGGGGCAGGGGATGTGGCGAGGATGAGAAGAGCTTCTCGGCCCATTGTTAGGAAACAGAAATGACAAGGAAGACCAAGTCGAGGACCAGGACTCAGCAAGATCTCTGTCTCTGGCGTTGCCTTCCAGTACACAGGGCCAACAGAAATCAGTGAAACAGCAGGAGAAGGAAGTTCAGGGAAGTCATGCTATGGCTAGCAAATCCCCAAACCTGAAAACAATTCCTAGGATCCTGAACCTCTAGCAACAGGAGCAGGGCTACCAAAGTGACAAGGACACAGCAGGGACTGCTCCCCAAGTCCTTTCTCAGGGGCTTCCATGGAGTCGAGTTTCCATCTCCTTTTTATTCTTTATTTTTAAAGTTACGTTGTGGTCAGTTTCTGCCACCTGCAAATGGAATGTGTTCTGACCACTACACACTGTGACAGGGGCAAAAATAAAGAGCCCTGTGGAGCCTCAATGGAGGGAGGGGAAGTTTCCTTTCCCGTGGGAGGAAGTGCTGTTGATTTTATTTATTCAGTGATTCAACGAATATTCCTGGAGGGCCTTCTATGTACCAAGTATTCTGCCGGCCAGACCGTCCCTGAACTCAGGGAGCTTATTTTCTAGTGGGGAGACAGACAATAGACAGATCAGGGAATATGAAAACAGTTAAAGGTTGCTATGAATGCTCTCAGGGACATAAACAAGATGATTTGGTACATATTGCCTAGAACCCCGGAAAAGTGGCAAAACGGGAGACATGAAGCTCAGGGAAGGCCTTTCTGAGGACAATGATAAGCCACCAGTCTTTCAAGGAACCAGGGGGGAAACCTGCCCAGCAGAGGGAAGGGCAATTCCCCTGGCCCTGTGGCAGAAAAGAGAGGCTGCTGGGGGTGGGGGTGGGGGCAGAAAGGATGCCAATGTTGCATGGAGCCCAGTGTGAGAGGGGATAGAGGAAGGAAAGGGAGGAAGGTGCAGTGGTGGGTGGTGCCATGATGAAGAGTCTGGTTCTTCTTCAGAGAGCTCAGGAGAGCCAGAGAAAGGATTGAAGCAGGTAGTAGCATAATCTAATGCCCATTCAGTGGTTTCTCTCTAGCTGCTCTGTGTGGGCAGTATCACAAGTGGGCAGGGCACAAAGGAAAGCAGGGAGACCAGTTAGGAGGCTCTTGCAGTAGTCCAGTCCAGAGGCAGCAGGGGCTTGGCCCAGACTGGAAGCATCAATGTGGAGACTAGTGCGTGGATTCACATGGTATTTTGGAAGTGGAAGAGACAACGCTTGTGAGTGGATTAGAGGCAATCTCAGAGGTCTATGTACGGTCATAGGAAAGACAGAGAGTGGGTGGGCATGGTAGATTTGGAGAAGGGAGAAAGACAGATGGGGGTGTGTGTCAAGAGCTCCTATTTGCACAGGTTTAGTTACTGAGGTCTGCTTGTCATCCATAGAGGCTGGAGAAACAGAATTGTTGAGACAACAGGACACAGTTAGGGTCTAAAGCCACAAAACTGAGTAGGATCACCTAGAGAGAGTATAGCCAGGAGAAGAAGGTGCAGGGCTACTCCCTGAGATACTCTGACACTTAGAAGTTGGGTGGGGAGCACAAGCCAGCAAAATAGATTCAGAAGGACTGGACAGTGAACAGGACTCCTCTCTAAGGCCTTGCATGTCCAAACATGTCCAAACTTCTCGCCAAGGCTTTTCATCACCAGCCTCAATGTCCACACTCAGACTCTGCTCTCAATGCTCCTAGCTGTACGTGCATGGGAGTTGGTTTAAAATGGGACAACAACGACTTTGTGTGCTTGGCTTTGGACTTCACTCTCTGATCATTTCTCAGTGGAGCTTTCAAAAGAGAGAGAGGTTCGGATGCAGAGAACTTCGAAGAGTGGGGTAGGCACTGCTCTGCTATTTCATGTGGCCCATCTCCTTTTTCCTTTCAGGAGGGAGAAATCAGAAGGAGTGGGGATGCAGTTCAGAGAGCAGAGGAGAAGAGAAGAAAAGAAGGAAGAAGGAAGAGGACTAGGGTTGGGTGAGGGGGGAGGACACCAATGGGAAGAGGGACAGATCAACTCTACACACAAAAGTAAATCAAAACACCAAAAACAGGGGTCTATGTAAAGAAGCCTCTTCCCGTGAATTGCTCGTTGCATAGCTGCAGGGAGGGTGTTTAGGGGCATAGAGAATGAAAACATACCTGTATTTTGGTGTAGGGAAATTGTTTCTGTCAATTCACACCGTCCACACACCACCTCCCACCCCAACCCCGCCACTACCAAATTCCTCTAAATAAAAATAATTATGAGATACAGGCCAACAAAAACGTCAGCGTTAGGCTGTTATTTAGAGAGAATTGGAAAGCGTTTGAATGTGGCCCTGTTGTTTAATAAACGATAACAATGATTACTAAGTTGTCCTGAGTCAATACAACAAATTTAGCAAATGGTCCTTTGGGTCCTTATAAAGTGAAGAGTTGACGGAGACAGATTTGTATATGGGGCAGGGATGGAATGGTAGTCAGTCCTGGAGAAATAAGAACCCCAGGAGGTGATGAAATATGTACAAGTATGTTTATCACAGAAACACTCATATTGGGCAAATCAGGGCACAAAGCAAGTATGCATCAGGTGAGGAGTGACTGATCCATTGGCAGTGCAGCCATTCTGAGGATTATTATGCAACCATTAACAAGTATGAGTTATATCTATATAAGCTGATTTAAGGGGATTTCCAAAATGTGCTATTACCAGGCGAGAAAAGCAGGTTTGTTGTCATTTTGGTGCAAACAAAAGGAGATGGGCCTTGGAGTCAGATTGACTAGTAGGCTGAATTTCAGAGCAAAACACTTAACCATTCTTGAGCCTCAGTGTGTGCTCAGAGTTTGAATTTCAGAAACCCTAATTAAGCATCTTACAAATTTCCTTTGTAACAAGCAGTTTTGCCCCAGCTCTGCTTAGAAACCAAGCCAAAGGGCTGTATTGACTGATGGTTTTTGCATAGCATTCCAGATATTTTTCTCTCTGAGAACCAATTCACCTTCTAACACACGCTGGAAGCCTTAACTCATGCCCTTCTTTGTTATAATTTTAGGCAGTTCACAAAACTGATTTTATAACAGTATACCTACAGATACACCCCAGGCCATGACTTAAGAGTTGTGCTTACTTTGGTCAAGGTACTTTACCCCCCTTTTTTCCATCTTAGCTTTGGAGTCCCCATCTGTACAAAGGGATATTTATAAGGATAACAAGTGATAATGTATGGTAAATGTTTTTCACAGTGCCTGGCATGCATTCAATGCCCAATACAAGAGACTCCTTATTAATCTTATTGCCCTCTGTCCTGGGGATGTGCTTGTTCAGCTGGTTTTTGAAGGTCCAGTGTCTTGTCTTTCTGGTGCTCCAGGCAGCCTGGAATTTTCTCTCTAACCAGGAGCAAAGTGTCAGTACAGAGGGAGTCTGATCCTCTGGGTTCTCTGGCCTGAACTCGCTTAGCTCACACTCTCATTGAGCTTCTCTGTACTAGTCCCAACCATAGGACCTTTTAATGATCCAGTTAGTTATTTTCTGGAGGCTCAGGGTCTCGCACATTAATTAACACATGAAAGCATGGCATTTTCTGTACTCAAGGAAACCACCCAGAAGATTTAATAACACTATCTCAACAAAATGGGATATTGAGACAGGAGAGAATTTTCTGTCAACTGCTATTCATCCTTTTGAGCAACATCTTGGGGGCCATTTGAGAGGTAATTTACTGTAAGGTAATACACTCCTTCAGCTTCTTTGCTGCAGGCTACTGAACACACTTTGATGTCTCCATGATGTCTCTGGAACAATATTACCAATATTCACCATTGTGATGTGATGCATGCATGGATTACTGAAGCGTGAGTTGGCTGATCTCCAGTATCATGAGCTGCTGATCAATTTTAGGTTTTCGCTTTGTTTAATAGATGTAAAACGAAATCTCCTTCAATGTGGTAAAATCTTGCTAATGTCAAGGTGATTAACCTTGGGACTTCCTCCCATACAGATCATCTTTTAAAAACTGTCTCCAAATAATTGTTCTTAATTAAAAATATATATGTATGCACATGGTAAATATAATAGTGATGATCAGAAAGTACAAAGGAGCTTATGATAAAAAACAAAGATTCAAGGTCCCATCACTTCCTACTCCCCAACTGTGCTTCCCAGAGTAGACCACTTTAACAATTTCTGTTTGCAGTGTTCTGACCATTACCTCCTTATATCTAAAGAAAATGCCTAATCTGCTAATTCAATAATTCATCAACTTCAGACATCATCAAGTGACCATCCTCTACCAGAGAGGAGGATTTAACTCACTCACACTATCTTCAATCTGCCCTGTCTTTCCTTCTGGCAATTTTTATACCTTTTGATCTTTAGTTCTTCTATTGGTGACTCCAGTGACCTTAAGTGATATGCTTAACTCTCAGTCTCTAGCGTACACCTTCGTCAGTTTCCCATAAAATAAGGATATTAGCACCCCTCCCCTTCCCTTAGCCTCTCCTCCCTCTTTCTATATCCTCTTTTCCAAACAGACTGCTGCTCATTGACATCCACTTCTGAAAACTTAATTGAATTATTTGGGCTTTGAAAAGCAACACAAGCCTTTTACCCTTTAATGAATCTCTAATAATGTTGTCCACAAGGGTCACATTTCTTCACACTTTAAGGTGGGCCACTAGAGGGCGGTTAATCCTGATGTAAATTAAATTTAAAAAAATTAATTAATGTAGACAGGAGGACTAAGTGCAGGAGATCTTTTGTATGACACAGAAACTATATTTAGTAACAATTTATTGTATACTTAAACATTGGTGAAAGTAGATTTTAAATATTTTCATCACAAAATATATGTGAGATAATGAATGTTTTAATTTGATTTACTTTCCCAAATCTATACGTATAACAAAATATCATATTGTGTATTACGTATTTATATAGTCAATTGTAACATCAGTTACTTTATTTTTTAAAATAAAATCAATTAATGTAACCCATCACTTCAACAGGCTAAAGAAGAAAAATCACATGACTATATCAGCAGATGAAGAAAAAATGTTTGACAAAATCCAACTCTCATTCATGAGCAAAACCCCAAATAATCGAGACATACAGGATAACTTCCTCATATTGGTAAATAATATCTTCAAAAGAAATACAGCTAACATGATAGTCAATGGTTGGAAATTTGAAGCTTTCTTTCTAAGAGCAGGAACAAGGTAAGAATGTCCCCTCTCACTATTGCTTTCTACATTTTACTGGAAGTCTTAGATAATTCTATAGGACAATAAAAATATAAGTATACAGATTAAGAAGGAATACATGCAATTGTCTTCGTTCACAAATGACAAGATCTATGTTAAAAAATCCAAAAGAGTCAACAAAAAATACCTCCTGGAACTAATAAATGATTATAACAAGGTTTTAGAATACAAGGTTAATGGCCGGGCGTTGTGGCTCACATCTGTAACCCTAGCACTTTGGGAGGCCGAGGCGGGCAGATTATCTGAGGTCAGGAGTTCAAGACCAGCCTGGTCAACATGGTGAAACCCCGTCTCTACTAAAAATACAAAAAATTAGCCGGGTGCAGTGGCCCGCACCTGTAATCCTAGCTGCTTGGGAGGCTAAGGCAGGAGAATCGCTTGAACCTGGGAGGTATAGGTTGCAGTGAGCCAAGATCATGCCGCTGTACTCCAGCCTGGGCAACAGAGTGAAACTTCTTTTCAGCAATAAAAAAAATATATATACAAGGTTAATATGAAAAGTGTCCGTTGTTTTCCTATATACAAGAAATGAAAAAGTAGAATTTTAATCTGCAGATCAATTTGGAGAGTAGTGGCATCTTAACATTATAAGTCTCCCAATCTATTAACATGTAATGTTGTTCCATTTATCTTCTTTAATGTCTTTCAGCAATGTTTGGTAGTTATCAGAGTATAGGTTTGGCATTTCTTTTGTTAAGTATATTGGTAAGTATTTTTTTCTGTGATGCTATTATAAATAGAATTGTTTTAATTTCCTTTTTGTATTGCTCATTGCCATTATCAAAAAATAAAATTGGTGTTTGTGCATTAAAAAGGACAAAATACCATTTACGTTAGCATCCTCAAAAATGAAATACATAGGTATAAATATAACAAAATATATACAAGACCTATATTAGGAAAGCTACAAAACTATGATGAAAGAAAGCAATGAATAACTAAATAAATGAATATGCTGTTTCTTTTATTTTATGTGTGTTGTTGAGTTGCCTCCCCTGTCTTACCTGACCAAGACACCTGAACCTATCTTCTTTCTGGGTCTGGGCTCTCCTAGAGAGGATATATCTTGGTAGGAATAAATGACACAGATCAGACAAGAGCCACATGATGTCTACCAGTGAAAACAAGTTTTCTGTGAGAGGGACATCTGGTCATGGTTCAGACACTTAGGAATTAGGCCATTCACCAGGATAAAAGAAGCATCCTGTAAAAGATATACTGTAAACATTCATGACCAAATACCTTGAAGCCCTGACTGGAAGGGCTGGAGTTTTTAGCCATCCTCCTAAGGGAGATCTCAAGACCAAATTAAAAAGAGGAAAATAGAATGTCAAAGCTAGTTAAAGAACTCCACCAGAGAAAAAAGTAGACTACTACTACCTTATTACTATTGATTTTAAAATTCTCAACAAAATACTAGCAATCCAAATGCAACAATACATTAAAATAATTATACACCGCGAACAAGTGGGATTTATCTAAGGAATGCCAGGATGGTTCAACATATGAAAATCAATCAATGTAGTACACTTTTTAATAGAATGAAGAAAAAATGGCACAACCTCATCTCAATACATGCAGAAAATGCATTTGACTTGACAAAAGCTAACCCTCTCCCACAATTAAAAAAACCACTCAGCTAAGTAGGAATAGCAGAAAAATTTCTGATCATGGTAAAGGGCATTTATGAAAAACCCTCAGCTAACATCATACTCAATAATGAAAACCTGGAAGCTGTTTCCTAACATCAGAAACAAGACAAGCATGCTCGCTGTCATCACTTCTATTCAACATTGTGCTGGACGCTCCAGCCAGAGCAATTGGCCAAGAAAAAAGGCACCCAACCTGAAACAGAAGAAGTAAAATTATGTCTCTTTGCTGATAACAGTATCCTACCTATAGAATATTCTACAAAATCCATGAAAAAATATTACAGCTAATTAAAAAATTCAGCAAATCACAAGACCAACATACAAAAATAAATTTGTATTTCTATATACTAGTAGTAAACAGTATCAAGATAAAATTAAGAAACAATTTCATTTACAATAGAATCAAGTGATAAAATACTTAACAATAAAGTTAACCAAGAATGTAGAAGTCTTGTACTCTGAAAACTAAAACATTGCTGAAAGAAATTTTAAAAAGTGTAAATGAATAGAAAACTTCCTATAGTTATGGATTGGAAGACTTACTGTTAAGATTTGGTAATACTCCAAAATTACAAATTCAATACAATCTCTATCAAAATACTGACTTTTTCAAAAATGAAAAAACTGATCCTAATATTCATATGGTTGCACAGCATTGTAAGTGAGCTAAGTGCCACTGAATTGTCCACTTTAAAATGGTTAATTATGTTATGTGAATTTACCTAAATAAAGCAAAAGCAGACATAGAAAAAAAGCTACATTATGAACTCAATAAAAAAGATGAAAAATGACAGCAGACTTTTTTTTATCAGATACCATACAATCAACAATATGAAGACATGATAGAAACATCTCAATTTGTATGATTTCAATGATTTTAAATATATTAGGGCTCCTTTCATGATATAGCATGTGGTCTATCAAGGAGAATATTCTATATGCACTCAAGATAAACAAGCATTCTGTTGCTTTAGGGTGGAGTGTTGTTAGGTCTAGCTTGTGTACAGCATTGCTCAAGCCTTTTATGCGTATTTCTTATTTTATTTTCTGACTAGTTGTTCTATACATTATTGAAATTGAAAGTGGTTATTGAAGTCTCCAACTTCTTCACTGAGCTGTTTATTTTCAATTCTCTCAAATTTTGCTTTGCGTATTTTTCAACTCTGTTGATATGTGCACATGCGTTTAGAATTATTATGTCTTCTTGATATGTTGAGCCTTTTGTCTTTATAAAATACAGTTGACCCTTGAACAACATGGGTTTGAACTGCACTGGTATACTTATATGTAGATTTTCTTCCACTTCTGCCACATCGGAGACAAGACCAACCCCTCCTGTTCTTCCTACTCCTCAGACTACTCAACGTGAAGATGATAAGGATGAAGACATTTATGATGATGATCCATTTTTATCTAATGAATAGTAAATATATTTTCTATTCCTTATCTTTCTTAATAACATTTTGTTTTCTCTAGCTTACTTTACTGTAAGAATATAGTATATAATACATATAACATAAAAATACGTGTAAATTGACTTTATGTTATCAGTAAGGCTTCTGGTCAACAGTAGGCTATTAAAAGTTAAGTTTAGGGGAGTAAAAAGCTATACATGGATTTCTGACTGCCTGGTGAGTTAGTGCTTCTAACCCCTGTGTTGTTCAAAGATCAACTGTATATGTTTTTCTCTCTAGTAAAAAAATTTTATTCTTTTTTTTTCTTCCTCCTTTTCCTGGTATCTAGTAAAAAAAATTTATGTCTGTTTTGTCTGATACTATTACCACCACTCCCAGTCTCTTTTGGATACTACTTGCATGGTATATCTTTTCTATTTTTTCACTTTTAACCATTTTTTTTCATTTATTGTAAGGTGTAGTTCTTATTGAGAGCATTTATGTAGATCATTTATTTTTTATCCATCTGCTAATAGATGGTTTTAGTTGAAGTGTTTAATACATTTGTATATAACTACTTTTAAATTAGGGTTTACATCTGAAACTTTTCAATTTGATTTCTATAGATTATCTATCTTTTCTCCCTTTATCCTTCTATAACAATCTTCTTATGTGTTCAGTAGGTATTTTAGTACACTACTTTAAATCCCTTGCCATTTCTTTTACTACATTATTCGGAGTTAGTTCTTTAGAGGTTACTCTGTGATTACAATTAACATATTAACTTTAAAAATCTAGTGAGAATAATACCAACTTGAATAGCATACAATTTTCCCTTATGTAGCTTCATTTCTTTTACCTACTTTATGCTATTATTGTCATACAAACTATATTTTTATACATTATATGCCTGCCAACACCAATTTATATTCATTGCTTTTCCCAGTTTTTCTTTTTTATTATTATTACTATACTGTGTTTTAGAGATGGTTCTTGGCACACCCTCTGAAACATTTAGTGGTAAATGGGACATGATATCTGAAACTTATATTTTAAAAAAGCAATATATGTGTGCCTACAGAGAGAAAATGATAAAGCAAATGTGGAAAATGACTAACAGTTGGTGAATATGGGTGAAGAGCATACAATTTTGTACTAGTCTTGCAACTTGTCTATGTTTGAAATTATTTCTATTTTTATTTCACTAGTTTTTAGGGTACAGATGATTTTTGGTTACATGGATAAGTTCTTTAGTGGTGATTTCTGGGATTTTGGTGCACCTGTCACCTAAGCAGTGTACACTGTACCTAATATGCCATCTTCTATTGCTCATCCCTCTTCCACCATTCCCTGCTGAGTCACCAAAGTCCATTATATCATTCGTATGCCTTTGCATCCTCATAGCTTAGAGCCTAATTGAAATTGAGAACATACAATATTTGGTTTTCCATTCCTGAGTTACTTCACTTAAAATAATGGCCTCCAGCTCCATCCAAGTTGCTGCAAAGGACATTATTTCATCCATTTTATGGCTGAGTACTATTCCATGGTGTATATATACGTATACACACACACACACACACATATATATATATAAAATGTGGTATATATATATACCACATTTTCTTTATACACTCATTGTTTGATGGGCCCATTGGTTGGTTCCATATTTTTGCAATTGTGTGGCTGTAAACATGCTTGTGCATGTCTTTTTCACATAATGACTTCTTTTCCTTTGGGTAGATACCCAGTAGTAGGATGGCTGGATTGAATGGTAGTTCTACTTTTAGATCTTTAAGGAATCTTCATACAGTTTTACATAATGGTTGTACTAGTTTACATTTCTACCAGCAGTGTAAAAGTGTTCCCTATTCACCACATCCACACCAACATCTATTATTTTTTTACATTTTAATTATGGCCATTCTTGCAGGAGTGAGGTCATATCTTATTGAGGCTTTAATTTGCATTTCCCTGATAATTAGTGATGTTGAGCATTTTTTCATGTTTGTTGGCTGATTGTCTATCCTCTTTTGAGAATTGTCTATTCATGTCATTTGGCCACTTTTTGAAGGGATTTTTTTTTTCTTGCTGATTTGAGTTCCTTGTAGATTCTGGATATTAGTCCTTTGTTGGATGCATAGTTTGTAAACATTTTCTCCCTCTCCGTAGGTTGTCTGTTTGCTGATTATTTCTTTGGCTGTGCAGAAGCTTTTCTGTTTAATTAGGTCCCACCTATTTATTTATTTTTGTTTTCATTGAATTTGATTTTGGGTCTCAGCCACGAATTCTTTGCCTAAGCCAATGTCTAGAAGAGTTTTCCTGATGTTATCTTGATAATTTTTATGGTTTCTAGTCTTAGATTTAAGTCTTTGCTCCATCTTCAGTTCATTTGTGTATAAGGTGAGAGATAGGAATCCAGTTTTATTCTTCTACATGTGGCTTGCCAGTTTTTACAGCACCATTTGTTGAACAGGATGTCCTTTTCCCAATTTATGTTTCTGTAGGCTTTGTCGAAGATCAGTTGGATGTAAGTATTTTATGCTTCCGTTAATATGAGCTGCCTAGAAGATAAAAACGTATAAAGCAGTAGAGTAAAAGATATCATGGGCTGGAGTGAGGGACAAATAAGGAGGTGTTGTTTAATGAGTAAAGAGTTTCTCTTTGGGATGGTGAAAAAATTTTGGAAATGTACAGTGGTGATGGTTGCACAACATTCTGAATGTAATTAATGCTCCTGAATTGTACACTCTACAATAGCTAAAATTGTTGCAATTAAAAATATAAAAGTTTATTTCAGTCCTCCATTGTTGAGGGTTTTTATCATTTCCAGACATTGCTTATTATAAATATTTTATAAGAAAATTATTCAGAGAAAAATTCTGGATTGTGAAAGAAAATATTGGTTATAGTATATAAGAGAAGTTTTGATATATTTTTTCACGCATCTTATGAAAGGCTACCTTTATCTAACTTTTCAGTTAGTTTATAATTCTGTCGTATACCTAAATGGCTTTACTATACTACCTACAGTTGCCATTTAATATTAAAATAATGCTATAACTACCATAAGGTTGCATATTAATATTAAATATTTGTAAACAATGTGCCATCTTACGTTTTTCACTTTATTTTTTAACTTCTGAAAGTAAATCTTTACATACATGCATTTCAAAGGGAACAATTTTTTTCCTACACTAAAATATTTTTTTTCTTCAGCATATTAAATATGTCATGCCACTCTCTCCTGGCCTGTAAGGTTTCCACTGAAATTTCTGCTGCCAGATGTATTGGAGCTCCATTGCATGTTTTTTTTTTTTATTTTTCTATGTCAGATTTCTTTTAAAATTTAATTTTATTGTTATTATACTTTAAGTTTTAGGGTACATGTGCAAAACGTGCAGGTTTGTTACATAGGTATACATGTGCCAGTTTGGTGTGCTGCACCCATTAACTCATCATTTAGCATTAGGTATATCTCCTAATGCTATCCCTCCCCTCTTCCCCCACCCCACAACAGGCCCCGGTGTGTGATGTTCCCCTTCCTGTGTCCATGTGTTCTCATTGCTCACTTCCCACCTATGAGTGAGAACATGCAGTGTTTGGTTTTTTGTCCTTGTGATAGTTTGCTGAGAATGATGGTTTCCAGCTTCATCCATGTCCCTACAAAGGACATGAACTCATCCTTATTTATAGCTGCATAGTATTCCATGGTGTATATGTGCCACATTTTCTTAATCCAGTCTATCATTGTTGGACATTTGGCTTGGTTCCAAGTCTTTCCTATTGTGAGTAGTGCCTCAATAAACATACGTGTGCATGTGTCTTTATAGCAGCATGATTTATAATCCTTTGGGTATATACCCAGTAATGGGATGGCTGGGTCAAATGGCATTTCTAGTTCTAGATCCCTGAGGAATCACCACACTGACTTCCACAATGGTTGAACTAGTTTACATTCCCACCAACAGTGTAAAAGTGTTCCTATTTCTCCACATCCTCTCCAGCACCTGTTGTTTCCTGACTTTTTGATGATCGCCATTCTAACTGGTGTAAGATGGTATCTCATTGTGGTTTTGATTTGCATTTCTCTGATGGCCGGTGATGATGAGCATTTTTTCATGTGTCTTTTGGCTGCATAAATGTCTTCTTTTGAGAAGTGTCTGTTCATATCCTTTGCCCACTTTTTGATGGGGTTGTTTTTTTTTCTTGTAAATTTGTTTGAGTTCATTGTAGATTCTGGATATTAGCCCTTTGTCAGATGAGTAGGTTGCAAAAATTTTCTCCCATTCTGTAGGCTGCCTGTTCACTCTGATGGTAGTTTCTTTTGCTGTGCAGAAGCTCTTTAGTTTAATTAGATCCCATTTGTCAATTTTGGCTTTTATTACCATTGCTTTTGGTGTTTTAGACATGAAGTCCTTGCCCATGCCTATGTCCTGAATGGTATTGCCTATGTTTTCTTCTAGGGTTTTTATGGTTTTAGGTCTAACATGTAAGTCTTTAATCCATCTTGAATTAATTTTTGTATAAGGTGTAAGGAAGATATCCAGTTTCAGCTTTCTACATATGGCTAGCGAGTTTTCCCAGCGCCATTTATTAAATAGGGAATCCTTTCCCCATTTCTTGTTTTTGTCAGGTTTGTCAAAGATCAGGTAGTTGTAGATATGCGGCATTATTTCTGAGGGCTCTGTTCTGTTCCATTGGTCTATATCTCTGTTTTGGTAACAGTACCATGCTGTTTTGGTTACTTTGGCCTTTTATTGTAGTTTGAAGTCAGGTAGCATGATGCCTCCAGCTTTGTTCTTTTGGCTTAGGATTGACTTGGCAATGCGGGCTCTTTTTTGGTTCCATATGAACTTTAAAGTACTTTTTTCCAACTCTCTGACGAAAGTCATTGGTAGCTTGATGGGGATGGCATTGAATCTATAAATTACCTTGGGCAGTATGGCCATTTTCACGATATTGATTCTTCCTACCCATGAGCATGGAATGTTCTTCCATTTGTTTGTATCCTCTTTGATTTCATTGGGCAGTGGTTTGTAGTTCTCCTTGAAGAGGTCCTTCACATCCCTTGTAACTTGGATTCCTAGGTATTTTATTCTCTTTGAAACAATTGTGAATGGGAGTCCACTCATGATTTGGCTCTCTGTTTGTCTGTTATTGGTGTATAAGAATGTTTGTGATTTTTGCACATTGATTTTGTATCCTGAGACTGCTGAAGTTGCTTATCAGCTTAAGGAGATTTTGGGCTGAGATGATGGGGTTTTCTAGATATACAATCATGTCATCTGCAAACAGGGACAATTTGACTTCCTCTTTTCCTAACTGAATGCACTTTATTTCCTTTTCCTGCCTGATTGCCCTGCCCAGAACTTCCAACACTACGTTGAATAGGAGTGGTGAGAGAGGGCATCCCTGTCTTGTGCCAGTTTTCAAAGGGAATGCTTCCAGTTTTTGCCCATTCAGTATGATAGTGGCTGTGGGTTTGTCATAGATAGCTCTTATTATTTTGAGATACGTCCCATCAATACCTAATTTATTGAGAGTTTTTAGCATGAAGCGTTGTTGAATTTTGTCAAAGGCCTTTTCTGCATCTATTGAGATAGTTATGTGGTTTTTGTCTTTGGTTCTGTTTATATGCTGGATTACGTTTATTGATTTGCATATGTTGAACCAGCCTTGCATCCCAGGGATGAAGCCCACTTGATCATGGTGGATAAGCTTTTTGATGTGCTGCTGGATTCGGTTTGCCAGTATTTTATTGAGGACTTTTGCATCAATGTTCATCAGGGATATTGGTCTAAAGTTCTCTTTTTTTGTTGTGTCTCTGTCAGGCTTTGGTATCAGGATGATGCTGGCCTCATAAAATGAGTTAGGGAGGGTTACCTCTTTTTCTATTGATTGGAATAGTTTCAGAAGGAATGGTACCAGCTCCTCCTTGTACCTCTGGTAGAATTCGGCTGTGAATCCATCTGGTCCTGGACTTTTTTTGGTTGGTAAGCTATTGATTATGGCCACAATTTCAGAGCCTGTTATTGGTCTATTCAGAGATTCAACTTCTTCCTAGTTTAGTCTTGGGAGGATGTATGTGTCGAGGAATTTATCCATTTCTTCTAGATTTTCTAGTTTATTTGCATAGAGGTGTTTATAGTATTCTCTGGTGGTAGTTTGTATTTCTGTGGGATCAGTGGTGATATCCCCTGTATCATTTTTTATTGCGTCTATTTGATTCTTCTCTCTTTTTTTCTTTATTAGTCTTGCTAGCGGTCTATCAATTTTGTTGATCTTTTCAAAATACAAGCTCCTGGATTCATTGATTTTTTGAAGGGTTTTTTTGTGTCTCTATTTCCTTCAGTTCTGCTCTGATCTTAGTTATTTCTTGCCTTCTGCTAGCTTTTGAAAGTGTTTGCTCTTGCTTCTGTAGTTCTTTTAATTGTGATGTTAGGGTGTCAATTTTAGATCTTTCCTGCTTTCTCTTGTGGGCATTTAGTGCTATAAATTTCCCTCTACATACTGCTTTGAATGTGTCCCAGAGATTCTGGTATGTTGTGTCTTTGTTCTCATTGGTTTCAAAGAACATCTTTATTTCTGCCTTCATTTCATTATTTACCCAGTAGTCATTCAGGAGCAGGTTGTTCAGTTTCCATGTAGTTGAGTGGTTTTGAGTGAGTTTCTTAATCCTGAGTTCTAGTTTGATTGCCCTGTGGTCTGAGAGACAGTTTGTTTATAATTTCTTTTCTTTTACGTTTGCTGAGGAGTGCTTTACTTCCAACTATTGGTCAATTTTGGAATAAGTGTGGTGTGGTGCTGAAAAGAATGTATATTCTATTGATTTGGGGTGGAGAGTTCTGTAGATGTCTATTAGGTCCGCTTGGTGCAGAGCTGAGTTCAATTCCTGGATATCCTTGTTAACTTTCTGTCTCGTTGATCTGTCTAATGTTGACAGTGGGGTGTTAAAGTCTCCCATTATTAATGTGTGGGCGTCTAAGTCTCTTTGTAGGTCACTCAGGACTTGCTTTATGAATCTGGGTGCTCCTGTATTGGGTGCATATATATTTAGGATAGTTAGCTCTTCTTGTTGAATTAATCCCTTTACCACTTTGTAATGGCCTTCTTTGTCTCTTTTGATCTTTGTTGGTTTAAAGTCTGTTGTATCCAAGACTAGGATTGCAAACCCTGCCTTTTTTTGTTTTCCATTTGCTTGTTAGAGCTTCCTCCATCCCTTTATTTTGAGCCTATGTGTGTCTCTGTACGAGATGGGTTTCCTGAATACAGCATACTGATGGGTCTTGACTCTTTATCCAATTTGCCAGTCTGTGCCTTGTAATTGGAGCATTTAGCCCATTTACATTTAAGGTTAGTATTGTTATATGTGAATTTTATCCTGTCATTATGATGTTAGCTGGTTATTTTGCTCGTTAGTTGATGCAGTTTCTTCCTAGCCTCGATGGTCTTTACAATTTGGCATGTTTTTGCAGTGGCTGGTACTGGTCGTTCCTTTCCATGTTTAGTGCTTCCTTCAGGAGCTGTTTTAGGGCAGGCCTGGTGGTGACCAAATCTCTCAGCATTTACTTGTCTGTAAAGTATTTTAATTCTCTTTCACTTATGAAGCTTAGTTTGGCTGGATATGAAATTCTGGATTCAAAAGTCTTTTCTTTAAGAATGTTGAATATTGGCCCCCACTCTCTTCTGGCTTGTAGGGTTTTTGCCAAGAGAGCCACTATTAGTCTGATGGGCTTCCCTTTGTGGGTAACCCGACCTTTCTTTCTGGCTGCCCTTAACATTTTTTCCTTCATTTCATCCTTGGTGAATCTGACAATTTTGCATCTTGGGATTGCTGTCCTTGAGGTGTGTCTTTGTGGTGTTCTCCGTATTTCCTGAATTTGAAAGTTGGCCTGCCTTGCTAGGTTTCTGAAGTTTACCCAGATAATATCCTGAAGAGTGTTTTCCAACTTGGTTCCATTCTCCCCATCACTTTCAGGTACACAAATCAAACGGAGATTTGGTCTTTTCACATAGTCCCATATTTCTTGAAGGCTTTGTTTGTTTCTTTTTATTCTTTTTTCTCTAAACTTCTCTTCATGCTTCATTTGATTCATTTTGTCTTCCATCGCTGATACCCTTTCTTCCAGTTGATCGCATCAGCTACTGAGGCTTGCGCATTCCTCACGTAGTTCTCATGCCATGGTTTTCAGCTCCATCAGGTCCTTTAAGGACTTCTCTGCATTTGTTATTCTAGTTATCCATTTGTCTCATTTTTTTCAAGGTTTTTAACTTCTTTACCATTTGTTTGAACTTCCTCCTTTAGCTCGGAGTAGTTTGATCTTCTGAAGCCTTCTTCTCTCAGCTTGTCAAAGTCATTCTCTGTCCAGCTTTGTTCCATTGCTTGTGAGGAGCTGCTTTCTTTTGGAGGAGGAGAGGCGCTCTGATTTTTAGAGTTTCTGGTTTTTCTGCTCTTTTTTTTCCCCATCTTTGTGGGTTTATCTACCTTTGGTCTTAGATGATGGTGACGTACAGATGGGTTTTTGGTGTGGATGTCCTTTCTGTTTGTTAGTTTTCCTTCTAACAGTCAGGACCCTCAGCTGCAGGTCTGTTGGAGTTTGCTGGAAGTCCACTCCAGACTCTGTTTGCCTGGGTATCAGCAGCGGTGGCTGCAGAACAGCGGATATTGGTGAACTGCAAATGCTGTTGCCTGATCGTTCCTCTAGAAGTTTTGTCTCAGAGGAGTACCTGGCCGTGTGAGGTGTCAGTCTGCCCCTACTGGGGGGTGCCTCCCAGTTAGGCTACTCTGGGCTCAGGAACCCACTTGAGGAGGTAGTCTGCCCATTCTCAGATCTCAGGCTGCATGCTGGGAGAACCTCTACTCTCTTCAGAGCTGTCAGAGAGGGACATTTAAGTCTGTAGAGGTTATTGCTGCCTTTTGTTTGTCTGTGCCCTGCCCCCAGAGGTAGAGCCTACAGAGGCAGTCAGGTCTCCTTGAGCTGAGGTGGGCTCTACCCAGTTCAAGCTTCCTGGCCGCTTTGTTTACCTACTCAAGCCTCCGCAATGGGGGGCGCCCCTCCCCCAGCCTTGCTGCCACCTTGCAGTTTGATCTCAGACTGCTGTGCTAGCAATGAGCGAGGCTCCGTGGGCATAGGACCCTCCTTGCCATGTGCGGGATATAATCTCCTGGTGTGCCATTTGTTAAGCCCATTGGAAAAGCGCAGTATTAGGGTGGGAGTGACCCGATTTTCCAGGTGCTGTCTGTCACCCCTTTCTTTGACTAGGAAAGGGAATTCCCTGACCTCTTGCACTTCCCGGGTGAGGCAATGCCTCACCCTGCTTCTGCTCACGCATGGTGCGCTGCACCCACTGTCCTGCACTCACTGTCCGGCACTACCCAGTGAGATGAACCTGGTACCTCAGTTGGAAATGCAGAAATCACCTGTCTTCTGCGTCGCTCACACTGGGAGCTGTAGACTGGAGCTGTTCCTATTTGGCCATCTTGGCTCCAGCCCCCCATTGCATGTTATTTGTTCCTTTTCTCTTACTGATTTTGGGATTCTTTCTTTATCTTTGAGCTTTGGGATTTTGATTGCTAAATGCCTTGAGGTAGTCTTCTTTGGATTATGTCTGCTTGGTTTTCTGTAACTTTCTTGTAGTTTGATATTTACATCTTCCTTTAGGTTTGATAATTTTTCTGTTATCATCCTTTTGAATAAACATTTTACCCCTATCTCTGTCTCCACCTCCTCTTTAAATCCGATAACTCTTACATTTGCTCTTTTGAGGCTATTTTCTAGTTCTTGTAGGTGTACTTCATTGTTTTTTATTCTTTTCTCTTTGTCTCCTCTGACTGTGTAATTTCAAATAGCCTGTCTTCAAGCTCACTAATTCTTTCTTCTGCTTCTTCCATTCTGCTATTAAATAATTCTGTTGTGTTCTTCCGTGTGCCAATTGCATTTTACAATTCCAGAATTTCTGCTTGATTCTTATTAATTATTTTAATCTCTTTATTAAATTTATCTGATAGACTTCTGAATTCCTTCTCTGTGTTATCTTGAATTTCCGTGAGTTTCCCTAACACAGCTATATTGAATTTTCTGTCTGAAAGTTCCCATATCTGTTTCTCTGGGAATGGTCATCCTTGGGGCCTTATTTAGTTCATTTGGTGAGTTCATGTTTTCCTCGATAGTGTCAAAGCTAGTAGGTTTTCCTCACTGTCTGGTCATTGAAGGGTTGGGTATTTATTGTAGTCTTCACTTTCTGGGCTTATTTGTAGCTGTCCTTCTTGTGACGGATTCCCAAAGTTTTGAAAGGACTTGAGTGTTGTGATCTGAGCTGTATCTGCTTTAGGGGACACCACAAGCCCAGAAACACAGTCGTTCTTGCAGACTCATAGAGGTACTGCCTTGATGGTCTTGCACAAGACCTGGGAGAATTTTCTGGATTACCAGGCAGATACCCTTGGTCTCTTTTTTATTTTACTTTCTACCAACCATACAGAACCTCTCTCTGTGTTCTGTGACACCTTAAGCTGAGAGTGGAGTAATACAAGCACCCCTGTGTCCACCACAAGTTGGACTGCACTGGGTCAGACCTGAGCCAGCACAGTGGTGGGTCTCATTCAAGGCCTGCTGTAACCCTATATTTTCTCAAGACCCTGGGGCTCTATAATCAACAAGTGGCAAAACCAGCCAGGCCTGTGTCCTTCCCTTCTTGGCTGCGAGATTCCTAAAGCCCAAAGTGGTCTTAGAAGTGGTGTCCCATCTGGGAGTCAGGGACTAGAGTAAAAAACCTTAGAAATCTACCCAGTGTTCTATCGTATTGCGGTTGAGCTGGCATTCAAACTACATGATGCAGTCCTTTTTACTCTTCCTTCTCCTTTCCAAAGGCAGAGAAACATCGCTCCATAGCCACTACCACCCCAGGCCCTGAGGAGTACTGCTAGACTACCATGGATGTTTCCTTAAGGCTCAAATTATTTTATGTCAGGTTGTCATAAATGCTGCCTGGCCTGGGACTCACCTTTCAGGGCAGTGGGTTCCCCTCTGGCTCAGGACAGGTCCAGAAATGCCATCTAAGATCCAAGTCCTGAAATCAGGGACCCCAAAAGCCCACTTGGTGCTCTATCCTCCTATATTCATGCTGGTGTCTAAGGTGCAAGACAAAGTCCTCTTTACATTTCCTTATGCTTTTTTAAAGCAGAAGGAGTTTTGCCCTGTAGCCACCAGAGCTGGTTATGTGCTGAGTCTTACCTGAAGCCAGTAAGTCTCAGAGGCTCATATAAGGCTCTTGATGTAATACCTGGGTATCACTACTGGTTTTTCAGGGAACAAGAGCTCTTCAGTTAGCAGGTAATAAATACTGTCAGGGCTTGGTTCTTTCCTTCAAGGCAATAGGTTCTCTTCTGGCCCAAGGTGTGTCTAGAATTGTCATCTGGGAGCCAGGACCTGAAACAGAGGTCTCCTGACTCTGACTGGTGCCCTATCTTGCTGCTGTTGGGCTGATATCCTAGATGTAAGACACAGTCCTCCCCACTCTTCCCTGTTGTCTCCTCAAGTGGAGGGAAGGGGTCCTAAACCTAAAGGGGGCTATGAGCTGTGCAGCCTGGGGTTAGTGGAGGGATAATGAAATCACTCCCTTGGCTGCTCCAGCTGGTGTCTCTGTATGTCATGTGCCCCCCTACCCCAGACCACTGTCTCTGGGCCTAATTCAGCAATGGGTCTCACCTTAAAGTTGCAGTCCTTATGGCCTAGACTGCCTTTCAAATTTACTTGGAGACCCAGAATGCTGTAATTCTTGTTGCAGAGGTTTGTGGCTACTCAAGTTTAGTCCCTGTGGTTGGTGATTCCCCTCTGGCTAGGGCTGGTTTAAATGCTCCCTCTGAGGATGGGCATTAGTTGAGTTTGGTCTAGTTTTCCTTTCTGCTCTAACAAGGCAGCACTGAATTCATTGCCTCACAACTGCTATGTTCTCCTTCCCCCAGTGCCGAGAGATGCTGTCCACACTACACTGCCTCTGTGGTGGTGGGGGGTGGGGTGGGGAGGAAGGGGTGGGGTTGATTCAGGACTGTTTTTTGTATCTCTTCAGTGCATTTTTCAGTGATTTGAAGTTAAAACCAGATATGTTATGGTTTGGATTTGTGTTCCTGCCAAAATCTCATGTCTAGTTGTAATCCCCAATGTTGGATGTGGGGCCTGGTGTGAGGTTATTGACTCATGGGGGTGGTTTCTCATAGTTTAACACCATCCCCCTTAGGATTGTTCTCCTGATACAGAGTGAGTTCTCAGGAGATCTGGTTATGTAAAAATGTGTAGAACTTCCCTCCTCTCTCTCTTCCTCTTGCTCCAGCCATGTGAAGTGCTGGTTCCACCTTTGCCTTCTACCATGATTGTAAGTTTCCTGAGGCTTCCTCAGAAGCTGAGCAGAAGCTGCTATGCTTCCTATGCAGCCTGTGGAATATGAGCCACTTAGGCCTCTTTTCTTTATAAATTATCCAGTCTCAGGTATTTCTTTATAGCATCAGGGAACAGACTAATACAAGGTACTATAAGTGCTCATCTGATTTTGGGTTCTTATGAAGGTGTTTTTTTTTTCTGTGTAGATATTTGTTAACTTGGTGTCCTTGCAGGGGGGGATGATCGGTGAAGCTTTCTATTCCACAATCTTGCTCTACTCCTCTTCCACATTTGAGTTTGATTTATATTTGAATTATGCATCAAATACAAACTCTATGTCTCTCTCACACACAAGCACTTAAATGGTAGACAGGCAATTGATTATTACACCACTAAAGCATATAACAACCTCTCAAATAAGTGTTATTATAATGTCCATTTTACAAATAGGAAAACTTTCGGTACTGAGTGTTTAAATAACCTGCCTGAGATCTCACATATAATAAGTGTCAGAGTGTGTAATGTGATTCAAAGCAAGGCAGTCTTGTTCCAGAGTTGATCCTGTGATCACCATGTTATTTTACACTGAGCTGCCCTCTCTTGGTTTATCAGAGTCTATAAATATTACCAAATTAATATTTGGTTGAATGCTATTGAAACAGACAGAACAATGCAGACATGTATTTTTTTAAAGGTTAACAATACCCTTACTATGGCAACCCCATCCAATCTCACACACTTGAGATTACAGAGAACACAATTATCTGTTTTATTTTATGCTTTCCTCAAGTTCATATAAACACAGGCATACTTTATTTCATTGTGCTTTGTTTTACTGTGGTTTGCAGATAATGTATTTTTTTTACAAACTTGAGGTTTGTGGCAACCTAGTGTCCAGTAAGTCTATCAGCTCAATTTTTCTAACATATGTTCACTTTGTGTCTCCTTGTCACACTTTGATAACCCTCCCAATATTTCAAACATTTTCATTGCTGTCATGTCTATTATGGTGATATGTGATCAGACATCTTTGATGTTACTGTTATAATTGTTTTGGGGCAACACAAACTGCACCCATGTAAGACAGCAGGCTTAACTGATAAATGTTGTGTGTGTTCTGACTGCTCCACCATCTATCCTCTCTCTTTGGGACTCCTTATTCCCTGAGAGACAATATTATTGAAATTAGGCCTACTAATAACCCTACAATGACCTTTAATTGTTCAAGTGAAAGAAAGATTTCCATTCCTCTAAATGTAAATCAAAAGTTAAAAATGAGCTTAGTGGGGAAGGCATATAAAAATCCAGGAGAAGCCAAAAGCTAGGTCTTTTATGCCAAATGGTTAGCCAAGTTGTGAATGTAAAAGATCAATTCTTAAAAAAAATAAAAGTGCTACTCTAGTGAGCACATGAATAAAAAAGCAAAACAGCAGTATTGCTGTTATGAAGAAAGTTTTAGTGGTCTGGATAGAAGATCAAACCAGCCACAACATTCCCTTAAGCCAAAGCCTTATCTAGAGCAAGGTCCTAACTCTTTTCAATTCTATGAAGGTTGAGAGAGATAAGGAGGCTGCAGAAGAAATTTTGGAAGCTAGCAGAGTTTGGTTCATGAGGTTTAAGGAAATAAGCCATCTGCATAACATAAAAGTACGAAATGAAGGAGCAAGTGCTGGTGTAGAAGCTACAGCAAATTATCCAGACAATCTAGCTAAAATTATTGATGAAGGTGGCTATACTAAATAGATTTTCAATTTAGGCAAAAGAGCCTTATATTTGAAGAAGATGGCACCTATTACTTTTATAGCTAGAGAGGCGAGGTTAATGCCTAGTTTCAAAACTTCAGTGAACAGGCTAAGTGTCTTGTTAGAAGCTAATGTAGCTGGTGACTTCATGTTGAAATTAATGCTCAAATTTGGAATTGATCATTATCATTCCAAAAATCCTAAGGCCTTGACTTAGTGTGATTTCTGTTGCTTTTAACAGAACACTGGAAACTGGGTAATTTATAAAGAAAAGGAATTTATTTCTTACAGTTGTGGAGTCTGAGAAGTCCAAGGTCAAGGAGCCATATCTGGTGAGGGCCTTCTGGTTGTTGGAGACTCTCTGCAGAGTCCCAAGGCAGCATAGGGCATCACAGGGTGAGGGGACTGAGTGTACTGGCTCAAGTCTATGTTTTCTTATAAAGCCATCATTCCCATGCCTATGATAACCCATTAATCTATTAACATATCAGTTCATCAGGGCTCAACCCTCATGACCCTGTCACCTCTTAAAGGCCCCATCTCTCGATATTGCCACATTGGAGATTAAATTCCATGGGTCATATGTCAAAACTTATTCAGTTGTTTACTTTATATGTATCTATTGTTGTACGTCAGTTATACCTCAATAAAGCTTCAAACATGAAAGAAACAATAATGGAATGAAACTCACTGACCTGTAGGCCAATATTGAGTTACTAAACCTACATGTAATTAGTGTTTCTGAAGAAAAAGGGAGTAGGGCGTGGGGAATGGAAAAATATTTGAAGAAATAATGGTTAAAAAATGTTACAAATATGAAGCAAAATGATAAACTCACAGCTGCAAGAAGTTCTATGAACTCCAAACAGGAAGTAAAATGAAGGGCTCACCAAGACCTACAATAAACAAATTGCCTAACATACAGAAGTAAAGAAAAATTCTTAAAAGCAGGCTAATAAAAGAAACACATTACAGACAGGGAAAAATAGTAAGAATGACTGAGGTCTTTTATCTGTAAAAATAAAACATCTGACACAATCAGGGAATTGTTACATGAGGTCCAGTTTATTTTTAATGTGGATGTTTGTGCAAATTTTAATCAAAACAATTTATTTGATCTATGTGTGTTATCCTTTTCTGTGAATGTAGAAGTTCCAGAAAAATGTAAAGTGTTTGATCTCATTTTTGACAAAATGGTAAAAAAAAAAAAAAAAACCCAAAACTCACACAGGAAAATTTCAATATATACAAGCATACCTTGCAGATATTTCAGGTTTTGTTCCAGACCACCACAGTAAAGCAGATATCACAATGAAGCGAATCACACAATTTTTTTGGTTTCCCAGTCCATATAAAAGTTATTATATGTTTACAGTGTACTGTAGTCTATTAACTGTGCAATATAATTATGGCTAAAAAACAGTGTACAAACCTTAGTTAAAAATACTTTATTGTTAAAAATGCTAATGATCATCTGAGTCTTCAGTGAGTTGTAATCCTTTGGCTGATGGAGGCTCTTGCTTCAATGTTGATGGGTACTGACTGATAAGGCTGATTGTTGCTGAAGTTTGGGTTTACTGTGATAATTTCTTAAAATTAAACAGTAACAAAATTTATGGTATCAAATGACTCTTTCTTTCACAAAATATGTCTCTGTAACATGTGATGCCATTTGATAGCATTTTACCCACAGCAGAACTTCTTTCAAAATCAGAATTAATCTTCCCAAACTCTGCTGCTGCTTTATCAATTGAGTTTATATAATATTCTAAATCTTTTGTTGTCATTTCAACAATGTTCGTAGCATCTTCACCAGGAGTAGATTCCATCTCAAGAATTCACTTTCTTTACTTAACTGTAAGGAGCAACTCCTCATTCATTCAAGTTTTATCATGAGATGGCAGCAATTCAGCCACATCATCAGGTTCCACTTCTAATTCTAATTCTTTGGCTATTTCCACCACATGTGCAGTTACCTCTTCAGCTGAAGTCTTGAACTCCTTAAAGTCATTTATTAGGGTTGTAATCAACTTCTTCAAAATTCCCATTAATGTTAATGTTAATATTTGATCACAAATATTCTTAGTGGCAACTAGACTGGTGAATCCTTTCCAGAAGATTTTCAATGTACTTTGCCCAGATCCATCTGAGGAATCACCATCTATGGCAGTTTTGCCCTATGAAATTCATTTCTTAAATAATAAAACTTACTTCTTCATCCATGGGCTACAGAATGGTGTTGTGTTTAGCTAGCCTGAAAACAACATTACTCTCCTTGTATATCTCCATCAGAGTTCTAGGTGCATTGTCAATGGGTAGTAATATTTTGAAAGGAGTCTTTTTTTCTGAGCAGTAGGTCTCAACAGTGAATTTAAGATAAAGAATATTTACTCACGCCCCTTCCATTCCCTCCCTGTAATTCTTCCTCACACTGTCCTCCCCATCACCAGGCAACCACTGATCTGTTTTCTGTGGCTATAGATTACTTTTCATTTTCTAGAATTATGCACAACTGGTGATTGTCTCACACACACACACACACACACACACACACACACACACATCACAATATGAACTTCTTTTGGCCTGGCTTCTTTCAATCAGAATAATTATTTTGAAATTCTTTGTGTTGTAAGGAATGTGTTGTGTTGTTTGTGTTATATTAATAAATAGTGATGACTTATTGATTGCTGATAAGTACTCTGTTGTATAGATATGCAATGGTTTATTCATTCACCTGCTGATGGACATTTAAGATGTTTCTAATTTTTGGCTATTACAAATAAAGCTGTTATGAACATCCATGAACAAGTTTTGTGTAGATATATGCTTTCATTTGGCTTGGGTAAATTCCTTAGAATGAAATGCCCCGAGGCATATAAGTGTATATTTAACTCTTTAACATGTTGCAAAAACTGTTTTCCAAAGTGATTGTACCATTTTTACATGCTTATCGGTGGTATATGACTGTTCCAGTCCCTTCACATCCTATCCCACACTTGATATGGAGAGTCATTTTAATTTTAGCCATTCTAACACATGTATAGTGGTATGAAATTGTGGTTTTTAGTTGTAGTTTCATCATGATCAGAAATATTAAACATATTTTCATGTGCTTATTTCTCATCCATGTCTCTTCTTTGGTAAAGTAATTTGCTCTAATATTTGGTCTTCTTCCATTTGGTTGGTTGTATTTTTATTACTGAGAATATACACATAGTTCTATGTGTATGTTCTGGATAACAGCCCTTTATCATTTACATGTTGCATTAAAGAAAAGTTTGCCTAACACAAGGTCATAACAGATTTTCATATGTTTTTGACTAGAATTTAAGCTTACATTTAGGTCTGTGGTCTACATTGAGTCAATTTTGGCTTATGTATGAGGTATGGAACAATGTTTTTTTTTTTTGAGGGGTTATAAATACCCAATTATTTCAACACCATTTGTTAAAAAGTCTATCCTTTCTACCCCGACTTGTCTTCATATCTGTGTTGAAAAATTGGTTGTCCTTATATGGGTATTTTATTTCTGCATTATCTATTTTGTTCCATCATCCATTTTTTTTTCTATTTTTATGCAGTATCACACTGTCTTGGTGACTGTTGCTTTATAATAAGTCTTAATTCTCCAACTCTGTCCTTTTTCAAGATTATATTGGCTATTCCAGGCCCTTTGTAATTCCACACAAATGTTAGAATATTCATGTCTATTCTGCAAAAATCCCATCTGGAATTTTGAATGAGATTGCATCAATTCTATAGTTCAATTTGGGAGAATTGACATGTTAACTATACTGAGTCTTCTGACCAGTGAACATGAAATGTCTCTCAATTTGCTTAGGTCTTCTTTACTTTCTCTCAGCAGCAGTTTTCAATATATATATATATCTTGAAAATATTATCCCTAAGAATTTCATATTTTTGCTAGCTGTTATAAATTTATTTCAATTTCTTACCACTTTTACTACTATATATGAATAAAATTGAGTTTTTATATTGATTTTGTATCCTGAAACCTTACTAAACTGACTTCTTAGTTCTAGTTTCTCTTTTATGGATTCCTTAAGATTTTCTACATACAAAATTCCATTGTCTGCAGCAAGATAGTTTTACTTCTTCCTTTCCTATCTGGATGCCTTTTATTTCTTTTATTGGCATAATTGTCCTGGCTAGAAGGCCCACAGAAGTGGTAGAGTGAACAGCCATGCCTTTTTCCTGATCTCAAGGGGAAATGACTTGCTCTTTCAGCAATAAGTATAAGGTTAGCTGTCAGTTATTCATAGATGTCCATTATCTGGTTAAGTTTCCTTCTGTTCCTAGTTTGATGAGGCCTTTTATCATGAAATGGTGTTAAATTTTATGAATGCTTTATTGAGATGATCATATGATTTTTCTGTTTTTAGTTCACATGATGAATTATATTGTCTGTTTTTTAAAAGTTAAGTGAATCTTGTATTTCTGGGTAAACCCCATTTAGACACAATGTAGCAATTGTGAATGGGAGTTTACTCATGATTTGGTTCTCTGCTAGTCTATTATAGGTGTATAAGAATGCTTGTGATTTTTGCATATTGATTTTGTATCCTGAGACTTTGCTGAAGTTGTTTATCAGCTTAAGGAGTTTTTGGGCTGCGACAATGGAGTTTTCTTTTTTTTTTTCAAAAGCCTTAAAGATCATTTATGCAGCCAAAAAACACATGAAAAAATGCTCACCATCACTGGCCATCAGAGAAATGCAAATCAAAACCACAATGAGATACCATCTCACACCAGTTAGAATGGTGATCATTGAAAAGTCAGGAAACAACAGGTGCTGGAGAGGATGTGGAGAAATAGGAACACTTTTACACTGTTGGTGGGACTGTAAACTAGTTCAACCCTTGTGGAAGACAGTGTGGCAATTTCTCAGGGATTTAGAACTAGAAATACCATTTGACCCAGCAATCCCATTACTGGGTATATACCCAAATGACTATAAATCATGCTGCTATAAAGACACATGTACACGTATGTTTACTGTGGCACTATTCACAATAGCAAAGACTTGGAACCAAGCCAAATGTCCAACAATGATAGACTGGATTAAGAAAATGTGGCACAAGGAGGAGGAGCCAAGATGGCCAAATAGGAACAGCTCCGGTCTACAGCTCCCAGCATGAGCGACGCAGAAGACAGGTGATTTCTGCATTTCCATCTGAGGTACCAGGTTCATCTAACTAGGGAGTGCCAGACAGTGGGCGCAGGTCAGTGGGTGCGCGCACCGTGCATGAGCCAAAGCAGGGCGAGGCATTGCCTCACTCGGGAAGCACAAGGGGTCAGGGAGTTCCCTTTCCTAGGCAAAGAAAGGGGTGACAGACGGCACCTGGAAAATCCGGTCACTCCCACCCGAATACTGTGCTTTCCGACGCGCTTAAAAAACGGTGCACCAGGAGATTATATCCGGCACCTGGCTCGGAGGGTCCTACACCCACGGAGACTCACTGATTGCTAGCACAGCAGTCTGAGATCAAACTGCAAGGCAGCAGCGAGGCTGGGAGAGGGGCGCCCGCCATTGCCCAGGCTTGCTTAGGTAAACAAAGCATCTGGGAAGCTAGAACTGGGTGGAGCCCACCACAGTTCAAGAAGGCCTGCCTGCCTCTGTAGGCTCCACTTCTGGGGGCAGGGCACAGACAAACAAAAAGACAGCAGTAACCTCTGCAGACTTAAATGTCCCTGTCTGACAGCTTTGAAGAGAGCAGTGGTTCTCCCAGCACACAGCTGGAGATCTGAGAATGGGCAGACTACCTCCTGAAGTGGGTCCCTGACCCCTGATCCCCAAGCAGCCTAACTGGGAGGCACCCCCCAGCAGGGGCAGACACCTCACACGGCCAGGTACTCCAACAGACCTGCAGCTGAGGGTCTTGTCTGTTAAAAGGAAAACTAACAAACACAAAGCACATCCACACCAAAAACCCATCTGTACATCACCATCATCAAAGACCAAAAGTAGATAAAACCACAAAGATGGGGAAAAAACAGAGCAGAAAAACTGGAAACCCTAAAAAGCAGAGCACCTCTCCTCCTCCAAAGGAACGCAGTTCCTCACAAGCAACGGAACAAAGCTGGACGGAGAATGACTGATGAGCTGAGAGAAGAAGGCTTCAGATGATCAAATTACTCCGAGCTACGGGAGGACATTCAAACCAAAGGCAAAGAAGTTGAAAATTTTGAAAAAAAATTTAGAAGAATGTATAACTAGAATAACCAATACAGAGAAGTGCTTAAAGGAGCTGATGGAGCTGAAAACCAAGGCTCGAGAACTACGTGAAGAATGCAGAAGCTTCAGGAGCTGATGCAATCAACTGGAAGAAAGGGTATCAGCAATGGAAGATGAAATGAATGAAATGAAGTGAGAAGGGAAGTTTAGAGAAAAAAAGAATAAAAAGAAACGAGCAAAGCCTCCAAGAAACATGGGACTATGTGAAAAGACCAAATCTACATCTGATTGGTGTACCTGAAAGTGACGGGGAGAATGGAACCAACTTGGAAAACACTCTGCAGGATATTATCCAGGAGAACTTCCCCAATCTAGCAAGGCAGGCCAACATTCAGATTCAGGAAATACAGAGATAGCCATAAAGATACTCCTCGAGAAGCGCAACTCCAAGACACATAATTGTCAGATTCACCAAAGTTGAAATGAAGGAAAAAATATTAAGAGCAGCCAGAGAGAAAGGTCGGGTTACCCTCAAAGGGAAGCCCATCAGACTAACAGCGGATCTCTCAGCAGAAACTCTACAAGCCAGAAGAGAGTGGGGGCCAATATTCAACATTCTTAAAGAAAAGAATTTTCAACCCAGAATTTCATATCCAGCCAAACTAAGCTTCATAAGTGAAGGAGAAATAAAATCCTTTACAGACAAGTAAATGCTGAGAGATTTGGTCACCACCAGGCCTGCCCTAAAAGAGCTCCTGAAGGAAGCGCTATACATGGAAAGGAACAACCAGTAGCAGCCGCTGCAAAATCATGCCAAAATGTAAAGACCATCGAGACTAGGAAGAAACTGCATCAACTAACGAGCAAAATAACCAGCTAACATCATACTGACAGGATCAAATTCACACATAACAATATTAACTTTAAATGTAAATGGACTCAATGCTCCAATTAAAAGACACAGACTGGCAAATTGGATAAAGAGTCAAGACCCGTCAGTGTGCTGTATTCAGGAAACCCATCTCACGTGCAGAGACACACATAGGCTCAAAATAAAAGGATGGAGGAAGATCCACCAAGCAAATGGAAGACAAAAAAAAGCAGGGGTTGCAATCCTAGTCTCTGATAAGACAGACTTTAAACCAACAAAAATCAAAAGAGACAAAGAAGGCCATTACATAATGGTAAAGGGATCAATTCAACAAGAAGAGCTAACTATCCTAAACATATATGCACCCAATACAGGAGCACCCAGATTCATAAAGCAAGTCCTGAGTGACCTACAAAGAGACTTATATTCCCACACATTAATAATGGGAGACTTTAACATGCCACTGTCAACATTAGACAGATCAACGAGACAGAAACTTAACAAGGATATCCAGGAATTGAACTCAGCTCTTCACCAAGCAGACCTAATAGACATCTACAGAACTCTCCACCCCAAATCAACAGAATATACATTTTTTTTCAGCACCACACCACACCTACTCCAAAATTGACCACATAGTTGGAAGTAAAGCACTCCTCAGCAAATGTAAAAGAACAGAAATTATAGCAAACTATCTCTCAGACTACAGGGCAATCAAACTAGAACTCAGGATTAAGAAACTCACTCAAAACCACTCAACTACATGGAAACTGAACAACCTGCTCCTGAATGACTACTGGGTAAATAATGAAATGAAGGCAGAAATAAAGATGTTCTTTGAAACCAACGAGAACAAAGACACAACATACCAGAATCTCTGGGACACATTCAAAGCAGTGTGTAGAGGGAAATTTATAGCACTAAATGCCCACAAGAGGAAGCAGGAAAGATCTAAAATTGACACCCTAACATCACAATTAAAAGAACTAGAAAAGCAAGAGCAAACACATTCAAAAGCTAGCAGAAGGCAAGAAATAACTAAGATCAGAGCAAAACTGAAGGAAATAGAGACACAAAAAACCCTTCAAAAAATCAATGAATGCAGGAGCTGGTTTTTTGAATAGATCAACAAAATTGGTAGACTGCTAGCAAGACTAATAAAGAAGAAAAGAGAGAAGAATCAAATAGACGCAATAAAAAATGATACAGGGGATATCACCACCGATCCCACAGAAATACAAACTACCATCAGGGAATACTATAAACACCTCTATGCAAATAAACTAGAAAATCTAGAAGAAATGGATAAATTCCTCGACACATACATCCTCCCAAGACTAAACCAGGAAGAAGTTGAAGCTCTGAATATACCAATAACAGGATCTGAAATTGAGGCAATAATCAATAGCTTACCAACCAAAAAAAGTCCAGGACCAGATGGATTCACAGCCGAATTCTACCACAGGTACAAAGAGGAGCTGGTACCATTGCTTCTGAAACTATTCCAATCAATAGAAAAAGAGGTAATCCTCCCTAACTCATTTTATGAGGCCAGCATCATCCTGATACCAAAGCCTGACAGAGACACAGCAAAAAAAGAGAATTTTAGACCAATATCCTTGATGAACATCGATGCAAAAATCCTCAATAAAATACTGGCTAACCGAATCCAGCAGCACATCAAAAAGCTTATCCACCATGATCAAGTGGGCTTCATCCCTGGGATGCAAGGCTGGTTCAACATACGCAAATCAGTAAATGTAATCCAGCATATAAACAGAACCAAAGACAAAAACCACATGATCATCTCAATAGATGCAGAAAAGTCCTTTGATAAAATTCAACAATGCTTCATGCTAAAAACTCTCAATAAATTAGGTATTGATGGGTCATATCTCAAAATAATAAGAGCTACCTATGACAAACCCACAGCCAATAGCATACTGAATGGACAAAAACTGGAAGCATTCCCTTTGAAAACTGGCACAAGACAGGGATGCCCCCTCTCACCACTCCTATTCAACATAGTGTTGGAAGTTCTGGCCAGGGCAATCAGGCAGGAGAAGGAAATAAAGGGTATTCAGTTAGGAAAAGAGGAAGTCAAATTGTCCCTGTTCGTAGATGACATGATTGTATATCTAGAAAACCCCGTCATTTCAGCCCAAAATCTCCTTAAGCTGATAAGCAACTTCAGCAGTCTCAGGATACAAAATCAATGTACAAAAATCACAAGCATTCTTGTACACCAATAACAGACAAACAGAGAGCCAAATCAGGAGTGAACTCCCATTCACAATTGCTTCAAAGAGAATAAAATACCTAGGAATCCAAGTTACAAGGGATGTGAAGGACCTCTTCAAGGAGAACTACAAACCACTGCTCAATGAAATCAAAGAGGATACAAACAAATGGAAGAACATTCCATGCTCATGGGTAGGAAGAATCAATATCGTGAAAATGGCCATACTGCCCAAGGTAATTTATAGATTCAATGCCATCCCCATCAAGCTACCAATGACTTTCTTCAGAGAGTTGGAAAAAAGTACTTTAAAGTTCATATGGAACCAAAAAAGAGCCCGCATTGCCAAGTCAATCCTAAGCCAAAAGAACGAAGCTGGAGGCATCATGCTACCTGACTTCAAACTATACTACAAGGCTACAGTAACCAAAACAACATGGCACTGGTTCAAAAACAGAGATATAGACCAATGGAACAGAACAGAGCCCTCAGAAATAATGCCGCATATCTAGGACTATCTGATCTTTGACAAACCTGAGAAAAGCAAGCAACGGGGAAAGGATTCCCTATTTAATAAATGGTGCTGGGAAAACTGGCTAGCCATATGTAGAAAGCTGAAACTGGATCCCTTCCTTACACCTTATACAAAAATTAATTCAAGATGGATTAAAGACTTAAATGTTAGATGTAAAACCATAAAAACCCTAGAAGAAAACCTAGGCAATGCCATTCAGGACATAGGCATGGGCAAGGACTTCATGTCTAAAACACCAAAAGCAATGGCAACAAAAGCCAAAATTGACAAATGGGATCTAATTAAAGTAAACAGCTTTTGCACTGCAAAAGAAACTACCATCAGAGTGAACAGGCAGCCTACAGAATGGGAGAAAATTTTTGCAACCTACTCATCTGACAAAGGGCTAATATCCAGAATCTACAATGAACTCAAACAAACTTACAAGAAAAAAACAAACAACCCCAACAAAATGTGGGCAAAGGATATGAACAGACACTTCTCAAAAGAAGACATTTATGCAGCCAAAAAACACATGAAAAAATGCTCATCATTACTGGTCATCAGAGAAATGCAAATCAAAACCCACATTGAGATACCATCTCACACAAGTTAGAACAGTGATCATTAAAAAGTCAGGAAACAACAGGTGCTGGAGAGGATGTGGAGAAATAGGAACACTTTTACACAGTTGGTGGGACTGTAAACTAGTTCAACCATTGTGGAAGTCAGTGTGGTGACTCCTCAGGGATCTAGAACTAGAAATGCCATTTGACCCAGCCATCCCATTACTGGGTATATAGCCAAAGGATTATAAATCATGCTGCTATAAAGACACATGCACACCTATGTTTATTGTGGCACTATTCACAATAGCAAAGACTTGGAACCAACCTAAATGTCCAACAACGATAGACTGGATTAAGAAAATGTGGCATATATACACCATGGAATACTATGCAGCCAGAAAAAATGATGAGTTCATGCCCTTTGTAGGGACATGGATGAAGCTGGAAACCATCATTCTCAGTAAACTATCGCAAGGACAAAAAACCAAACACCACATATTCTCACTCACAGGTGGGAATTGAACAATGAGAACACATGGACACAGGAGGTGGAACATCACACATTGGGGACTGTTGTGGGGTGGGGGGTGGGGGGAGGGATAGCATTAGGAGATATACCTAATGCTAAATGATGAGTTAATGGGTGCAGCACACCAACATGGCACATGTATACATATGTAAGAAACCTGCACATTGTGCACATGTACCCTAAAACTTAAAGTATAATAATAATAAAATTAAAAAATAATAATAATACAGAAGGATAAAAAAAGAAAAATTTAAAAAAAAGAAAAAAACCCAAATTTTTATTGAGCAGTGCCTGTATGAAGCACTGTTATAGGTGCTTGGATACATCAATGAACAATGATCAAAGATCAATGAACATCAATAAACAAAGATCCCTGTACTCACAGAGCTTACATTCTAATGTGGAAGGAGAGACAATCAACACCATGAACAACAAGTAAATCATACAGTGGCTTTCTATAGGGAAAGTCAAAGCTGAGTAAGGGGAAAGGGTGAGTATGTGTTTGAGGCAAATGCAACTTAAAATGGGGTGGTCAGGGTTGGCCTTTTTGAGACAGTGACATTTGAGCAAAGGCTTGAAAGAGGTAAGAGATAGCCATGAGGATATCTAAGGAAGTGCTTCCCAGCCACATGGAAGAGTCAAATATCACATCTTATTTCACTTAACCATATCTATGTTAGACTTTCAGTTTTTATTTGTTTTTTTCTCCTTATTTACTATGCGGCATGTTTTCTTAGTTTAGTTTTGAATCTTCTGATAATCTGGAAGGTTTATCTTTTTTTCTACTTGTTACATTTATTACCACAATTTTATTGGACGCTTAATTATGGATTTCTTTGTAAAGTAGCCACTGACTGGCAACGATGAGTAATGATAGGAAAAATCACTATCCAATTTTGTTGACTATCTTGTTTTTCTGACGATGTTATTATATACTTATGTATCTACTAGTTAACTTGGCAGATTTTTTCATCCCCAGCCATAAAAGAAGAAATCCCCTTTCTAGTCCCAATTTTTGATAGTTATATTATGCCTATGTTAAGTGTCAGCATAATACTTATATTTGTTTTCTGTTTAACCATAGTATATATGTTTGTTTTAGTCTTAGTCCTATAGTTAAGTTGATTTAATACTTACCATTGGCACTTTTGCACTACAGACTCCATTCATTTCTTGGTGGCCTAAAATTTATGCTTTTCCTAGAAAGGCTCAGGAGGACTCTATTTCTCAAGTTCCTGCCTGGCAAAAATGTGTGAAAAATATGATACATTTTCAGCGCTGGAAGAAGGGAAAGGATTAGTTATACATATTAAGTAGGCAAATACCATCTTCAAGGTTTGTGACTATCTTTGAGAATGATCAAGTTACATTTTAATAACTATATTTCTCAATGAACCCCTGGCTAATCAATGATATGAATCCTGGTTTTGGCTTGCCATTTAGCCCTTTACAAGAGCTTGCAAATGCTTTGGAGGCTAAAGTGAAAAAAGGAACTCAAATGAAAAGTCTTAATATTAAAAGGCAGAACATTTACTAACTTCATTATGTAAATTAGTATCAAATAACCAACATTAAAATAATAGTTAAATTGTGTTCCCATACCTTAGAATACTAAATGATTATTAATGATTATGCTTTTAGAATGTATTAATACAGGAAAACACTAATGCTATGATGATAATTTTTTAAGCGGGATTCAAAATTATATAATTGTTAGCAGTTAAAGTAAGGTCTGGGATGGGATTATTTGTTGGTATTATAATTAATTCTGTCCTGCTATAGCCTTCCCTCCTGCATTTATTACTTTTATAAACAAGAGAAAACTACCTCTTCTTCAATTATAAAACAAGTATCACAGACATTAATATTTGTAAAGTGCTCTGAACAGTGTCTGGCACATAGAAATAGTACAATAGAAAGTTGTTTGTTGAATAAAAAATAATGAATTAATTCATCTATATATGTATCTTGGCGATTACAGAACATAATTAAAGGTAACTTAAAATAAGTCAATGCTCCTCTAGACTCCTTTGGGTCTACATTTTATACATTTTGCAAAATGTATAAAACCATAAAACCAGAACTTCTACAGCCTCTAATCAAGGAATGCTCTTCCATCTCTAATGAGGTTTATCCTTTCATCTCCTGCTTCTCTGCTTTGTACACTTCTCACATATACTCCTCTATACTCTCTATACTCTCCTCTATACTCTATACTGTCCTCTGTACTCCTCTATACTCTCCCCTTCTTTTCTTTCTCTCCTGCAGAACCTACTCCAGCTTCTCCCAGGCCAGGTCCCAAGTGGGATCTGGCCCCAACCCTCCCAGTGCAGCCCATTCTATTAACCCCCTCCTTTCTGGCCACTCAGGCCTTTCACTAACCCCTAGAGGACCCACATTCATCACTCCCTTAACAACCCCACCTCTGCTGGTCCCCTCATTTCCTCCCTCCTCTTTTTCTTCTCTTCTTTGTCACATCACTACCCCTCTCAATCATTCCATACTCCTCCTCTTTCACCTCTTTCTAAAGGTGGGACCCAGGGCCTCATTATGATTTTCATAAAATCTATGCAGCTTTACATTCCTAGGCTCTTTCCACTATGACATCCATATATACATATATAAATAATATTTACATCTGCATTGGTATAAGACATATACTATCCAGGCTGGCTTTACTATTACACATACATTATTATATTCATTTTTCTTCTGATTTTAAAATACATTTTAAAAATTGGAGTGCTCTAAAATGTAAATTAGGCTTTAGGCATGGTGCATACTATGCTCAGTGGATAAGTCTGGCTTGCTGAGACCTCCCAGCGAAATCCTCCACCTGGCACTTGAATACCTTCAGAAGGAACACAATATTTAAAATCTGTAGTAATTTTATCTTGGAATGAACAAACATGGGGAAATAAAGCTTAAAAATAATGTAAGGAAATCCATTTCCATTAAAGATGAGAACATTCCAGAAACAAAAATGCATATGTTAACCTCACTTTACAGCAGTACATGGTGCAGTCTGTGGCAGGCCTTAGGAAAAATGGTTTTAACCCATGACTCACTGAACAGCAATAAAGAAACTATGTTTTGAGTAGATCACTATATAACATAAAATATAAAAGCCTACAAACAAGGTAACTAACATTAAATGTGAATTTGCTATAAATGTTTATTCTTATACTAGCAGCTTCACTAATCAAGTGTATTTTAGATAATATAACCTGTTGCATTTCTATAACGAAGAGATGAAGGCACTGCTAGTGCAAGCATAATGAAACCCATTTATCTCAATGAGAAGGCTAGGAAAAGGATGCTATCTCACTTTATTTTACAAACCCAAACATAGATCTCAGTTACAAGTTCTGGTAATTTTCCATAGATGCAGACTAATAGCAACCTGACAAAAGCCACGGATTCACAATAGTAAGGTCTTCACATACGTTGAGAATTCACTGCCTAATAAAATTGTTGACAAAGTTTACACCACTGGAGTGCTAGATGGAATGCATTGTTAAATATATTTGGACA
The DNA here is from genome assembly GCF_029289425.2 of Pan paniscus. Taxonomy (NCBI): domain Eukaryota; kingdom Metazoa; phylum Chordata; class Mammalia; order Primates; family Hominidae; genus Pan; species Pan paniscus. The sequence goes on from NC_073272.2 coordinate 72,786,796, forward strand.
TAATTTTAAACTGAGACTACCAAGAAGAGACACGTTAAGGCTGCAAGTAACGAATGATTAAGTTTTGGTTATTGTAAAAGCCAGTTGTTAACCTGGAGGCCCACATACTCCAACCATTCTGCTTCAACAATCATTGACTTCTGCATGGGAGTTTCGGTTTTGGCCTTTAGCACCATAAACTGCAGTCACCCAATTCTCCTGAATCATTCTGTCATAAACCGGATTATTACATTCCCTGATCATCGTATCTTGCTCTGCCTCAAGGGCTTCTCCTGTAAAGTGTAACACAGCTCTTGGGATGACAAAAGTGTGCAAGGTGTGAGTGATGAAGAAGTCTTCCTCATCCTCATTAGCATCTAGGCCCCACTGGAGAGCATTGAAGAAGGACTCTTGGGGAAATTCCTGAGTGGCGGTACGCATCAGCCCCCCAAAACTGTGTCTCTCTTCAGGACCGTTTGCACAGTGACGTTCTTTCCCTTCTTCCATTCTATCATGCTGCCAAAGCAACGCTCTACCGCAGATCCCCTGAAGGGGTGGGGGTCAGACTAATCGAGCTTAGACTTGAGGATGTATGTTTCTTTCGGTCAGCACCTCATTTGTGAAGTAGTCGTTGGGTTCAGATTCCAGCGTAAAAGTGAGTGGCTAGTTTGATTTTGAAAACTTGACTTTCACGTCTCGCAAGAGCTTCAGAATGGGCTCGTCATATTTTTGTTGTTGTTGTTTCGTTTTTTCGGAATATCGCTCTGTCGCCCAGGCTGGAGTGCAGTGGTGCAATCTCAGTTCACTGCAACCTCCGCCTCTTGGGTTCAAGCGATTCTCCTGCCTCAGCCTCCTGGGCAGCTGGGACTATAGGTGTGTGCCACCACCCCCGGATAATTTTTTTTTTTTTTGTATTTTTAGTAGAGACGGGGTTTCACTGTGTCAGCCAGGATGGTCTCGATTTCCTGAACTTGTGATCCACCCGCCTCGGCCTCCCAAAGTGCTGGGATTACAGGCGTGAGCCACTGCGCCTGGCCTCGTCATATTTCTTAATCAGCGGGGCGACCTCCTGGGCATTCTATAAAGCCGTGAGCCAGAAATCGGGGATCCCTGTAGGATTATCTTTTTCTCCGTCCACATTATGTCCTTCGGTTCCTTCATACTCCCCAAACACCTCCCCGACATCCTCGAAATCCTCCTCACGATCCTCCACCAAGTCCTCATACTCCGGATTCTCCTCTGCACCATACATCTGAGCATTAGAATCGCCGGCCACCTCATTATACTCATAGTCCTCGACCTTGGACTTCACCTCTCACACTCCTCTTTCGTGGGCTCATACAGTGCATTGGTGATCTGCCGTCTCTTTTCCAATAAGGGTCCATAGATGGTGGCAAACTTCCTCTCGACGGAATGAAATTCCCTCAGGTACTTGGCCTCTAGCACGGCACATTTGGCCTGAAGCTTTTTGAGGGTGTACACTCGGTACTTAACCACCAGAGGCAGGCTCTCAATAAAATCTGCGTCTGAGGAGTACTCCATCAAAGACTGCGGAGAGGCTGTGGCTGCCACAGCGCCGAGTAATGGGCCCATTTCACCGGCTGTGCTGTGTTTTCCGAGCCCTTCCATCATTAGCTTTTTGGCAGGGAAACACTCACCGAACTGTAGGCGATGGCTTGGCCCGGGCCGCCGGCACCTGGGGGTGCTAAGACGGAGGCGGAACGAAGCAGCTACAGCTGCTGTGGAAGCTGGCCTGGGGTGGCGGAAGCCGCGGAAGGCAAGAGTAGCGGGCTAAAGGGCTTTCCCCACTAGCTGCCATGGCAAAAGGAGGAGGTTCCACAATCCGATTGCGCAGAAGATGACTCTCTAAACTCTTTTTTGCTTAAGAGCTCACCCTATTTGCTGAGTAGCTGTGATTGACAAACCGTCGTCCAATAAATGATTAGATCCATCACATTACTAGTGCCACTCACCTTCCTGGCGGTAGCAGCTCCCAAAGTTTCTAGACGGGAGGGGCTTACTGCAAATCATCTGGTCGGGGAGAAGCGGTCGGAAACTGTTTTAAGCCTGAGAAAACTTTAATGTAGAAGAGCAAAGAAATGAGGCGAGAGGTGTTTTTATAGGCCAGAAACGTGACTCAAAGCCTTATATTTAAATACGCGAACAAAAAAGAAAAGGGGGAAAAACATCAAAATATTAGCCGTGAAGAGCTTTAGATGATGTGACTCCCCATTAACTTTTTATTTTCTAATTTTGGCTTTTCAAAATCTCTATGAAGGGCGTGCATTCGCTTTAGATTGGTTCAACCCTGATAGTATTTACTGGGGTGCAGGGAGATGAGATGGCATGGCAATGGAGGGAAAGGAAGGCTTATGGTGACCAGTGCCCACAGTCATATGTATGACAAGTTCACACTTGACATGTGGGTTATCAATAACCCAGAGCACTGCTGCTGAATTGCCAATTACCCTTTCTCAATGCTGGCTCTTTTGGAGGCAAAATGGAAAGGATGCTCACATGTCAAGTGATATTACTGAAAAGCAAACCATTTGTCTTGAAATTCTGAATAAATTGGAAATATTTGATGACCCAGCACTAGAGAATAGATGAAAGACATAATATGATGTATTCAGAACAGGGAATACCATGTGACATTAAAATTCCCTATACAAGGGAAAACAGGTTTTTATTTTTTGGTGATATTTCAATATAGATCACCTATAATTTAAAGATTTCAATTTTTAAAAAGGGTTTGTTATTATATTACAGATATAAAGCGTTTTTTAAAATAACAGTTTAGTGTAACAATCACATAAATACTCACAGTTAGGGTTTTAGTGTATTTGTTTCCAGGTTTTTAGATGTGTGTGTGTGTGTGTTAGTTTTAGAAAATTATAAATGTATTATTGGTTCAGTGTTTCTCACTCTACCTCAGAGCCACCCTATTAGATGACGGGTTTCTAGGGACTGGTGATTGGTTGTTTTCTTATGTTAGATGTGGTGCCTGTGCCACTTTCAGCAGATCCAGATTTCCACTTAATAAAACCCCTAGATGATAATGACAAAGAAGAGGGGAAGAGAAGAAATGGGAGTAGAAAGAGGACAAGGGTGAAATTCTTCCCACTAGGCTGAAAGGCTCGTGTTAGGGAGTCGCAACTGATAGGTCCTGAAGGCTGTCTTGTGTGGAGAATGGACAGAAGAGCTTAAATAGAATATAAAGAAAAGATGTTGTTTTCCTCAGTAAATATCCTGTCAATGTTTAACCACTCCTATTGTGTGTGTGTGTGTGTGTGTGTGTGTGTACTGTGTGTGCTTTATTAAAACACATCTCATTTAAAATACACTGAAAGCAGAAAACTCAAATAATACGTGAAGTTTCAGTAAAGGTTCAGGTACATGCCTCAGTCCCATAGTTCCATAGTCATAGGTCCTAAATTGCTTTGTTTTCTTTTTTTAAATTCTATAATTACAAAACCGTTTTTCTTTTTCTAATAATAAATATAATACAAGCTTACTTTCAAAAATTTGGAAAATGAAGGATTTATAGTGAATAACAGAAACCACTAGCAGTCTCACCATCCTGAGAGAATTAGTGTGATCATATCAGTACATTTTCTTCTTCTTTATGTGTGTACAACAAATGCACAACTTAAAAAATTAAGATCATTGTATTGACTTTTCCATACCTGCCCTCTTAGGTTCCTATCATGAGCATCTTCCTATGTCAATAAATGGTCTTCAAAATTATTATGTAAAATATTATTTATTGATAGTTAAGTGACTTAAATAGTTTAATAAATAATAAATGAATAAAAAATAAAGGATAGGTTGATTTAGATGAATTCAAATTTGTAAATTTCTTTTTATAGTCATACAAGCAGTCTTCAAACCAAAAGTGATTACGTTAAATGAAATGTTGCCAAGGAGAACTAAGCAATATACACTAGGATCCCAATTCTGTTTTTTTTTTAAATCTCTCTTTTGATCTAGTTGTACACCTGTCAACCTACCATCCTACACGCACACACACACAAGCACACACACACCCTAATTTGCATAGACAAAGTTTAAAAGGTGACAAAGACACTCTCCTTGACTGAACTTTAGACAGGCTCTTCTAAGCCCTCTTTTCAACTAAGCCTCCTCCATGGGCCTTGTCCTCCAGCCTGCCTAGTCCAGTTTTACCAAGAATCCTGCTAAGCTAGTTTAGACAGGATCTTCCCAACCTTGATATATGATCACCCTCCAAATCTGATCAAATTCCTCATCCCTCACCATCCCCTGAGTGATATAGGATCATCTTGGCCTGCCTTCTGCAAGAATCATATTAGGTCAGTTTAGCAAGAATCCTCCCTACCCTTTATGTCTCTTCTTAGTAATTTTCCACCCACCAAGCAATGCACACCATCCCACCTTCCTACCCCTCTAACTCTTCACCTCCCAACCCCACCCTCACCTGCTGCTTTGCTACAAATCCCCACTTGTTCTTACTGTTCGTGGAGTTGAAGCCCATCTCTCTCCCCATTGTGATAGTCTAGATACCATCTATCACAATAGTCCTTAATAAAGTATTCCTGACTGTTTCATTGGTATCAGAACATTTTTTTCTTTAACAATGTTTAAATACCATAAAGCCATATAGCCAGTTGTTATATCTGGAGTTGTGGAATTTGGGATAATTTCAATGCTTTTTTCTTATGTACATTTGCCAGTATTTCCTATCTATTTTTATAAGTCTATTCATGAGCTGTATAATTAGAAACCATAAATGAATAAATGAATGAGAATGAGAGGAGAAGAGAGAAGCCCCAGCCTTTCCAATAGTAAATAACTCACCTCCCTTCAGAAGGAGCCCAATTGACAAGAGAGATACAGAAAGGAGTTGGGTCACAGGAAAAAAGATTCAATACTTTCAGTGTCCTCTGTCCACCAGCAGGTCCCACTTAGCTTACATTTTTTTCTTTGAGTACATGGTTTGCACACCCCAGGCGTTTCAAAACACTCAGCTGCTGTCATCCAATTTCTAGGTTCTCTAGAGAAACAGAACCAATAGGATATACAGTCATATACCACATAATGACGTTTTGGTCAACGACAGTGGTCCCATAAGATTATAATACCATATTTTACTGTACTTTTTCTATTTTTAGGTATGTTTAGAGACATAAATACTTACCCTAGTGTTACAATTGCCTACAGTATTCAGTACAGTCATACGCTGTACAGGTTTATAGCCTAAGAGCAATAGGCTATACCTTATAACCTACCTGTGTAGTGGGCTATACCATCTAGCTTTGTGTAAAGCATGCTCTATGAGAGTGAAAGGAGAAAAATATACATTTGTTTTGTTTTTTATGATTGTATAATTTTCTTTACTGTTGCTCTTTTTTTTTTTAAATGTGCTTTGAGATAGATAAAAAACCAGGGTTGGGTGCGGTGGCTCATGCCTGTAATCCCAGCACTTTGGGAGGCCGAGACAGGTGGATCACCTGAAGTCAGGAATTTGTGATCAGCCTGGCCAATATGGTGAAACCCCATCTCTACTAAAAATACAAAAATTAGCCGGGCATGGTGGCGTGTGCCTATAATCCCAGCTGCTTGGGAGGCTGAGGCAGGAGAATTGCTTGAACCGGGAGGTGGAGGTTGCAGTTAACCGAGATCGCGCCACTGCACTCCAGCTTGGGCAGCAAAGTGAGACTCTGTCTCAAAAAAAAAAAAAAAAGACAGGGAGATACAAAACTGGTTTTCAGAGAATTACAAAGGCTAAGACTGATACAAATCCATATGAGATCCAAATATAATAACAAACACAACAGTATTGAACTACTTCTGTTTAAACTTACAATTACTATAACGCCCTTAAGCAAATGTAATTTATGTACATTACAATTATATAAAATGAGTAGAGAAGTTTTTACTTGACATGCAATAACAATTCAGTAACTACTGCTAGCTCCTTCCTTGCAAAAGTTTTATTTTTGGAAATTTTAATAAGCACAAATGTAAAGAACCCAAATTACTAAATTTCCAAAGAGTGCAGGTTTGTTTGGCTTGTCTTTCATTTAACTATGGAAATCCCTTGCCTCTATTATAAATATCACAGAACTTTGGCCGGGCGTGGTGGCTCACGCCTGTAATCCCAGCACTTTGGGAGGCCAGCATGGGCAGATCACTTGAGGTCAGGTGTTCGAGACCAGCCTGACCAACATGGTGAAACCCCGTCTCTACTAAAAGTACAAAAATTAGCCGAGCATGATGGCAGGTGCCTGTCATCCCAGCTACTCAGGAGGCTGAGGCAGGAGAATCACTTGAACCCAAGCAGAGATTGCAGTGAGCCGAGATCTCACCACTGCACTCCAGCCTGGGTGACAGAGAGAGACTCTGTCTCAGAAAAAAAAAAAAAAGAATTAAAAACAAATAAGTAAATACTATGCAGCCATAAAAAATGATGAGTTCATGTCCTTTGTAGGGACATGGATGAAGCTGGAAACCATCATTCTCAGCAAACTGTCGCAAGGACAAAAAACCAAACACCACATGTTCTCACTCATAGGTGGGAATTGAACAATGAGAACACATGGACACAGGAAGGGGAACATCACACACCGGGGACTGTTGTGGGGTGGGGGGAGGGGGGAGGGATAGCATTAGGAGATATACCTAATGTTAAATGACGAGTTAATGGGTGCAGCACACCAACATGGCACATGTATACATATGTAACTAACCTGCACGTTGTGCACATGTACCCTAAAACTTAAAGTATAATAAAAAAAAAAATATGGCAGAACTTTAAATAACTGACAATAATACAGCCTCATAATAATTCTAATTCTAAAATGATGGAATCAAATCAGAAAACCAGTTTGACCCTGTAACTTATGTTAAATTAGAGCAATGACAAAAGTATTGTATGTATACTTTCTGGCAGATTTTATGTATTTATTTATTTAGACACACAGTTCAGATCTACACGGAAGTAGATCTTCCAAACACAGAGCAACTTAAATCCCATAGGTCTATTTCAACATATTAAATTTAGAGAATAATCCATGGGCTTTCTGAAAAACAAAATCTCTAATGAATTGACTAGATTGTCTTCTGATGACAGCATAGCTGATACATAAATAGTACCCTTGGAATCTGTATAAGAGAATGAAAGAAGTAGCAAATAAATGAGGCTGTGGGTTTCACTTCTTTATGCATAGAGGTCAAGAGGTTTCACTGGGCTTTTAAATCCCCAGTATACTTATACCACTTCACCACCCAAAACAACTATCTCACCATCCTCCCTATAACATCCTCTAAAAGTAAACCAGCAGACATTTGTTTCCATAGACAAAGTCACAACATTCCTACATCTTACATAGATTACATTTAATAGTTGTTCCTATTGTTAACCATATAGGACTAAATAATGAAAATAAAATCCTACCTACAATTTTAGCTATATTTTTATGTTATAACGTCCCTGTCCTGTATGGCTTTACTATCATTTAAACTCAAAATGAACTTTTGGAGAATAAAAGAGTATATTTGTGCTTACAGATAGAAATTACTTATTTCCAGATTGTAAGTGTCATCACCACAAAGTAATGATATGTGGCAATTCACGTTAATTAACTTGATTTAGCCATCCCACAATGTATATACATTTCAAAACACGCTGTACATGACAAATATATATAATTTTAAATTGTCAATTAAAATTAAATAAAATTTAAAATTACTTGTAAATAAAACCTTATATTCCTGATTCAAAAAAAAGAAATTACTTATTTCTAAACTCATATCTAATCTTTTTCAAAACGTGTTTTATCAATGTCTTTTTGTTTGGGGCTTGACACTTTTATTATGAGTCCACAATTTATTATAAAATCCTTATAACATATTCTCCTCTCCAGCTTCTTCACCTGGAAAATGATGTCTTCAGTCACATGATGAATCAGTAGCAATGTTGGAAATAACATTGAATCTCTTGAATTTCTCCTCATGCTTTATCTAGACAGTGAAATTTATAAAAGCCATCTAGGAAAATTTCTCAAAATTCAGCAAACAACAGGAAAAATTGCCACAGATCATAGTCTTGAGTAAGAGAAAAGCAGCCACTGATATGGAGAGCTAGCCTAGCACTCAACAGGTGCTCTCCTGTTTAACATAAACCATCTCACAACACCAGCCTAAGAGAAGGCCACTCTGTTACAGTGATGGATCAAAAAGGGCTACTCTGCAATTGTGTTTGAATATAGAAAAACACATGAACATTGTCCAGAGCACAAAAATGACTAAATACTACCTTATTCTGGCCAGTATGAGTAATTACTGTTACTTTACCAATTACAGTGTTAGCCTCACTCTGATCTTCCTTATTTCTAGATAATACATTTAAAAAGACAATCATAGAATTATACCCACCTCCTAACAAGCTAGGCTTGCTTAAATCCTCACCCCATTTGCCTAATACAAACACAAATTTCATAATAAATCCTTTTCAATACCCACTGTATGGAGTTGTCTAAGACAACCCCTAAATTCAGAGATTCACTACTGATCACAGGACTCAGCATACAGTCATACTGACAGCTAAGATTTATTTTGGTGAAAGGACACAAAGCAAAATCAGCAAAGGGAGAAGGCCCATGGGGCAAAGGCCAAAGGACACCAGGTACAAGCTTCCAAGAGTCCTAAGAGATGTCACCACTATACACACTTAGCTTCTCCAGCAATGAGCTGCGCCAACACCTATTGGGTGTTGCCTACAAGGAAGCTCATCTGAGACTGAGTGACCAAGGTTTCTACTAGGGGCTAGCCACGTAGGTACCCTCTGCCTAGCCCATAAAAAGTTTTATACTCTCAAAAGGAAAATTGGTGTTCAGAGTAAAACACAATGCTTTTACTAACAATTGAGGCACAGTGAGCCATGTGTATCAATTAGGAATCCTATTAATGTAGGAAACTGGTTACCAGACAAATTTCCAGATTCTAACCAGTGATCCAACTTGCAAGCAAACTTTTCAACATACATCAATCTCAGACCTGCTATGTTAAAGCTCTTCAGCACAGTCTATACCCTTGGCTGTTGGACAAGGCATTTTTATCAGTAAGACCCCATTTAGCAGGGAGATACCAGCCTGCAGTATTGATTTCAGTTTATGCCCTTTAGAAATCTTGGATTTCACCAGTTTAAGACAAATCCCATTAACCATAGAGGTCTATATTAGAAAGCCAGGTGGTTTCCCACTTTGGTTTCTGTATTATACTTTTTTTTTTTTTTTAACAGATTGGGGCATCAATTTAAGCAAAGCACAACCCTGATCAGGAAGTTGAAGCTGACTTGAAAGCTCTCCAGGGCTGAGGCAGCATGGTGATAAAGCACACACACAGGAAGTACAATACCAGAGGGTACAAGTGGTATCTATGGAAAAAGAGTGCACAGTTGTTAGGATATCCCAAGAAAGACATAGTTAGTCAGATGTACAGGTTAACAGGGCCTCTAAAGTGGCCTTCCACTGATTCCCAGTCTTGTCCAATTAATTCAGTTTAGTCCTTGGTTTTGGACAGACTGCCTCAAGGCAGTCAGTTCCAAACAATTTTGCTCATCTGTGACACCAGTTCATCTGTTTTGTGTGTGTACATCATCTGGAGGTGGTCTTCACAGAAAAAGCAGGACTTGGGGCCACTCCCTTTTGTCTCATAGTCAGCACTGTCAGGTGAGATCTTAGGCTCAGCAGTCAGTTTGGATTCAAAGCATTCTCAGCAGCTTGGGAGATAACACTGATGCTTTTACTGGGGAGGAGGGGAAGCTTCCAGAAGCAGTTCTGACAAACAAAGCTCTCTAATTCCCTTCTCCCGTGCCTCCATGGGTGCCTGGTTTGTTTTTCTTTGTTTTTCTCAGTTTTTACAAAGTCAGTGTGCTTCATTCAGCAATCATAATTTACATCTTTCCTAATTGTTTTTTGTCTCATCCAGACCATTTATCTGGATGGGTTTTATACAAGAGGGACCAAAACATTTGTACAGAAAAACAACTTTACATGACTTAACTGGACCATGTTCTGATAAAAAAAATTTTCAAAACGTGTTTATATAACCCGCACCCCTTTTGTCCTGATCATTTGTCCAATGAACAGTCACTAAAAAAACAATGCCTTTCTAGGGACTTCTGTACAAACTACCAGGAGAAAGGCAAAGGAAGTAGACTTAGGCTCAGTCCGCTGTTGCAAAGTGCAACTAATCCAGAGAGGCAAACACAGCAAGTCAATAGCATCCAGCAATTTCCAAGAGGGAGTCAAGTGTCTAATCTGTCATGAGTAGGTACAGGAGTCACAGTGTTGTGCTGTGCCCTCCTCTAAACTTGTGGCTTTCATTAGAAATTATAATTTAAGGATGCAATTAGTCTCCGTGTTAGAAATAAAGAGCCATTCAACAGTTCAATTTTAAAAGGTCCCATTAGAGAATAAGCCTTTTTTTGCAGGCAGCTGTATGTAATCCCAATGGTCCAACAAAGATACAGGATGTTTTCATAGCCTATGATCTCATAGAGGAGCATACTAAATCTGCAACAATCTCTGTGACTGAGTTCTGTTTATTAAATGAAGCGATTTCATTCAATTTCAGTTCAGTATAGTTACTCCCGAGGCTGAAACAGCTCACAGCAAACAGTATCAGGATTCACATTACAGTCAGGTACAGGCAATCAGCATTTGCAATTTCAGGATTCCAACCAAGCAATAGGCTTTTTCCTAGGCATCAGCAAAGATGATATGTTGCAAGATCACACAGCTGTATTCCAAGTTCAAGTGACAAGCAAGGCTTTCCTAAATACTTTTTTATATTGTCAGTGTTGGAGTGCAAATTGGCCTCCTCAAAAATTATGCACATTGGGACAAAAAAATGAACAGCCTCTAAAGGTCAGACATTTCATTTCAACAAGGGTCCATTAGCATACTAAAAACCATTATTAATACTCCAGAAGTGTATTTCCATCTGGGATTGCCTATCTTCTAATGCTGTCTCTCTTTTTAGAGGTTCTAATAGACAATAATCATACCAAAAATCATCAGTTACGTAGACTTGGTTCCTTCCTAATACTAAAAAGTTTAAATTCCAGTTTGCCCACTGGCTGGCAAAAACAAGGGAGTTGTGTCTCACTAATGTTTGCTCTTTGTATATTTCCCTGATCATGATGATTCCTTCAGCATTTATGAAATTACAAGCATATACATTTTACGTTAATTTTTATTTATATATCCACACACAGTAGCCACAAAACAAAAGTTGATTTTTAATTCTTTTTATTTTTTCACTCATTTTAAATTTACTCAACCCCCTGTCAATCAATCAGCACTTACAGGGTAAACAACACAGTTTCTGAGAGGTTCTAAGTTGAATTCCAGGTGGAGCAGGGAGTGTGGCTGGAGGATGCTGCAGTAGTGGTTGGCTTTTAAAAAACTTTTTCTTATGCATCTGGTTTATCTAAAGTGTTACTCCAGTCCTGAACACTGATTTAACTTTCTTCCTTCCCACTTAGAGGAGATAGGAACACACACTAAAACACTTATGGCCCATTCAAAGCTCCCCATTGGGAATGTGTGTGCTGCCCTTTCTTTTACCTCGTAGAGGAGAAAACAAAAAACAAAGATGACATATGGGGTTTGCTTTTTATGTTCTCACTTTAGCCTGAAAAGCCAAAACATCCAATGATCCAGGGAACCAACTCTGCTGTGCTTGGCTATGCCATCTTAAAATTCCACAGGTAACTTTTAACTCTCACAACAGACAGCAGCTCTGCTGATATTTTATACCATGAATTACTCTGTGGCATCCAGGCATCAAAGGTTGTTGTGTTAGTCTGTTCTTGCATCGCTGTAAAAAAATACCTGAGACTGGGTAATTTATAAAGAAAAGTTTAATTGGCTCACAGCTCTGTAAGCTGTACAGGAAGCATGCTGCTGGCATCAGCTCAGCTTCTGGTAAGGCCTCAGGAAGCTTACAATTATGGCAGAAGGTGAAAGGGGAGCTGGTATCTAACATAATGATAGCAGGAGCAAGAGAGAGAGAAGGTATCACATGCTTTTTAAACAACCGGATCCTGTAAGAACTCACTCGCTAGCTAAATGACAGCACCAAGTCATAAGGGATCTGCCCCCATGACCCAGACACCTCTCACCAGGTCACACCTCCAACACTGGGAACCACATTTCAACATGAGATTTGAGTGGTACACATATGCAAACCATATCAGTTGTCATCCACTGCTCCTTCATCTTTCCTTTCACAAACAATGCTTCTGCCATATTACAATGAATCAGAGTCATTCTACTGAATCTTACTTTTAAATCCAATTGTGTCAGGAATCCCCAAGACCACTACCAGGATTAGTGATTCACCAGAGTGAGTCATAGGACTAAGCATATAGTCATGGCAAAAATTTATTACAGCTAACAGATACAAAGCAAATCAGCAAAGGTAGTAGGCACATAGGAGAAGTCTGGAAGAAACAAGGGATTGACTTTTAATAGTCTTCTCCCAGTGGAGTAGCATAGGATGTACTTACTTACATGGATTAACTTACTAGGAAAGAGTTGTGACATAGTAAGTTCATAGAATGAACTTGCAAATCCAGTTTATAGGCATATGAACAAGTAAATAGAATGAACATAGTAAGTTCATAGGATGGACTTACATAGAATGAACTTATTAGGAAAGAGTTGTGACAAGACCTGCAAAATGTTGTCTACCAGGAAAACTCATTAGAGACTAATGTCCAAAGTTTATGGTTTTTTATCAGGGGACGTTAGTCCAATAGGCACCATCTGCCTAGTATGTAGCAAGTTCCACATGCCTAGAAGGAAAGTAGATGTTTAGCATATACCACACTGTTTATACAAACAGCCTACACAGAGTGAGCCACACTTATCATGTAAATTCTATCAGTATAGAAAACTGAATACCAACCAAGTTCCCAGAATGCAGCCACAGTCCAACTTTGCAAGCGAACTTTTGTAAGGCTAGGTAGTCTTAACCTTACTGTGCTACCCACTTACTGAAATGCTTCATGATACCTCTTGTTGTGCATTCTTCCTTGCTGCAACAAGTAGGAAACCCAACTTGTTCAACTGCAGGTGTGTTCCTGGTGGCCTTGGGCTGGGAGGCATTGACATCTTTAAAGAACTATATTTTTCTTTCTCTAGTAAATAAAGAAGTTCTCTGAATATCCTGGTCTAGGAGCAAATCCAGTTAATAGGCATATGAACAATACATTAGAATGAATACTAATGATATCTTTTAATGCAATGTGAAAATTAAAACTTTTTCATTACTTTCTAGTTTTATTAGATTTTACATTCTATTGGTATATAAATTCAAAACTTTAAAAGACAGAAAGTCATCTTTGTGCAATAGATGTTACTGACTTGAATACACACCAATATAGAAAACCACTTACCGGTCAGTTAGAACACATAGGGCAAAGTTTAAACATTCAGATAATTTCTATCATGGATGACATTATAATGTGTAGGTGAAGGAGACTGTTTTACATCCTGGATCATGATTACGAAGAACTCATTGGAAAACACAGAGATACTTTATCTCACATAAAACCAAAAATAAGATCCACCAACTATTAAAGTGAAACCACTGAGTACCCTAGTGCAAAGGAATCCTCCCTTTTCTAGGAATAAAGTCCTTTTTAAATTTCCATATTTTAGAGTCATATATAATGAATGGAGAGCAATTTGTTAAAAGAAATACCAAAAAGACACTCCAGTTACCAACACAGGAAGAGCTCTTGCAGGCATTCATGTTAAATTTTAATTCGCTGAATCCTTGGGCAGAAGGATAACATATTTTAAACACCTGACATGGCCAGAAGTGATTACATAGATTATATGCCAAGTGATCTGAAATCCTACTGCCAGCACATTCCTGGAAGATACAGCACTCCCATCAATAACCATGTCTCACTAAGACACTGAATCACAGGAGTAGAAACAGGAAGACAGCTGTTCCTGTGATCCCCTTAACCCATCCCTTTTAACAAACACTAACACATATTCTGCCTACTAGGTAAGACTAAGACTGCTTATTCTTGTAAAGGTTGAATGAGTTTTTTTCTTACAGTCAGATTTTCTAAAGCTATGTTGTTACCAGAGATACTTGTATCCTATCACATTTATATCAATGATATGAATTTAACGAAGATCCCCAAGGGAAGAGGGGCTTAACACTCAAATATAATAACTTCAAGATCTGTGTGTAAGGTAAACCAAGGTAAACTGAATCTATAAAATTAGTTATTGGCCTTTTGTAGATCATGGACTTCAAGAAAATTCTGTTTAAAATGTGGACCACCACCTGGTCATCACTTAAAAAGCTACTCACATACAGTTTTATGTATAATTTTATGGAGTTCCTAGACTCCCCAAAGGCCACTTGTGGATCCCAGGTTGAGGTTAAGAACCCCGTAGACAGAATAACACTGTTAAACCTGTTCAGGTGAAACTGTGGGGATCCAAAAGTGAATCGATCAATATTAAAAGACTTTAGTAAAGTTGGTAAGCCTTTATAAAGAATAATTAGATTGTCTACTTTATAGATTTGCCCAGTTTATCCTCTCATCCCCTCGATGAGAACTAGAACTTGCCATTTTAGACTGTAACATCCGCTTCAATAACTGTTCCATTAAGTAGATTTTGAAGTCTTTCTCCAGTGAGCAAAAAGACTGGCATTTGCTTGTTTCTTCACAATTGCGGTTTATGATAAGCTTAAAGCTGATGATGAATATGAATGACATCACATGCTCTCAGTCATATCTCAAAATATCCATAGCATTGAATCTGTCTAACACAGACTTCTTTAACAAAGATCGTTACTTGGATCATACCTCCATGGTAGGCACTATCTGCACAAAGTTTGGAGGAACAATATGAATCTCTTCTTCCCAAAAGAGTCAACCTCAAGGATCAGGAATTGATAGTGGGTAAAATAAGCAAGTAAGTGAGTTATAATGTGCTGTCACTATCAAGACTCAGTTACATTGTTGCATTCAGTCATGTGCTCTTTCTCCCCTTTACCTCTCCACTCATCTCTCCATTGTCATCCATCATGAAAAAATACCTCCAGACCAGAATATTTTGTAGATACATTCACATTACAGAAAGCTTTCTTCTTTGGCCACTTCCTATCAGATAGCAGGTATTTTGATACAAATGTCCTTGGTAAGCAAGGTGATTTGGGTAGGCTCCAGTTGCAATACATTGCTTTCTTAGATCTTTGGTTCAAAATGCAGAGAGAGAATCAGTGAGCTTCTACTGTAGCATTATGTCTTATGTATATAGGATAGCCAGCAGAAATCATTAGCTGGATTTCCAGACCACTTTGAAGGCTTAATTCCTCTGGTACTTTTTTCCTGCAATCCTATGGTAGCTTTCAAATGTTTTTCTGATTCCAGTCCCCTCTACCTCTTATGCTCCATGCACTGACACAAGTCAGATCCTTTGAGTAAAATGCATTTTGTTATATCACTCTCATCTCAAAAAATCTCTGGGGCTTCATCTGCCCTTCAGGATGACTAAAAAACTCTTTTATTTGGTCCTTCAATTCCCTTATATGAACTTCTGCTCTAGAACCCAATTAGTTCAGCCATTGTGCCTAGAATATGCCCTCCGCTTTCCTATATGGTCTTGTGTTTATGGGCAACTTCAAAAATAAAATCAAATAAAATCCATCAGGGTTCTGAATCCACTTTGGCTGTCTGATCATGTCTGTGATTTCTTGGTAATATTGCTGTTCCACACATATCTATACTTAAATAATGGCTATATGAAGTTGTCTAAACAGAAAAAAAAGTAACTGAAGGGATACATATGCTAATTCAGGAAGGAAAATAACAATGGATTGGGTAAATATAGAGATAAATATAATACAATATCCTTTACCTCATGAGTTTTAAAAATTATGTTTGATGGTTGAAGCAAAAACATGACATCATATTTTGCTAATATAAGGCTGAGTGACTGTACAGAAAATACTCAAGATATTTAAAATTTGAGGGACAGGATAAAAGGACCTAACAGAAGTAAGGTTTCTATATATCTAAGTGGAAACATGATAATACTAGTAGACTATGATATATTATGTATGCATATTATAATATCTAGATAAATCACTAAATAACATATGTAAAGAGATATGTTTAAAACCTAAAGATAAATCAAAATGGAATTCTAAAATTGTTAAATGTCATCAACAAGGCAGGAAAAGGAAAAGAGAGAAATAAGAAACAATGAAAAGACAGAAAATAACTAATAAATTGGCAGACTAAAGCCTGTTAAGGGATTCCTCAAGACTACCTACACATTCAGAAACTTGATAAAAGTATTCATGAGACTCAGCATACAGTCATACTCATGGCTAACAGTCATACTCATGGCTAACATTCATTACAGTGACACGAGAAGGCTATGCAACTGGATCGGCATGGAAAAAGACACAGGTGGTGTCTAAAGGAATCTATGTACAGGCTTCCTATGCTCTTTACCTCTCTTGAGAGGTAACAGAGTATACACTATCCCTCCATGATAAAAATAATTGCAGCAACATATATGTAACGTTTTTGTTCAGGGCAGTCAGTTTGAGACTTAGAGACTACAGCTTTTATTGGTGGCAGTCACTTAGGCATTCTCTGCCTAGCAACTACCCAAATTACAGATTACCAGAGAAGAGCATGAGGCACAGCAAAACACCTTTATCTGTTACAAAATGTTTTAGAAGGTTGCAGAGGCTAGCCAGTGGCCAACCTTGCAAATAGGCCCTTCTAAATATAGCAGCCCTAGGCCTATTTTGTTAACTAGAATCTCTACTGTCCAGCCCATCAGCCCTTTGCCCAGGTGGCTTTACAACAAAATTATTATCAGTAGCAACCTAAGTAGCATAGTGTGACCAATCTGCAGTATTGGTTTTATGCATGCCATTTAGAGGTACTGAACATAGCCAGTTAGAATAAATTTCATTAACCTTAAAGGTCTAGCTTCGAAACTCAGTGGTTTCCTCAAGTTTTTTTTTTCTTTTTTTTTATTATACTTTAAGTTTTAGGGTACATGTGCACATTGTGCAGGTTAGTTACATATGTATACATGTGCCATGCTGGTGTGCTGCACCCACTAACTCGTCATCTAGCATTAGGTATATCTCCCAATGCTATCCCTCCCCCCTCCCCCCTCCCCACCACAGTCCCCAGAGTGTGATATTCCCCTTCCTGTGTCCATGTGATCTCATTGTTCAATTCCCACCTATGAGTGAGAATATGCGGTGTTTGGTTTTTTGTTCTTGCGATAGTTTACTGAGAATGATGGTTTCCAGTTTCATCCATGTCCCTACAAAGGACATGAACTCATCATTTTTTATGGCTGCATAGTATTCCATGGTGTATATGTGCCACATTTTCTTAATCCAGTCTATCATTGTTGGACATTTGGGTTGGTTCCAAGTCTTTGCTATCGTGAATAGTGCCACAATAAACATACGTGTGCATGTGTCTTTATAGCAGCATGATTTATAGTCCTTTGGGTATATACCCAGTAATGGGATGGCTGGGTCAAATGGTATTTCTAGCTCTAGATCCCTGAGGAATCGCCACACTGACTTCCACAATGGTTGAACTAGTTTACAGTCCCAGCAACAGTGTAAAAGTGTTCCTATTTCTCCACATCCTCTCCAGCACCTGTTGTTTCCTGACTTTTTAATGATTGCCATTCTAACTGGTGTGAGATGATATCTCATAGTGGTTTTGATTTGCATTTCTCTGATGGTCAGTGATGATGAGCATTTTTTCATGTGTTTTTTGGCTGCATAAATGTCTTCTTTTGAGAAGTGTCTGTTCATGTCCTTCGCCCACTTTTTGATGGGGTTGTTTGTTTTTTTCTTGTAAATTTGTTTGAGTTCATTGTAGATTCTGGATATTAGCCCTTTGTCAGATGAGTAGGTTGTGAAAATTTTCTCCCATGTTGTAGGTTGCCTGTTCACTCTGATGGTAGTTTCTTTTGCTGTGCAGAAGCTCTTTAGTTTAATTAGATCCCATTTGTCAATTTTGGCTTTTGTTGCCATTGCTTTTGGTGTTTTGGACATGAAGTCCTTGCCCACGCCTATGTCCTGAATGGTAATGCCTAGGTTTTCTTCTAGGGTTTTTATGGTTTAAGGTCTAACGTTTAAATCTTTAATCCATCTTGAATTGATTTTTGTATAAGTTGTAAGGAAGGGATCCAGTTTCAGCTTTCTACATATGGCTAGCCAGTTTTCCCAGCACCATTTATTAAATAGGGAATCCTTTCCCCATTGCTTGTTTTTCTCAGGTTTGTCAAAGATCAGACAGTTGTAGGTAAGTGGCGTTATTTCTGAGGGCTCTGTTCTGTTCCATTGATCTATATCTCTGTTTTGGTACCAGTACCATGCTGTTTTGGTTACTGTAGCCTTGTAGTATAGTTTGAAGTCAGGTAGTGTGATGCCTCCAGCTTTGTTCTTTTGGCTTAGGATTGACTTGGCGATGCGGGCTCTTTTTTGGTTCCATATGAACTTTAAAGTAGTTTTTTCCAATTCTGTGAAGAAAGTCATTGGTAGCTTGATGGGGATGGCATTGAATCTATAAATTACCTTGGGCAGTATGGCCATTTTCACGATATTGATTCTTCCTACCCATGAGCATGGAATGTTCTTCCATTTGTTTGTATCCTCTTTGATTTCCTTGAGCAGTGGTTTGTAGTTCTCCTTGAAGAGGTCCTTCACATCCCTTGTAAGTTGGATTCCTAGGTATTTTATTCTCTTTGAAGCAATTGTGAATGGGAGTTCACTCATGATTTGGCTCTCTGTTTGTCTGTTGTTGGTGTATAGGAATGCTTGTGATTTTTGTACATTGATTTTGTATCCTGAGACTTTGCTGAAGTTGCTTATTGGCTTAAGGAGATTTTGGGCTGAGACGATGGGGTTTTCTAGATAAACAATCATGTCGTCTGCAAACAGGGACAATTTGACTTCCTCTTTTCCTAATTGAATACCTTTTATTTCCTTCTCCTGCCTGATTGCCCTGGCCAGAACTTCCAACACTATGTTGAATAGGAGTGGTGAGAGAGGGCATCCCTGTCTTGTGCCAGTTTTCAAAGGGAATGCTTCCAGTTTTTGCCCATTCAGTATGCTATTGGCTGTGGGTTTGTCATAGATAGCTCTTATTATTTTGAAATACGTCCCATCAATACCTAATTTATTGAGAGTTTTTAGCATGAAGGGTTGTTGAATTTTGTCAAAGGCTTTTTCTGCATCTACTGAGATAATCATGTGGTTTTTGTCTTTGGCTCTGTTTATATGCTGGATTACATTTATTGATTTGCGTATATTGAACCAGCCTTGCATCCCAGGGATGAAGCCCACTTGATCATGGTGGATAAGCTTTTTGATGTGCTGCTGGATTCGGTTTGCCAGTATTTTATTGAGGATATTTGCATCAATGTTCATCAAGGATATTGGTCTAAAATTCTCTTTTTTGGTTGTGTCTCTGCCCGGCTTTGGTATCAGAATGATGCTGGCCTCATAAAATGAGTTAGGGAGGATTCCCTCTTTTTCTATTGATTGGAATAGTTTCAGAAGGAATGGTACCAGTTCCTCCTTGTACCTCTGGTAGAATTTGGCTGTGAATCCATCTGGTCCTGGACTTTTTTTGGTTAGTAAACTATTGATTATTGCCACAATTTCAGGTCCTGTTATTGGTCTATTCAGAGATTCAACTTCTTCCTGGTTTAGTCTTGGGAGAGTGTATGTGTCGAGGAATGTATCCATTTCTTCTAGATTTTCTAGTTTATTTGCATAGAGGTGTTTGTAGTATTCTCTGATGGTAGTTTGTATTTCTGTGGGATCGGTGGTGATATCCCCTTTATCATTTTTTATTGTGTCTATTTGATTCTTCTCTCTTTTTTTCTTCATTAGTCTTGCTAGTGGTCTATCAATTTTGTTGATCCTTTCAAAAAATCAGCTCCTGGATTCATTGATTTTTTGAAGGGTTTTTTGTGTCTCTATTTCCTTCAGTTCTGCTCGGATTTTAGTTATTTCTTGCCTTCTGCTAGCTTTTGAATGTGTTTGTTCTTGCTTTTCTAGTTCTTTTAATTGTGATGTTAGGGTGTCAATTTTGGATCTTTCCTGCTTTCTCTTGTGGGCATTTAGTGCTATAAATTTCCCTCTACACACTGCTTTGAATGCGTCCCAGAGATTCTGGTATGTTGTGTCTTTGTTCTCATTGGTTTCAAAGAACATCTTTATTTCTGCCTTCATTTCGTTATGTACCCAGTAGTCATTCAGGAGCAGGTTGTCCAGTTTCCATGTAGTTGAGCGGCTTTCAGTGAGATTCTTAATCCTGAGTTCCAGTTTGATTGCACTGTGGTCTGAGAGATAGTTTGTTATAATTTCTGTTCTTTTATATTTGCTGAGGAGAGCTTTACTTCCAAGTATGTGGTCAATTTTGGAATAGGTGTGGTGTGGTGCTGAAAAAAATGTATATTCTGTTGATTTGGGGTGGAGAGTTCTGTAGATGTCTATTAGGTCCGCTTGGTGCAGAGCTGAGTTCAATTCCTGGGTATCCTTGTTGACTTTCTGTCTCGTTGATCTGTCTAATGTTGACAGTGGGGTGTTAAAGTCTCCCATTATTAATGTGTGGGAGTCTAAGTCTCTTTGTAGGTCACTCAGGACTTGCTTTATGAATCTGGGTGCTCCTGTATTGGGTGCATATATATTTAGGATAGTTAGCTCCTCTTGTTGAATTGATCCCTTTACCATTATGTAATGGCCTTCTTTGTCTCTTTTGATCTTTGTTGGTTTAAAGACTGTTTTATCAGAGACTAGGATTGCAACACCTGCCTTTTTTTGTTTTCCATTTGCTTGGTAGATCTTCCTCCATCCTTTTATTTTGAGCCTATGTGTGTCTCTGCACGTGAGATGGGTTTCCTGAATACAGCACACTGATGGGTCTTGACTCTTTATCCAATTTGCCAGTCTGTGTCTTTTAATTGGAGAATTTAGTCCATTTACATTTAAAGTTAATATTGTTATGTGTGAATTTGATCGTGTCATTATGATGTTAGCTGGTGATTTTGCTCATTAGTTGATGCAGTTTCTTCCTAGTCTCGATGGTCTTTACATTTTGGCATGATTTTGCAGCGGCTGGTACTGGTTGTTCCTTTCCATGTTTAGCGCTTCCTTCAGGAGCTCTTTTATGGCAGGCCTGGTGGTGACAAAATCGGTCAGCATTTGCTTGTCTGTAAAGTATTTTATTTCTCCTTCAGTTAAGATGCTTAGTTTGGCTGGATATGAAATTCTGGGTTGAAAATTCTTTTCTTTAAGAATGTTGAATATTGGCCCCCACTCTCTTCTGGCTTGTAGGGTTTCTGCCGAGAGATCCGCTGTTAGTCTGATGGGCTTCCCTTTGAGGGTAACCTGACCTTTCTCTCTGGCTGCCCTTAACATTTTTTCCTTCATTTCAACTTTGGTGAATCTGACAATTATGTGTCTTGGAGTTGCTCTTCTCGAGGAGTATCTTTGTGGCGTTCTCTGTATTTCCTGAATCTGAACATTGGGGAAGTTCTCCTGGATAATATCCTGCAGAGTGTTTTCCAACTTGGCTCCATTCTCCGCATCACTTTCAGGTACACCAATCAGACGTAGATTTGGTCTTTTCACATAGTCCCATATTTCTTGGAGGCTTTGCTCATTTCTTTTTATTCTTTTTTCTCTAAACTTCCCTTCTCGCTTCATTTCATTCATTTCATCTTCCATTGCTGATACCCTTTCTTCCAGTTGATCGCATCGGCTCCTGAGGCTTCTGCATTCTTCACGTAGTTCTCGAGCCTTGGTTTTCAGCTCCATCAACTCCTTTAAGCACTTCTCTGTATTGGTTATTCTAGTTATACATTCGTCTAAATTTTTTTCAAAGTTTTCAACTTCTTTGCCTTTGGTTTGAATATCCTCCCGTAGCTCAGAGTAATTTGATCGTCTGAAGCCTTCTTCTCTCAGCTCGTCAAAATCATTCTCCATCCAGCTTTGTTCCGTTGCTGGTGAGGAACTGCGTTCCTTTGGAGGAGGAGAGGCGCTCTGCGTTTTAGAGTTTCCAGTTTTTCTGTTCTGTTTTTTCCCCATCTTTGTGGTTTTATCTACTTTTGGTCTTTGATGATGGTGATGTACAGATGGGTTTTTGGTGTGGATGTCCTTCCTGTTTGTTAGTTTTCCTTGTAACAGACAGGACCCTCAGCTGCAGGTCTGTTGGAATACCCTGCCGTGTGAGGTGTCAGTGTGCCCCTGCTGGGGGGTGCCTCCCAGTTAGGCTGCTCGGGGGTCAGGGGTCAGTGACCCACTTGAGGAGGCAGTCTGCCCGTTCTCAGATCTCCAGCTGCGTGCTGGGAGAACCACTGCTCTCTTCAAAGCTGTCAGACAGGGACATTTAAGTCTGCAGAGGTTACTGCTGTCTTTTTGTTTGTCTGAGCCCTGCCCCCAGAGGTGGAGCCTACAGAGGCAGGCAGGCCTCCTTGAGCTGTGGTGGGCTCCACCCAGTTCGAGCTTCCTGGCTGCTTTGTTTACCTAAGCAAGCCTGGACAATGGCGGGCGCCCCTCCCCCAGCCTCGCTGCCGCCTTGCAGCTTGATCTCAGACTGCTGTGCTAGCAATCAGCGAGATTCCGTGGGCGTAGGACCCTCCGAGCCAGGTGTGGGATATAGTCTCGTGCTGCGCCGTTTTTTAAGCCGGTCTGAAAAGCGCAATATTCGGGTGGGAGTGACCCGATTTTCCAGGTGCGTCCGTCACCCCTTTCTTTGACTCGGAAAGGGAACTCCCTGACCCCTTGCGCTTCCCAGGTGAGGCAATGCCTCGCCCTGCTTCGGCTCGTGCACGGTGCGCGCACCCACTGGCCTGCACCCACTGTCTGGCACTCCCTAGTGAGATGAACCCGGTACCTCAGATGGAAATGCAGAAATCACCCGTCTTCTGTGTCGCTCAGGATGGGAGCTGTAGACCGGAGCTGTTCCTATTCGGCCATCTTGGCTCCTGCCCCGTCAAGTTGTTTTTTAAATTAATCTTTTGTTTCTTGACTAGTGGTGTCAATCAAAGCACAAAAAAAGCTCTGTCCAGTAAGTTGAAACTGAGCTGAAAGTCTTACAGTGCTAATGTTAAGGGGTATGGATGGAGTGGGGAGAAGCTCAACAGTCAGTTTCAATTTAAAGTACTTCCAGCAAGGTGTTAAAACAATAAGTAACATTTTTCTCTGAAATAAGGAGAAAGCTCCTAGTGGTAGTTTTGCAAAACAAAGGTCATAAATGTTTCTCCCTCCTGGAGCCTCAAGAGTTTTTCTTTTTTTCTTTTTTCTTTTGTGTGTGTGTGTGTGCCTGGTATATTAACCATTTCCCTAGTTTCCGTAAACTTGATGCTTTAACATCTATCCTACATTCATATTCTGGACAACCCATTAATATGCCCAAGTCGCTTTCTTTGGCCTCCCGCCTTCCTCATCACCGTCCCCGTCACTCCTGTCTTGGGAGGATACCTTCTCCCAGATGTGTGCTTTTCAGATACAAACCAACCAATCCAGAGTTCACATCAACAACTATCTCCTTTATCAGGCTCTCATACTATGGGATGCTATATATCTGCCCTAATCACCTCAGAGCCAGTTACCAAATAACTGGGGGCAGACTCTATGCCTCAGTCTGCTGAAATTATTCAAATCCTAAGCCTAAATACCCTGCCATGCATTCCTGTTCTTCTTGAGGAGATGACAATAAAGGCTATTGCCCACATGTATTTCTTCTCCCCCTGCCCTGGGACCGACCTCAGTGCTTCCCAAATGTGGCTCACTATGGTATAGCACACCCTCTCCTCTGGGGAACTCTGAGTAATAAACTATATTTACAATTTTTAATTTTTTATTTATTTGACTTTTTAATTTTAGATGTATATATTTATGGGGTAAATGAGATGTTTGATACAGGCATGCAATGTGAAATAATCACATCATGGAGAATGGAGTATCTATCCCGTCAAGCATTTATTCTTTGTGTTATTACAAACAATCCAATTACACTATTTTAGTTATTTTGAAATGTACAATTAAGTTAGTATTGACTATAGGCACCCTGTTGTGCTATCAAATACTAGGTCTTATTCATTCTTTCTGACTATTTTTGTACCCATTTACCACCTTCACTTCCCCTGCACGCCCACACCACCTTTTCCAGCCTCTAGTAACAAAACATCTACTCGGTATCTCCATGGGTTCAATGGTTTTAATTTTTAGCTCCCACAAATAAAAGAGAACGTGCAATGCTTGTCTTTCTGTGCCTGGCTTATTTCGCTTAACATAATGATCTCCAGTTCCGCCCATGTTGTTGCAAATGACTGGATCTCATTTTTTGTGGCTGAATAGTACTCCATTGTGTATATGCACCACATTTTTTTGTATCTATTCATCTGTTGATGGACACTTAGGTTGCTTCGAAATCTTGGCAATCTTGGCAATTGTGAACAGTGCTGCAACAAACATGGGAATGCAGATATTTATTTGATATACTTATTCCCTTCTTTTGGGTATATATCCAGCAGTGGGATTGCTGGATCATATGGTAGCTCTATTTTTAGCTTTTTGAGGAACCTTCAAACTTTTCTCCAGAGTGATTGTACTAATTTACATTCCTGCCAACTTTGTATGAGGGTTCACTTTTCACCACATTCTTACCAGCATTTGTTATTGCCTGTCTTTTGCATATAAGCCATTTTAACTGGAGTGAGATGGTATCACATTGAAGTTTTCATTTGCATTTCTCTGATGACCAGTGACGTTGGCCACCTTTTCATGTGCCTGTTTGCCATTTGTATGCCTTCTTTTGATAAATGTTTTCAAATTTTTTGCACATTTTTTCAATTGGATTATTCAATTTTTTGTATAGAGTTCTTTGAACTTCACTTATATTTTGCTTATTAATCCCTTGTCAGATGGGTGGTTTGCAAATATTTTCTCCCATTCTGTGGGTTTTCTCTTCATATTGTTAATTGTTTCTTTTGCTGTGCAAAAGCTTTCTAACTTGATGTGATCCAATTTGTCCATTTTTGCTTTGGTTGCCTGTGCTTCTGGTGTATTACACAAGAATTTTTGCCCAGACCAATGTCCTGAAGATTTTCCCCATTGTTTTCTTGTAGTAGTTTTATAGTTTGAAGTATTAGATTTAAGTCTTTAATCCATTTTTATTTGATTTTTGTATATGGCAAGAGGGTCTAGTTTCATTCTTCTGCATATGGATATCCAGTTTTCCCAGCACCATTTATTGAAATGATTGTCTTCTCCCCAGTGTATGCTCTTGGCACCTCTATCAAAAATGAGTTCACTGTAAGTGTGTGAATTTTTTTCTGGGTTTTCTATTCTTTTCCTTTGGTCTATGCATCTGTTTATATGCCAGTATCATGCTGTTTTGGTTACGATAGCTCTGTAGTATAATTTGAAGTCAGGTAATGTGATTTCTTCAGTTTTGTTCTTTTTGCTTAAGACAGAGTCATGGTTATTGTGGGTCTTTTCTTGTTTCATATGAATTTTATAATTTTTTCTATTTCTGTGAAGAGTATCATTGACATTTTGATAGGGATTGCATTGAATGTGCAGATTTCCTTGGGTAGTATGGACATTTTACCAATATTTATTCTTCCAATTTATGCACATGGAATACTTTTCCATTTTTTGGTGTGCTCTTTAATTCTTTCATCAGTATTTTATAGTTTTCATTATAGAGATCTTTCTCTTCTTTGGTTAATACCTAGATATTTAATTTTATTTGTGGCTATTGTAAATGGAATTACTTTTTAAATTTCTTTTTCAGATTGTTCACTGTTGGCATATAGAAATGCTACTGATTTTTGTATGTTTATTTTGTATATGCAATTTTACTGAATTTGTTTATCAGTTCTAGTAGTTTTTTGGTAGAGTATTTAGTATTTTCCAAACAAAAGATCATATCATCTGCAAACAAGGATAATTTGACTTCTTCCATTCTATTTGGATGCCCTTCAATTTTTTCTTTTGTCTGATTGCTCTAGCTAGGACATCCAGTACTATGTTGAATAACAGTGGTAAAAGTGGGCATCCTTGTTGTGCTCCAGATGTTAGAGAAAATGCTTTTGGTTTTTCCCCATTTAGTATGATACTAGCTATGGATCTGTTGTATATGGTTTTTATTATGTTGAGGTATGTTTCTTCTTTCCCCAAGTTTTTGAGGGTTTTTATCATCAAATGATGCTAAATTTCATCAAATGGTTTTTCAGTATCAATTGAAATCATCATATGGTTTTTATCCTTCATTTTGTTGATATGATGTATTGGATTGGTTGATTTGCATGTGGTAAACCATCCTTGCATCCCAGGGATTAATCTCACTTGGACATGAAGAATGATCTTTCTAATGTCTTGTTCAATTTGATTTGCTAGTATTTTGTTAAGAATTTTCATGTCAGTATTCATCAGAGATATTGTCCTGTAGTTTTGTGTTTTTGATGTGTTTTTGTCTGGAATTGGTAGCAAGGTAATATGGCCTTATTGAATGAGTTTGAGAGTATTCTTTCCTCCTCTATTTCTTGGAATCATTTAAGTAGGATTGGCATTAGTTCTTCTTTAAATATTTGGTAGAATTCAGTGAATACACTAGGTCTTGGGCTTTTCTTTGCTGGGAGAGTTTTTATTTATGGCTTCAATCTTGTTATTTGTTATTTGTCTATTCAGGTTTTGGATTTCTTCCTATTTCAATCTTGGTAGGTTGTACGTGTCTAGGAATTTGTCCATTTCTTCTAGTTTTTCCAACTTATTGGCATATAGTTGCCCATAGTAGCCTCTAGTGATCCTTTGAATGTCTGCAGTATCAGGTGTAGTTTCCCCTTTTTAATTTCTGATTTTATTTATTTGTATTTATTTGTATATTCTCTCTTTTTCTCTTTATCTGGCTAGATGTTTGTCAATTTTGTTTAACTTTTCAAAAAATTAATTTTTGTTAGTTTGATCTTTTGTATTGTTTTCTTTGATTCTATTTATTTCTGCTCTGGTCTTTATTATATCTTTTCTTCCACTAATTTTGGGTTTGATTTCCTCTTGTTTTTCTGGTTCTTTAAGATGCATTGTTAGATTGTTTATTTGAAGTTTTTCTCTTTTTTTATGTAGGCACTTACAGCTATCAACTTTTTTCTTAGTACTGCTTTTGCTGTATCCCAAAGGTTTTGGTATGTTGTGTTTTCATTATCATTTGTTTCAATAAATTTTTAGATTTTTGTATTAATTTCTTCACCCACTGGTTATTAAGCAGCATATTGTTTAATTTACACATATTTTAATAATTTCCAAAACTCCTCTTGTTATTAATTTCCAGTTTTATTTCATTGTGGTTAGAGAAGATGCTTGAAATTATTTCAATGTTTAAAAATTTTAAGTCTCATTTTGTTACCTACCATATGGTCTATCTTTTAGAATTATCCATGTGCTGAGAAAAAAATTTGTATTCTGCAGCCATTAAATTAAAAGTCCTGTAAAAAATATCTATTAGACCTATTTGGTCCATAGTGCAGATTAAGCCTAATGTTTCTTTGTTGATTTTCTGTCTGGAAGATCGATCCAATGCTGAAAGTGAGGTGTTGATGTCCCCAGCTATTATTGTATTAGACCTATGTCTGTCTGTAGTTCTAATAATGTTTGTATTATATATCTGGGCCATCCAGTGTTGGGTGCATGTATATTTAAAATTATTATATCCTCTTGCTGAATTTACACATTCATCAGTATATAGTGACGTTCTTTGGCTCTTCTTATAGTTTTTGTCTTGAAATCTATTTTGTCTGAAATAAGTATAGCAAATTCTGCTCTTTTCTGGTTTCCATTGGCATGAAATATCATTTCCATTTTTAAATTTTCAGCCCATGAGTTTCTTTATAGATAAAGTGTGTTTCTTGTGGGCAACAAATCAATGGGTCTTGTGTTTTCTCTACTCAGTCAGTTTGTGTTATCTGATTGGAGAGTTTAGTCCATTTACATTTGATGTTATCATTGATAAGCAATGTCTTACTCCTGCCATTTTGTTATTTGTTTTCTGGTTGTTTTGTGGTCTTCTTTTCCTTCTTTCTTTTCTTCCTATCTTCCTTTTTGTGAAGGTGATTTTCTCTGATGATATAATTTAGTTTTTTGCTTTTCATTTTTTGTGCGTGTATCTATTGTACGTTTTTTGACTTGAAGTTACCATGAAGTTTGCAAATACTATATTCCATTATATTAACCTGATAACTACTTAATATTGTTTGCATAAACAAATAAGCAAAAAGTTAACCAATAAAGGCTCTATGCCTTAACTTTGTACCCCCACTTTTTAACTTTTAGTTAAATAACTTTCTTATTATTCTGTGTATGCCTTTAATGGTTGCTGCTGTTATTATTTTTTATTGGTTTATCATTTAGTCTTTCTATTTAGGATAGGAGTAGTTTACACATCAATTACGTGTTCTAATATTCTGTTTTTCTGTGTACTTACTGCTACAAGTGAGTTTTGTATCTTCAGATGATTTCTTATTGCTCATTAATGTTCTTTTCTTTCTGACTGAAGTAGTTTGTTTAACATTTATTATAGGACAGGACTGGTGTTGCTAAAATCTCTCAGCTTTTCTTTGGGAAAATCTTTATATCTCCTTCATGTTTGAGGAATATTTTTACCAAAAATACTCTTCTAGGGTAAAAGTTTTTTTCCTTTGATGCATTAAACATGTCATGCCACTCTCTCCTGGCCTGTAAGTTTTCCACTGAAAAGTCTGCTTCCAGACTTATTGGAGTGTCATTGTATGTGATTTGTTTCTTTTCTCTTGCTTATTTTAGGATCCCTTTTTTACTGTTGATGTTTGAGAGTTTAATTATTAAATATGCTTGGGTTAAATCTGCTTGGTGTTCTATAATCTTCTTGTAATTGGATATATATATCTTTCTCTAGGTTTGGAAATTTCTCTGTAATTATCCTTTTGAGTAAGCTTTCAATCTTTATCTCTTTCCGTACCTGCTTTTTAAGGAAAATAACTCTCAGATTTGCCCTTTAGAACCTATTTTCTAGATTCTGTAGATTTGTTTCACTGTTTTTTATTCTTTTCTCTTTTATCTCTTACTGTGCATTTTCAAATAGTCTGTCTTCAAGCTCACTAATACTTCCATCCAATTCATTCTGCTGTTAAAAGGCTCACGCATTATTCAGTATGCCAATTGCATTTTTATTTTATTTTTTATTTCCATAGGTTTTGAGGAACATGTGGTTTCTGGTTACATGAGTAATCAAAATTCTTTAGTGGTGATTTCCAAGATTTTGGTGCATCCATCACCTGAGAAGTTTACACTGTACCAAATTTGTAGTCTTTTATCCCTCACCCCCTCCCACCATTTCCCCCATCCCCAAAGTCCACTGTATCATTCTTATGCCTTTGCATACTCATAGCTTAGCACCCACTTATGAGTGAAAACATACAATGTTTGGTTTTCCATTCCTGAGTTACTTCATGTAGAATAATTGTCTCCAATCAATTCCATTCAGATTGCTGCAAATGCCACTATTTTATGGCTAAACAGTAGTGCATGGTGTGTGTGTGTGTGTATATATATATATATATATTTAACAATTTCTTTATCCACTCATTTGGGCTAGTTCCATATTTTTGCAATTGTGAATTGTGCAGCTATAAACATGCATGTGCAAGTAGCTTTTTCATATAATGACTTATTTTCTTTTGGGTAGATACCCAGCAGTGGGATTGCTGGATCAGATGGTAGTTCTACTTTTAGTACTTTAAGGAATCTCCACACCGTTTTTCATAGTGGTTTGTGCTAGTTTACTTTCCGATCAACAGTGTAAAAGTGTTCCCTTTTCACCACATCCCCACCAACAGCTATTTTTTTTTAATTTTTTGATTATGGTCATTCATGCAGGAGAAAGGTAATATCACATTGTGGTTTTGATTTGCATTTCCCTGATAATTAGTGATATTGAGCATTCTTTCATATGTTTGTTGGCCATTTGTGTATCTTCTTTTGAGAATTGTCTATTCATGTCCTTAGCCCATTTTTTGATGGGATTGTTTGTTTTTTTCTTGCTAATTTGTTTGAATTCCTTGTAGATTTTATATATTAGTTATTTGTTGGATGTATAGATTGCAAAGATTTGCTATCACTCTGTGAGTTGTCTGTTTACTCTGCTGACTGTTTCTTTTGCTGTGCAAAAAACTTTTTAGTTTCATTTAATCCCGTCTACGTATCATTGTTTTTGTTGCACTTGCTTTTGGGCTCTTGGTCATGAAGTCTTTGCCTAAGCCAATGTCTAGAAGGGTTTTTCTGATGTTATCTTCTAGAATCTTTAAGGTTGTAGGTCTTAGATTTAAGTATTTGATCAATCTTGAGTTGATTTTTGTATATGGTGAGAGATGAGGATACAGTTTCATTCTTCTACATGAGGCTTGCCAATTATCCCAGCACTATTTGTTGAATAGGGTGTCCTTTCCCCAATTTGTATTTTTATTTTCTTTGTCGAAGATCAGTTCACTGTATTTGGCTTTATTTCTGAGTTCTGTATTCTGTTCCATTGGTCTATGTGCCTATTTTTATACCAGTACCATACTGTTTTGGTAACTATGGCCTTATAGTATAGTTTGAAGTCAGGAAGTGTGATGTCTTCATACTTGTTCATTTTGCTTAGTCTTGCTTTAGCTATGTGGGTTCTTTTGTGGTTCCATATGAATTTTAGGATTTCTCTTCTGGTTCTGTGAAGAATGATGGTGGTATTTTGATGGGAATTGCATTGAATTTGTAGATTGCCTTTGTCAGTATGGTCATTTTCACAATATTGATTCTACCCATCCAGGAGCATGGGATGTTTTTCCATTTGTTTGTGTCTTCTATGATTTCTTCTGGCAGTGTTTTGTGGTTTTCCTTGTAGAGTTCTTTCACGCCCTTGGTTAGGTATATTTCTAAGTATTTTACTTCATTGCAGCTATTGTGAAAGGGGTTGAGTTCTTGATTTAATTCTCAGCTTGGTCACTGTTGGTATATAGCAGAGCTACTGATTTGTGTACCTTAATTTTGTATCCTGAAGCTTTGCTGAATGCTTTCATCAGTTCTAGGAGGAGCTTTTTGGAGGAGTCTTTTGGGTTTTCTAGGAATATAATCATAATAATCAGAAAACAGCAACCATTTGACTTCCTTTTTACCAATTTGGATGCCCTTTATTTCTTTCTCTTGTCTGATTTTTCTGGCTAGAATTTCCAGTAGTATGTTGAATAAAAGTGGTGAGAGTGGGCATCCTTGCCTTCTTTCACTTCTCAGAGGGAATGCTTTCAACTTTTTCCCATTCAGTATTTTGTAGGCTGTGGGTTTGTCACAGATGGCTCTTGTTACATTAAGATATGTCCCTTCTATGCTGATTTTACTGAGGGTTTTAATCATAGAGGGATTCTGGATTTTTGTCAAATGCTTTTTCTGCATCTTTTGAAATGATCATGTCATTTTTGTTTTTAATTCTGTTTATGTGGTGCATCACATTTATTGACTTGCATATGTTAAATCATCCCTGCATCCCTGGTATAAAACTCCCTTGATCATGGTGGATTATCTTGTTGATATGCTGTTGGATTCTGTTAGCTATTACCTTGTTAAGAATTTTTCAATCTATGTTCATCAGGGATATTGGTCTGTAGTTTTTTTTGTTGTTGTTGTTATTGTTGTTATGTTCTTTTCTGGTTTTGGTACTAGGGTAATGCTGGCTTCATAGAATGATTTAGGGAGGATTCCCTCTTTCTCTTGGGGAATAGTGTCAATAACATTGGTACTAATTTTTCTTTGAATGTCTGATAGAATTCAACTGTGAATTTATCTTTTCCTGGACTTTTTCATTGGCAATTTTTTTCATTATCATTTCAATCTCACTGCTTGTTATTGACCTCTTCATGGTTTCTCATTCTTCCTGGTTTAAGCTAGGTGGGTTGTAAGTTTCTAGGAATTTATCCATCTCCCCTAGGTTTTCTAGTTTATGCACATAATGTTGTTCACAGTAGCCTTGAATGAAATTTTGTATTTCTGTCTTGTTGGTTGTAATATCCCTCATTTTATTTCTAATTGAGCTTATTTGGATCTTCTTCTTTTCTTGGTTAATCTCAGTAACGGTCTATCAATTTTATTTATCTTTTCAAAGAACCAGCTTTTGTTTCATTTGTCCTCTGTGTTTTTTTCATTTCAATTTTATTTATTTATGCTCTAATGTTGGTTATTTCTTTTCTTCTGCTGGGTTTGGGCTTGGTTCATTCTTATTTCTCTTGTTCTTTAAGGTGTGACCTTAGATTGTCTATTTGTGCTCTTTCAGACCTTTTGATGTAGGCATTTAAGGCTTTGAACTTTCCTCTTAGCACTACCTTTGCTGTATCCCAGAGGTTTTGATAGGTTGTGTCACTGTTGTCGTTCAGTTCAAATAATTTTTTAATTCCCATCTTGATTTTGTTGTTGACCCAATGATCATTCAGGGGCAGGCTATTTAATTTCCATGTATTTGGATGGTTTTGAAGGTTCCTTTTGGAGTTGATTTCCAATTTTATTTCACTGTGGTCTAAAAGAGTAGTTGATATAATTTCAATTTTCTTAAATTTATTGAGACTTTTTGTGGCCTATAATATGGTCTACTTTGGAGAATGTTTTATGCAGTGATGAATAGAATATATATTCTGAGGTTGTTGGGTAGAATGTTCTGTAAATATCTGTCAAGTCCATTTGTTCTAGGGTATAGTTTAAGTCCATTGTTTCTTTGTCGACTTTCTGTCTTGATGATCTGTCTAGTGCTGTCAGTGGAGTACTAAAGTACGCCTCTATTATTGTGTTGTTATGTCATCTCTTAGGTCTAGTAATTATTGTTTTATAAATTTGGGATCTCCAGTGTTAGATGCATGTATATTTGGGAGTGTGATACTTTCCTGTTGGACGAGGCCTTTTATCATTATGTAATGTTCCTCTCTGGCATTTTTAACTGCCGTGGCTTTAAAGTTTGTTTTGTCTGATATAAGAATAGCTACTTCTGCTCACTTTAGATGTCCATTTGGTTACTTCAGGTACACCCTATGTAAATGGAGAGGATGAAGTAAAGTTATGAAGTCATCTATGGTGTACAGACTATGGAGTGTATATGTCCTGTTATAGCTGAAGTGTGAATTGGCCTTATGTTTCCTGCCTCCAGACTCTATTTTCCTCCCTCATCTCCCCGCTGAGAGATGTGATCCCCATAAATATTTATGAGAGGCAGAGGGATCGATGGTATTTTTTCTGTAGCTGTCTCATGCGGCCTGGGGTGTAGTCCTTACCTATTGGGGATCACAGAACTCACCCTGCTTTATCTAGTGGAAGCAGGGTAACTTCTTGGTGGCCAGAGGTGGTGTCTTCACTTGGAACTGGATGGAACCTTTGTTGCATAAATATCTGAAGCTTGATGGTCTCTAGGTGAGAAAAAATAAATTTGGTTAAAATATTTAATGAGGACTTCAGGGTTGTACACCTATGCTGTCAGAAATGTTTGTTACAGAGATTTGCAGGAGAAAAAACAAAGCTTGGTTTGTTCTAGAATCTATGTGTTTTCTTAAAGTCTTAGCACAAGTGACTCCATTTTTGTTTGGTTTGGTTTGTTGGGACCTATTGCATTGGCTTAGTCCAAAACAATGGCCTCCCATAATTTTGTTTAAAAAAAATCCCCTTTTTGGTCAGGTTCTCACTTAGATGAGAGATAATCAAAACTTAGGGCCTTAGCACCACTCTGTTACCATCATTTTGGGTTTCCAGTTTCAGCACATCGTTTATGGATTATGGTGTCTTCGTGGTTGCACATTTCTTTCAACTCCTGTTATTCCAGTTGAAGAGAGATGATATGACTTTCTAGAGATGGCTGCATGCAAGCATTTAAAACCTTTGAGAAAACACAGTGTACCAGGGAGACTATAAATATGACTATTGGGAGGATAATATCAAGAGTTTGGAGTGTGCTTCTTATCCAACATCCCCATAAACCAAACATCCTAAAATCAAATAAATCAAAGAATGAGCCAAATAAAGAGTTTACTCACTTGACTAGGCAATTTCTTCATCAATCCCCTACCACTGAATATCTATAATTTTCATTTGATGTATTTCTCCATAGGCCACAAGTGCCAGCAGCTGCACAGACACTTCTCTGTTTAGCCAATTCTATCATAACTTTCACAAGAGAACTTAGGGTCTATTGTGTAACTGTAGCCTTTACAGTAGAATTTGCTATAGAACCTATCATAAGGGATACATTTCTATTCATTGCATCTTTTAATTTAAATCATAAAAAAGGACCTAACAAATGATGCCCTTTTAGAAGAGTAAGGCCTTCTGGCAATGTTCTCTTTAATCTATGATGTGGATTAGAAGGCGTGAACCAATCTTTTGTTTTTGACTGATTATGAGGCAATGCATGTACCATTAAATCTTCTTACCTACATTGGGCCTTCATATTTTATCTATCAAATTTTAAGTTTATCCATGTATAAGGCTGGCTGTGAACTCCTTCACATATAAAAGTATACCCCATAAGTGCACATAACAGACCCCTTTTCCACTTCTATAGTTCATAGAGGCATAAGTAAGACAAAATATTGAAGAATAAGAGTTTAATGATAGTAGAAGTCTTAATCTGTGAACTTGGGAAAAGTTGTTCATATCAATGATGCCATCCTCTTCTTGGGAGAAATTTCCCTGGTTAGTTTTACCTTAAGGGTTCCAATGGGTCCACAGCTTCAAGAGCATGGAGGGACCCTTCTCAATTGTGAGACTATGAACCCAAAGTTCAAGGTCCTGAAGTTTTGTAGTAGCGTGGATGGCAAGGACAGTCTTTCTCTGGTGTTTCCAGAAGATTCAGGCCATAAAAAGCTTTCTTTCTTTACTTGGTGAAAATACACTGTAGCATAATAATCTACTGTTATAACACCAGCCCTCTTGCATAGGAAAGCTTTCACATAACCAGAAAACATGCATTGAAAATAACAATGAAATGAAATCCCGTTATAAAATGTTTAAATAGGTGACGAGGTGACCCAATGTACCTGAGCTTAAATTGTTTACCCAGGAATATGGGATCAAACATTGATTATAAACTATTTTAAACAATTTCAGTATTAGCTGGTTTAATATAAAAGTATTTTCTTGATATTTAATTATTTTTCTGTTTTACTTGGGTTAGTAACTTTATACAAGAAAACTTGGTTATTTCTGTGGTTTACAATAACTTAACATAGTAGCTATAATTGTGATTGGCAGCATTTACTTAGATATTCAAATTCTATAAATCCCATACAATTTTGAAATATATATTAGTATTATTCACAAAAATATAACCTAAAGAAGATTGAACATCATTTTGGCAATCCCACGTACCTAAGCATGTCAAATAATTCATTTAACTTTTTTCTGGAAGTTTTTAGGGGCCCTGTGATCCACTCAGAAAGCCAGGCATTAGACAAGACAATTTTGAAACTGAAGTTTGATTTTGGAATTCCAGGTTACCATAAATTATTTATATTGCCAAAATGATGATGAAGAAATTTTAAAGAAGTAAAAACCTTTTACCAAAAAAACCCCACATTCTACTGTTTATACATACCTTGCATGTAAAACTGTTTCTAGTAGTCGTAATTGCATGTTACAATTGGGACTCTTAGCAATTTTAACTTTAAGGTAAAACCTGGTAGGTTATGTTCTGATAAGGTTTGACTATTTCCAACATAGCTAGAGCATGGCCAATTCCAGATGTCCCCAGGCCTTACCTAGCTGGAAAGCAGGCAAGTTAAATACTTTTCAAAAGCCAAATAAGCAGTTTATGACCTTAAAGTATTTAGGAAACCTAATATTTAAACATAATTTAGAACACATGCTTACATTTTGAAGACGATTGTATTTTACCAATAATCTTTAAAATTCTTTTTATTTCCAAAAGATTGCTAAAGTCACGTGAATTAAAAAGCATTACACTTTCTAGTTTTCTGACAAAATATTTGATTTAAGCTCTTATTATTATTGAACCAATTAATTAAAACTTTACAGAGTAGATAAACATTGACTTTTATTTTATATTTAATCAGTTTGCAAAGAGAGAAAGAGGCCAGAGACTGACTGGTAAGAAATTCTTACCCTTTTGATGGCATGCCAGGTTTCTGGGTTCTCTCTCCCTGAGCAGCCCTAGTGACCCTGCTTGACTGTATGCAAACAAACACATTGCTGTGAATTAAGAATAGTCACAAATACTTTATAAATTTTGGAGAAATTAGAGAGGGAAATACGACTCAAATTCTATCTATGAAAGTATACTTAACACACTTAAATTATCAGGAAAACTAAAATCTAAAAAGTTAATTTATAAGGATAAAAAGCTGGTATGCTCCATTAATTCCTGCAGCCCAACAAAGGTAGCTTAGGAATTCCAGATAAATGAAATGAATGATGACTTGGTAGAAATACATAGGAATAGGAAACAAAATAACTATTTACAGAACCAAATAAAAGCTTTCCACTAGAAACTAAAAAAGTATCATGGTTTTATATATATGGATACCCAAGAAAAGCCAGAGGAGAATAAACAGCAAATGAATAAAAACTATAAGCAAAAACAAATAAATAGGAAACCAACCTAAATTTTCCACTCAATTTAACCTGGAGGCTACGGTATTTGATAGGGACCCAGAAAACCTACATAATGAATATTTTATTCCTGATACACAATTCAGTATCCTTAAGCTCACTGATATTATCATACATCCTATGCAATTAAGAAATTCACTTTAGGCACATGACCAATAAGCACTCCAGCAAAACGGTAAATGCAAAATGGTAAATATAGTGTGAAGCAATGCAAGCATGTATGTGAAATTTGGCTTCACATGAAATCCAGGTTCATGCTTAACTATGTTAAAAAGAGACTTGCCAAATTGCTGATGCATTTTTACAATACTTCTTACTTTGATCAAGACTATGAGCTTTAACTATGAAAATGTTAATTAGCCATACATTTCCAATTTTTTATCAGGTTTTAAAGAATATTTTATAATTTAAACTTTTCCCACATTTTTCTCCCCTACTTAATGATACCTTACTACATTGTTTTATAAATAACTTTTTCAAATCTATAATTTGAACTTTTAGATAACTTCTGAATTAAACAAAATTATTCTTTTTTCCATGAATAACATAACACTTTCTGGAACATTTTGTTTACAGAATGACATGTTAACTAGAATTTTATCATTAGTAACCTAAAACTTTAGTGAAACCCCAAAAAGCAAGAAATGTTGAACTATTTGATATGGGCGTTTATAGACAAGAACAATTCCACAATTTTAGAGACATATTTCTCCATATTATAACTCTTTCTTAATTGGAAATGACCCAGATATCAAATGAGCATTAAAAATAACTCAAAGATTTTAATTTACACAAACAGTTTACCTAAGACACTCATCCTATTCACTGTACTTAACTTTTTACTTTTAACAAAGGAGACATGAGACATCAATCAACTTATGTAAAACAAACATTGATTTGGTCTGGAAAGGTGGGACAACTCAAGGTGAGGAGGCTTGGGAACTTTCAGATCACAGGTGAGAGACAAATGGTTGCATTCTTTTGTTTCCAATTAGCTTCTGAAGGCATTTCTATTTTTATTCCACCGATAATTTTAAAGCTAGCTTGTTTAGTAAAGTGATACCTTAAGTCACATGAACTTGAAAATTGCTTAGACTTATTTACTTAATTTATGAGAGCTCTTTTACTTATAAGCCAATTTGGTAGACACAACATATAACAATAAGTGTGCATGCAAATAAACACATCTAGACCTGTATACACACACATAAATGAAGATCCAATAGCTTGGAACCTTAGCAATGAGATAGCAATATAAGCTTTCTGGTTTTATTTTGCCCCAATAAATAATCCAGTGGAGGCTGAGAACCAAAATTTTGTGTAAAGCAGTCTTCATGGCAGTTTGATTTTTAAAGGCCAAACCTCCCCAGACTCCAAAGAGCCCTGGGGACAAACAGTACCAAAGGAGGGCATCACACGTTAACCAGGCTCCCTGCTTAGAACCACAGCACAAAAGCCAGGATACATGCAAAGCCATTCCACTTTCTCATTCAACATTAAACTCCAGATTTCAAACAATGTTGGGCCCAAGAAGCATTGCAACCGTGAAAGAAAATTCTAAGGAGTGCTTAATACTAGACCTCAGAACCTCTGCCAAGAATGTTCTCTTTGGAGTGGTTGGGGTCCACAGAACCCACGGAGCGAGTTCCAAATGTCTCTGGCCTTAGGTGGGCACCACATGCAGGTCTTCCCCTCCAGAGCATACTATGGGCTTTATAAGAATAGCCATGAACTGTAATGTGAACTGGATGCTGGGTGGGCCTTTTTGTTCCTTAGCCAGTTGAGTACAATAAGGGAAGAATTCAGCACATGAAAAGGTTTAAGTTGCCTGAAACATGTGCGAGTTTGCTCTGAGCTGCTCTTCATGTAGGAATCAGTGACGGTGCTCGGAAAAGACATAAATTGCCTTTGGGACAGGGCAATTATTACCATTCATTCCTAGGTCTTCAGGCAGTACTGGGAAGTGACCCCAGCCAATTGCCCTCAATTTCCAAGGAGCTACTAGGAAACAGCCACTGAAAGACTGAAAAGAAAGAGAGGAAAAAAACCATGAAAAAGACTCAGGTTCCTTAAGCTAACCGGGCAGTGGTGGTCAAGCTTCTCCACATGGAAACCCCTTAGTTTCAGTGGCCGTGGCCAGAAACCTGCAGTTGCTTCTATGTTTAGGCGCTGCTCACCAAGGGTCCCAGGTTGGAAAGGAAAAGAGAGGGAAAGAGATTCCCTTGTATTGGAGCAGAAAGGGAAAGAAGAAAGGAGAAGAATAAATCCCAAATTTTGGGCTTACCTCTTCCTCCAGGCTGGCTTGCCAAAATATGTTAAAGGTGGAGGGTGTCCAGGTTCTTGGCATCTTGAACAAAGAATTGGAGAAAACACACAAACAAAGCAAGGAAGGGATGAAGGGATTTATTCAAAATGAAAGTACACTCCACAGTTTGGGAGCAGGCCTGAGCCTAGGGGCTCAAAGGCCCCATTACAGAATTTTTGGGAGTTTAAATACCCCCTAGAGGATTCCATTGTTTACTTTGGGTATGCCCTGTGTAAATGAAGAGGATGAAGTAAAGTTACAAAGTCATTTATGGCATATGCCCTATGGAGAGGATATTTCCTCTTATAGCTGAAGTGTGAATTGGCCTTATGTTCCCTGCCTCTAGACCACATTTTCCTGCCTCAATGTAAAAATGGCTTAAAACACATTGTATGTTTTTCAATTTGTGGTTACTATGAGGCTTGCAAATACTACTTTATAACCCATTATTTTAAGCTGATGACAACTTAACACTGATTGTATAAACAAACAAACATGCAAAAAGAAAACTAATAAACACTATACATTATCCCCTCACTTTTTAATGTTTTCTTGTTTCTCTTTATGTTTTATTGTATTATGTTGTAAAAAGTTGTGATTATTATTAGTTGGTTCATTATTTAGTCTTTCTACTTAAGATAAGAGTAGTTTATACACCCCCATTATATTGTCATGCTATTCTGTTTTTTTTTTCTGTGAGCTTATTCTTACCTGTACATTTTGTACTTTCAGATGATTTCTTATTGCTCATTAACATCCTTTTCTTTCTGATTGAGGTACTCTCTTTAGTATTTCTGGTAGGACAGGTCTGACGTTGAAATACCTCAGCTTTTATTTACATGGGAAAGTCTTTATTTCTCCTTTATGTTTGAAGGATATTTTTACTGGATATACTCTTTTAGGATAAAAGTATTTTTGTTTAAGCACTTTAAATATATCATGCCACTTTCTCCTGGCCTGTAAGATTTCCAATGAAAGGTCTCCTACCAGATATATTGGGGATCCATTGTATGCTAGCTGTTTCTTTTCTTTTGCTACTTTTATAATCCTTTCTTTAACCTTGACCTTTGGAAGTTTGATTATTAAATGTCTTGAAGCAGTCTTTCTTGATATAAATCTCCTTGGTGTTCTGTAACCTTCTTTTAGTTGAATGTTAATATCTTTCTGTAGGTTTGGGAAGTCCTGTGGTTTTATCCCTTTGAATAAACTTTCTACCTCTATCTCTTTCTCTTCCTCCTCTTTAAAGCCAATAACTCTTATATTTGCCATTCTGAGGCTATTTTCTAGTTCTTGGAGTCATGTTTTATTATTGTTGTTTTTTTTTTAATTTGTCTCCTCTGACTGATTTCATTTACCCTGTTTTTAGGCTTACTAATTCTTCCTCCTGCTTATTTAATTCTGCCATTAAGAGACTCTGATACATTCTTCAGCATATTAGTTGCATTTTTCACCTCTATAATTTCTACTTGATTCTCTTAATTATTTCAATCTTCGTTATATTTTTCTGATGGCATTCTGAATACCTTCTCTGTGTTTTCTTGAATTTCTTGGGTTTCCTCAAAACAACTATTTTGAATTCTTTGTCTGAAAGGTTATATATCTTTGTTTCTCCAGGATTGGTCTCTGGTAACTTGTTTAGTTTTATTGGTAAGGTCATGTTTTACTGGAAGGGGATGATGCTTGCAGATATTTGTCAGTGTCTGGGCATTGAAGAGTTAGGTATTCATTGTAGTCTTTACAGTCTGGGCTTGTTTGTGCCTGTCCTTCTTGGGAAGGCTTTTTAGGTATTCAAAGGGACTTGAGCCCCAAGTCTAATAATGCTGTCTTTTTTGCAGGCTTATAGAGGTACTGTCTTGGTTGTCTTGGATAAAATCTGGAAGAATTCTGTGGATTACCAGGTAGAGACTCTTGTTCTTTTCTTTTACTTTCTCCTAAATGAATGGGTGTCTCTGTCTTTACTGAGCCACCTGGGAATAGAGGTGTGGTTATGCAAGCACCCCTGTGGCCACCACCACTGGTACTGCACTGGGTCAGACCTGAAGCCAGAATAGCACTGGGTCTTGCTGAAGGCCCTTCCCTTCAGGGCAGCAATTTCCCCCATGCCATGGATGGGCATAGAGATGCTGTTGGAAGCCAGAAATTGAAGCAAAAAACCTTAGCAGTTTACCTAATATTATAGTCCATTGCAGCTAAGCTCTCAAACGATACAAAGTTCTTCCCATTCTTCTTTTTCCTTTCCATAGGCAGAGGAGCCTCTCCATGTTGCCACCATAAGCACTCAAACAATACAAAGTTCTTCCCACTCTTCTTTTTCCTTTCCATAGGCAGAGGAGCCTCTCCATGTTGCCACCACAACCACTGGTCCACAAGGGGTTCTGCCCATCCACTTCCAATGTTGACTTAAAGCCCAAGGTCTGGTCAGTCAGCTCATGGTGAATGTTGCCAGGTCTTGGACTCACTCTTCAGCATAGTGGGCTCCCCTCTTGCCCAGGGCGGGTCTAGAAATGCTGTCCAAAAGCCTAGGCCTGGACTCAGGGTCCCCAAGAACCTGTTTATTGCTCTGCCCCACTGTGGCTGAGCTACTAGCTAATTTTTTGTTCTTGTAATGGTGCATTGGTGTGCAGATAGTTGTCAAAATTTGCTGTTCCAGCAGGAGGACAAATAGTATAGGCTTCTATTTTTCTAACTTACTCCACCTTCCCAGAAAACTGCTTTAACTCAACTGTGCTACATATGCTCAAAGATCTAAAGGCATTCATGAACAAAGAAATAAAGGAAATAAGAATAATGTATCAACAAACAGAAAATATCAATTAAAATACATAAATTATTAATAGGAACCAAACATAAATTCTAGACCTGAAAGTACAATGGCTTAAATGAAAATTATACTAGAGGAGATAAACAGAGGATTTAAGAAGAGAGAAGAAATAATCAGCAAAATCGAAGCTAGATGAATTGAAATTATCTAGTCTGAGGAGAGGTAAAGAGGAAAATGAACAGTGCCTAAAGACCTGTGGAACATCATTGTTCCTGGTTAAATAGTGCCTACCCCCCAAAAAAACTTTGTGTTAACCTAGAATCTTAGAATTTGACCTTTTTTGGAAATAGAGCCTATGTAGATATAATTAGTTAAGATAACATCAACATGAAATTAGGATGGGCCCCAATCCAATTACTGGTGTTGTTATAGGAAGATAAAGCAGAAAAGATAGACATGAGGAAGAATGCCATGGAAAGATAGACGTGGTGGTTGGGGTGATATGTCTATAAGCCAAGAGACATAAAGGGTTGCTGACAACCACCAGAGGCTAGGAGAGAATCATAAAAACAGATTCTCCCCCAGAGCCTCTAGTAAAAATCAATTCTGTTGATACCTTGATTTCTGATTCCAGCCTCTATAACTGTGAGAGAATAAATTTCTGTTGTTTTAAGCCACCCTGTTCCTGCTACCTAGTTATGGCAGCTTTAGGAAACTAATACAACCATCAAACATAAGAGCACATGCATTATGGGAGTTGCAGAAGGAGAATAAATAAATGAAGAGAAAGAATTTTGAAGAAATTATAGCCCCAAATGTTCTGAATTCTTTAATATTTCCTCATTCTATAAAATACATTAATTTACACATGCAAGAAGCTCTACAAATTTAAGAAATAAGAGATCAGCATTACTGATTCTAAGGGCATAAAAAGAGTAATAAAGGACAACTGAAAAACTAAATACCCATAAATATGAAAACGTGAATAAAATGAAAAAATAAGAAAGGCACAAAAAACAAAGCTTATGCAAAAAATTGATTTTCTAAACTTGTCAATGACTACTAAAAATATTGATTTAATAATCCAAAAAAGAAAGCAACTCTTCCAAGATGGGTTCACTAGAAAATTCTGCAAAGCATTTAGGTAAGAAATTATACCAATTCTCTACAATCAAGTCCAGAAAGCAGGATAAACCACTTTCTACCTCATTCTATGGGATCAGCATTACTCTAATACCTAATACCAAAACCAAAAACATTACAAGAAAAACAATACTGCAGATCAAGATTTCTCATGAGCATAGATGCAATAATGCTCAAAAGAGTATTAGTAAATAAGTCCAACAATGTATAAAAGACGTTCACACTGACTAATGGGGTTTCATGTATGTATGTATGTATGTATGTATGTATGTATGTATTTATTTATTTATTTTTCTGCTTCTTTTTAAAAAATTTCAATAGGTTTTTGGGGAACAGGTGGTGTTTGCTTACATGAATAAGTTATTTAGTGTTCATTTCTAAGAGTTTGGTGCACTCCTCTCCTGAGCACTGCACAATGTACTCAATGTGTAGTCTTTTATTCCTTACCCCCCTCACTCTTTCCCCTGAGTCCCCAAAGTCCATTGCATTATTCTTATGCTTTTGTATCCTCATGGCTTAGCTCCCACTTATGAGTGAGAACAACAATGTTTGCTTTTCCAGCCCTGAGTTACTTCAATAAGAACAATGATCTCCAATTCCATCCAGGTTGCCATTATTTTATTCTTTTTCATGGCTGAGTAGTATTCCAAGGCATGCATATATATATATATATATATATATATATATATATATATATATATATATATCACATCATTTTCTTTATCCACTCATTGATTGATGGGCATTTTGGGTTAGTTCTAAGTTTTTTAAATTTTGAATTCTCCTGTTATAAAAATGTGTGTGCAGATATCTTTTTGTTATAATGACTTATTTTCCTCTGGATAGATACCCAGGAGTGGGATTGCTGGATCAAATGATACATCTACTTTTAGTTCTTTAAAGAATCTCCACACTGTTTTTCA
The DNA here is from genome assembly GCF_029289425.2 of Pan paniscus. Lineage (NCBI taxonomy): Eukaryota > Metazoa > Chordata > Mammalia > Primates > Hominidae > Pan > Pan paniscus. Next base: position 72,830,660 of record NC_073272.2, read on the forward strand.
TAGTGGTTGTACTAGTTTACATTCCCACCAACAGTGTAAAAGTGTTTTCTTTTCACTGTATCTACACCAACATCTATTATTTTTTTATTATGGTCATTCTTGCAGGAGTGTGGTTGTATTGCATTGTGGTTTTTTTGCCATTTGTGTATCTTCTTTGAGAATTGTATATTCATGTCCTTAGCCCACTTTTCGATGGGATTTTTTTCTTTCTTGCTTGCTGATTTGTTTGAGTTCCTTGTAGATGCTGGGTATTAGTCCTTTGTTTGACATATAGACTGCAAAGATTGTCTTCCACTCTGTGGGTTGTCTGTTTAATCTGCTGATTATTTCTTTCACTGGACAGAAGACTTTTAGTTTAATTAAGGGCTTACCTATTTATCTTTGTTTTTGTTGCATTTGCTTTTGTGTTCTAGGTCATAAAGCCTTTGCATAAGCCAATGTCTAGAAGTATTTTTCCAATGTTATATTCTAGATTTTTTATGGTTTTGTGTCTTAGACTTAAGTTTGTGACCCATCTTGAGTTGATTTTTGTATAAGATGAGAGACAAGGTTCCAGTTTTATTCATCTGTATGTAGCTTGCGAATTACCCCAGCACCATTTGATGAATAGGGTATCCTTTCCTCACTTTATGTTTTTGTTTGCTTTGTTGAAGATCAGTTGACTGTAAGTATATGGCTTTATTTCTGCGTTCTCTATTCTGTTCCATTGGTCTATATGCCTATTTTTATACCAGTACCATGCTGTTCTGGTGACTATGGCTTTATAGTATAGCTTGAAGTTGGGTAATGTAATGCCACCAGATTTGTTCTTTTTGCTTAATCTTGCTTTGGCTATGTGAGCTCTTTTTTAGTTTCATGTAAACCTTAGCATTGTTTTTTCTAGTTCTGTGACAAATTATGGTGGTACTTTGATGGAAATTGCATTGAATTTGTAGATTGCTTTTGTCAGTGTGGTCATTTTTACAATATTGTTTCAACCAATCCATGAGCATGGAATGTGTTTCTAGTCATTTATGTCATCTATGATTTCTTTCAGCAGTGTTTTGTAGTTTTTCTTGTAGAGATTTCTCACTTTTTTGGTTGTCTTCCTAAGTATTTTAGGTTTTTGGCACTGATTTGTTTACATTAATTTTGTATCCAATATTTTGCTGAATCCATTTACCAGTTCTAGGAGCTTTTTGAAGGAGTCTATAGGGTTTTCTAGGTATATGATCATGCCATCAGAAAAGAGCAACAGCTTGAATTCCTCATTACCTGTTTGGATGCCCCTTATTTCTTCCTCTTATCTGATTGCTTTGGCTAGGATTTCCAGTTCTAATATATATATATATATGAGTTTATTAAGTGTTACCTCACACTATCACAAGGTCTCACAATAGGCCATCTGTAGGCTGAGGAGCAAGGAGAGCCAGTCTGAGTTCCAAAACTGAAGAACTTGGAGTTTGATGTTTGAGGGCAGGAAGAATCCAGCATGGAAGAAAGATATAGGCTTGGAGGTAGGTCTGTCTCCTTTTTTCACATTTTTCTGCCTGCTTATATTCTAGCCACACTGGCAGCTGATTAGATTGTGCCCACCCAGGTTAAGGGTGGGTTTGCCTTTCACAGCCCACTGACACAGATGTTAATCTCCTTTAGCAACACCCTCACAGACACATTCAGGATCAATACTTTGTATCCTTCAATCCTATCAAGTTGACACTCAGTATTAACCATTGCAAGTTCCCCCCTTGTCAATGTGAACACATAAGTACCTCCTGAGATCATACATAATCTTCTTTTTTTTTTTTTGAGATGGAGTCTCACTCTGTTACCCAGGCTGGAGTGCAGTGGCGCAATCCCAGCTCACTGCAAGCTCCGCCTCCTGGGTTCACACCATTCTCCTGCCTCAGCCTCCTGAGTAGCTGGGACTACAGGTGCCCATCACTACACCCGGCTAATTTTTTGTATTTTGTATTTTTAATTTTTTTAGTAGAGACATAATATTCAAATAAAGACAACAATGAGATAATAATTACACCTAACATAATACAACTATCCTTTGCACAACCAGAAAGGCACCAACCCCCAACCCAAATACTATTACATAAAGTTAACTATGCTTAAATGCTGACGTGAGATCAATAAATCTTACGTCACATGATAAAGGAGAAAGGAAATGAAATGAAGATATTTTCTCAGTACAAGTGTGTACATGCACAAACATGTTTTTTACAAAAGAAGGAGGAAATACTCATGAAAATTTCTGTCCTTATTTCTGCAGGTGGTCACATGATCATAGCTGGTATTGATGACTACCATCTTCTACTACTCATTCTGTATTCCTTTCACCTTCAGCAAGCATCTCGGCAGGTTGTGCTTTTTTTCCTGGTGGAGTGACCCAAACCTTCATTCCTGAAGGGTCTGGGTCATTTGTAGTCCTGCCTGGATTGGGCTCTTGTAGCTTCCCATTGAACTTAACCACAGGGCATGGTAATGCTAAGAGATGCCCTAATGGATCTCCTGTATTCCATGCCTACTCTTCCTTACCTCCATTGTGGAGTAGTAGACTGTTTTCATTTTGATAGTCCTGGTCAATCACCCTAGCCAACACTGTAACTCCCTTCTTAGCCTGTTGACTCAAAGGCAGGAGGAGCCCAAAGTGTCCAGGTGGCAATCTTCACTTCCAGCTCAATGGAATCATTGTTGTGTCTCCTGGTGGCATCATTCTTCCCTCTGGAACTAAGACCTCTAGGCCAGCACAGTGAAATGTAGCAGGAACAGGAAGCAAAAATTTTGCTAATGGATCACTAGGGGGCTGGCGAGTGGTGTCACTTCCACTTCCACCTTTTGATTCCTGGACCCGTGAATCCTGGGTATAGGAGAAACAGTATTACATATTGGACGCTGATTTAGAACATACATGACATTCTGGAGAACTTTGCCCCAGGCCCGCAAAGTATTGTCACCTGGTTGATGTTGCAATTGTGACTTCAAAAGGCCATTCCACCGTTCTATCAATTCAGCTGCTTCAGGATGATGGGAAACATGGTAAGACCAGTGAATTCCATGAGCATGAGCCCACTGTCACACTTATTTAGCCATAAAGTGAGTGCCTTGGTCAGAGGCAATGCTGTGTTGTTTACCATGACAGTGGATAAGGCATTCTGTGAGTCCATGGATGGTAGTATTGGCAGAAGCATTGCGGGTAGGATAGGCAAGTCCATATCCAAAGTAAGTTTCTAATCCAGTGAGAACAAGCCTCTGCCCTTTCCATGATGGAAGAGGTTCAATATAATCAACCTGCCACCAGGCAGCTGGCAGATCACCCCAAAGAATGGTGCCATGTTGAAGGCTCAGTGTTGTTCTCTGCTGCTGGCAAAATGGACACTCAGCGGTGGCAGTAGCCAGGTCAGCCTTGGTGAGTGGAATTCATGTTACTGAGCCTATGTGTAACCTCCATCCCTGCCACCTTGTCCACTTTGTTCATTGGACCATTGGGTGATGGCAGGGGTGTCTGGGAAAGGAGGCTGAGTGGGGTCCACAGAATGGGTCATCCTACCCACTTGATTATTAAAATCCTTAAAATCCTCCTCTGTTGAGGTCACCCATTGGTGAGCACTCACATGAGATATTAATATCTTTACAGTTTTTGACAAAGAGAAGGTCCATCCATATTCCTCTTTCCCAAATTTCTTTGTCTCCAATTTTCCAATCATGCTTCTTTGAAGTCCCTAAACATCCAGTGCAACCATTGGCTACAGTCCATGGATCAGTATATAATAACACATCTGGAAATTTCTCCTTCCATGCAAAGTGCATGACCAGGTGCACTGTTCAAAGTTCTGCCCACTGGGAAGATTTCTCTTCACCACTGTCCCTCAGGAATATCCTAGAAAGGGGCTGTAGTGCTGCAGCTGTCAACTTTTGGACAGTGTCTGCATATGGTGCAGAACCCTCTATGAACTATGCCCTAGTCTTCCCTTCCTCTGCCAACTGATCATAGGGAACTCCACATTAGGCCATCAGTGCAGGTTGGGGGAGAGAAGGCAGGATGGCAGGAGTGGAGACGATGGGCATTTGAGCCACTTCCTCATGTAACTTACTTGTGACTTCAGGACCTGCTGAAGCCTGATCACTTCCATTTGATGATGGAATGCTGCTGTGCACTACCCACTTTATGGCTAGATTGGTCAGAAAGTGCCCAGTTCATGATAGGAAGTTCAGGTCACATGGTGACTTCATGGCTTATAGTCAAACATTCAGTTTCTACCAATGCTCAGTAACAGGCCAAGAGCTGTCTCTCAAAAGAAGAATGGTTACCTGCAGAAGATGGCAGGGCCTTGGTCTGAAATCCTAGATGCCTCCACTGTGATTCACCTATGGGGGCCTTCCAAAGACTCCAAACAGCATCCTTATCTGCCAATGACAACTCAAGCACCATTGGATCTGCTGGTCATACGGCCCAAGTGGCAGAGCAGCTTGCATAGCAGCCTGGACCTATTGCAGAGCCTTCTCCTGTTCTGGACCCCATTCAAAACTGGCAACCTTTCAGGTCACTCAATAAATGGGCTGGAGTAACACACCCAAATGAGGAGTGTATTGCCTCCAATATCGAAATAGGCCCACTAGGCATTGTGCCTCTTTCCTGGTTGTAGGAAGGGCCAAATGCAGCAACTTATCCTTCACCTTAGAAGGCATATCTTGACAGACCCCAGACCACTGGACCCCTGGGAATTTTACTGAGGTAGAAGGTCCCTGAATTTTAGTTGGATTTATTTCTCATCTTCTGGCATGCAATTGTCTCACCAATAAGTCCTGTGTGTTTGCTAATTCTTGCTCACTGGATCCAATCAGCATAATGTCATCAATGTAATGGACCAGTGTGGTATCTTGCAGAAGCAAAAAGCAATCAAGGTCTCTTTGAATAAGATTATAACATAAGGCTGGCAGTTGATATACCCCTGAGGTAGGACTGTAAAGGCATATTGCTAACCTTGCCAACTACAGGCAAATTGCTTCTGGTGGGCCTTACGGACAGGAATGGAGAAAAAGGCAATTGCCAAGTCAATGGCTGCATAGCAGGCACCAGGTGTGTTAATTTGCACAAGCAATGAAACCATATCTGGTACAGCAGCTGCAATTGGTGTCACTACTAGGCTAAGCTTAGAATAATCCACTGTCATTTTCCAAGAATCATCTGTCTTCTGCACAGGCCAAATGGGAGAGTTGAGTGGGGACGTGGTGAGAATCACCATCCCTATATCTTTCAAGTCCTCGATGGTGGCACTAATCACCACAATCTCTCCAGGGATGCAATATTGTTTTTGACTTACTATTTTTCTAGGTAAAGGCAGCTCTAATGGATTACATTTGGCTTTTTCCACAATAATAACCCTCACCTTGCCAATCCAGAAGCCAATGTGGGGTTTCTGCCAGCTACTAAGTATGTCTATGCCAATTGTGCATTCTGGCACTGGGGAAGTGACCACAGGATGAGTCTGGGGACTCAGCCTCCTCTTCGTTCAAGGGTTTCTGGGTCTGTAAACTGGCTCAAGTCTGGAAATTGATTGAGGGGCCATGATTCTCTGTTTTTGTAATTCAAATTAGTCTTTTGTCCATTTGACCTGGAAGTTCTCTGCTTGTATAAATTAAGTAGGAATGCAGTAGGCTTCCTATCAATTTCACTTCCAGGAACACTGTGATTATTTAACCAATGCCAGAGGTCTACAAGAGTCAGACTGTTCTGATTACTGCTTTGTGTCTTCTGTCCATTACAGTAGCTATGCACATCTTGCCTTTGAAGGTTGGGGGCCGCCCCTTGACCCCTGCCGCCTCAGAATCTAATTATTTTTATTGTATTTAAATTTTGTAGTTGAGTGACTCCGGTTCCTACTGTTAGATCTGACATACAGAGAAGAGCAATTACAGGGCTCTTCAAAGATGCAGATGCTGCCCTCATAAATCTATTTTGCAAGACATTAGTCAAGGGTATATCTTCTGGACCCTCCCAGCTGGGATGAGTAGGTCTAAAATGACTAATCCATTCCACCATCCCAATCTCCCTAAGTCTTTGGATCTCTTCCTCTACATTAAAACAAGGAAGATCATCTCACTTACAGTGGGCCATCTTTTAATCCATATTTCAGTTAACCAAGCAAATAAACTATTAGAAACCTTTTTAACTCCCTGAGCTGCAACATTAAATGCAGATTCCTTACTTAGTGGGCCCAAATCAATACATTCAGCCTGATCCAACTCTATGTTTCTTCCACCATTATCCCACACCCTTAATATGTATTTCCATGCCTGTTCTCCAGATTTCTGTTTATATAAATTAGAAAATTCAAGCTGGTTTTTTTTTTTTTTTTTGGACAGAGTCTCACTCTGTCACCAGGCTGGAGTGCAGTGGCATGATCTTGGCTCAGTGCAACACCCAATCCTGGGTTCAAGCCATTCCCCTGCCTCATCCTCCTGAGTAGCTGGGGCTACAGGCGTGTGTCACCACACCCAGCAAATTTTTGAATTTTTAGTAAGGATGGGGTTTCACCATGTTGACCAGGATGGTCTCGATCTCTTGACCTCATGATCCGCCTGCTGTGGCCTCCCTTTTCGAGTGTAGTGCACCTCCTCTTGAGTCACACTTTCAACCTCACCTCAAGGGGCCTGCCAGGACTTCAGTCTATTTATAGGTCTAGAAGCAAACAGGGGAGTTGAGGGTAACACCTGAGGAGAATCAACATTATTTTGCCTGGCAACTGCCTCATGGGAGGTCATTACTACTGCTTCAGGGAGCACAGGGTTTATCTCCTCAGGTAAAGGTGGAAAAGCTGATGGCAGCATGGGTCAGAGAGGGAGTATAGCCACTACTGGAGATGGGGAAGCTGTTTCCTCTGGGCAAAAAAAGGTTCATTAGCATTTACAAACTCAGCGTCCCTAGCTTCATCAGGGTCCTTTCACATGTCCCCATTCCAAGTTGCAAGGTCCCATTCTTTTCCAATCAATGCCCTCAGTTTAGCAATAGACACCTGGCATGCACCTTTCATTGCAGGTCTGCCACTTACATGAGAAGAGCTTGTGTCTGCTTTTCCACAATTTCAGCTCTTTCTCTACAGGAGATAAGACTCTCACTCAGGGCAGTCTTAGCAGATTTGTGGCTCAGTATCTGCTTCTGAAACCAGGAGATAGAAACCCTGAATTCACCATTTTCTTTCACCACTTTGTCCACTGAATTTAGGACCAACCAACCAGCTTCATTATATTCCTTGGTTCTCCACACATTGTCAAAGGTATTATTTATAGAGTCACTAAACTCCTTGCCTCTCATGAGCGGTAAATCAGGAGTGTCAAATGCATTTCTTTTTCATAAATCTCTAAACAGTTCAATCCAAGGACTATCGGTGTTCTCCATACTATTAGAAGTAGAGTCCTTAGCATTTTTAGGTGTAATCATATTAAGCAGCCAACTCCAGAAACCCCAAAACCAATGAAAGAACTCCATCCTTAATATTCTGTTCCTCTAGAACCACTCCTGGTACCAAAATCTATATTAGTCAGGGTTCTCCAGACAGACAGAACTAATGGAATAGATATACATACATAAAGGGGAGTTTATTAAGTATTAACTCACACAAGCACAAGGTCCCACAATAGGCTATCTGCAGGCTGAGAAGCAAGGAGAGCCAGTCCAAGTTCCAAAACTGAAGAACTTGGAGTTCGATGTTCGAGGGCAGGAAGCATTCAGAATGGGAGAAAGATGTAGGGTGGAAGGTTAGGCCAGTCTCTCTTTTTCACATTTTTCTGCCTGCTTATATTCTAGCCATGCTGGCAGCTGATTAGATTGTGCCCACTCAGATTAAAGGTGGGTCTGCCTTTCCCAACCCACTTACTCAAATGTTAATCTCCTTTAGCAACACTCTCACAGATACACCCAGGATCAATACTTTGTATGATTCAATCCAATCAAGTTGACACTCAGTATTAACCATAGCAGCACCCTTGTCTCTTTCCAGTTCGCAAGAGGAATGCTTTCAACTTTCCCCGGTTCATTACAATGTTGGCTGTGGGTTTGTAATAGATGGCTTTTATTACATTAAGGTGTGTCCCTTCTATGTCAATTTTGTTGAGGGTTTTAATCATAATAGAATGCTGGATTTTTGTCAAGTGCTTTTTCTGCATCTATTGAGTTGATCATGTGATTTTTGTGTTTAATTCTGTTTATGTGGTGTATCACAATTTTGACTTGCATTTGTTAAACCATTTCTGCATCCCTGGTATGAAACCCACTTGATCATGGAGGATTATCTTTTCGATGTGCTGTTGGCTTCTGTTAGGCATTGTTTTGTTGAGGTTTTTTGCATCTATGTTCATCAAGGATATTGATATGTAGTTCTCCTTTTTTTGCTGTGTCCTTTCCTGGTTTTGGTAGTAGGATGATACTGGCTACATAGAATGATTTATGGAGGATTCCCTCTTTATCTTTTGGAATAGTGTCAATAGGATTGGTACCAATTCTTCTTTGAATTCTGGTAGAATTCAGCTGTGAAACCATCTGCTCCTGGGCTTTTTTGTATTGGTAACTTTTTAATTACCATTTCAATCTCACTGCTTCTTATTGGTCTGTTCAGAGTTTCTATTTCTTTCTGATTTAAACTAGGAGGGTTGTGTATTTCCAGAACCTATTCATCTCCTCTAGATTTTCTAGTTTATGCACATAAAAGTGTTCATAGTAGCCTTGAATGATCTTTTCTATTTCTGTGGTATCAGTTTTAATATCACCCATTTTGTTTCTAATGAAACTTATTTGGATTCTCTCTTCTTTTCTTGGTTAATATACCTAATGGTCTATCAATTTTATCTTTTCAAAGAACCAGCTTCTGTTTCACTTGTCTTTTGTATTTTCTGTTCATTTGTTTAAATTTTATTTAGTTCTGCTCTGATTTTGGTTACCTCTTTTTTTCTGCTGGGTTTGGGTTTGGTTTGTTCTTGTTTCTCTAGCTCCTTGAGGTGTGACCTTAGATTGTCTATTTGTGATTTTTCAGACTTTTTGTTGTAGGCATTTAAAGTTATAAACTTTCCTTTTAGCACTGCATTTGCTGTGTTCCAGAGGTTTTGATAGGCTGTGTCACTATTATTGTTCAGTTCAAAGAATTTTTAATTTCTGTCTTGATTTTATTGTTGACCCAATGATCATTCAGGAGTGTGTTATTTAATTTCCATGTATTTGCATGGTTTTGAGGGTTCCTTTTGGAGTTGATTTCCAGTTTTATACTAAGGTGGTCTGAGAGAATACTTGCTATAATTTCAATTTTCCTAAGTTTGTTGAGACTTGTTTCATGGTCTATCATATGGTCTGTCTTGGAGAATGTTCCATGTGCTAATGAATAGAATGCATATTCTGCAGTTGTTGGATATAATGTTCTGTAAATATCTGTTAAGTTCATTTATTCCAGGGTACAGTTTAAGTGTATTGTTTCTTTATTGACTTCCTGTCTTCATGACCTGTCTAGTGCTGTCAGTGGAGTATTAAAGTCCCCCACTATTACTGTGTTGCTGTCTATCACATTTCTTAGGTCTAGTAGTAATTGTTTTATTAATTTGAGTTCTCCAGTGTTAGGTGGATATATATTTAGAATTGCAATATTTCCTGTTGGACTACTCCTTTTATCATTATATTATGTCTCTCTTTGTCTGATGTAAGAATAACCACTCCTGCCCTTTTTTAGTGTCTATTTGCATGGAATATATTTTTCCATCCCTTTATCTTAAGTGTATATAAGTTCTTGTTTTCTTTAAGGAGGCTAAAAATAGGATCCCAATCCCTTCTAGCCTGTAGAGTTTCTGCTGAGGAATCTGCTGTTTAATCTGATAGGTTTTCCTTTATAGGTTACCTGATGATTTTGCCTTACAACCCTTAAGATTATTTCCTTCATCTTGACTTTAGATAACCTGATGACTATGCACCTAGGTGATGATATTTTGCAATGAATTTCCCAGGTGTTCTTTGAGCTTCTTGTATTTGGATGTCTAGATCTCTAGCAAGGCCATGGATGTTTTTCTTGATTATTCCCTCAAATATAATTTCCAAACTTTTAGATTACTCTTCTTCCTCAGCAATGCCAATTATTTTTAGGTTTTGTTGTTTAACATAATCCCAAACTTCTTGGAGGCTTTGCTCATTTTTTTTTATTCTTTTTTTTCTCTTTGTTGGATTGGGTTAACTCAAAAGCCTTGTCTGCAAGCTCTGTCATTCTTTCTTCTACTTGTTTGATTCTGTTGCTGAGATTTTCCAGTGCATTTGCAATTCTCTAAGTGTGTCCTTCATTTCCAGAAGTTGTGATTGTTTTTTTATTTATGCTATTTCACTAGACTTTTTTCCATTTATATCTTGATTTTTTAAAATTTATTTAGGTTTGGACTTCACCTTTCTGTAGTGCATCCTTGATCAGTGAGTCCTGTTTCTGGCAATTCAGATATTTGGTTTTGGTTTGGATCTATTCCTGATGAGCTAGTGTGATATTTTGGGAGTGTTAAAGAATGTTGTTTTGTCTTATTACCAGAACTGTTTATCTGATTCCTTGCCATTTGGGTAAATTATGTCAGAGGGAAGATCTGGGACTCAAGAGCTTCTGTTCTGGTTCTTTTGCCCCATGAGGCAATCCCTTGATGTGGTGCTTTCCCCTTCCCCTAGGGTTAGGGCTTCCTGAGAGCTGAACTGCAGTGATTTTCTTCTCTTCTGGATTTAGCCAGAACTACCAGGTTCTGGGCTGGTACTGGGGAGTGTCTTCAGAGTCCTGTGATGTGATTCATCTTCAGGTCTCGGTCATGCATACCAGCACCTGCTCTGGTGGAGGTAGTAGGGGAGCAAAGTGGACTCTGTGATGGTCCTTGGTTGTGTTTTTGTTAGGTGTTATGGTTTTGTGATGGTTGGCCTCCAGCCAGGAGGTGGCGTTTTCAAGAGTGCATCAGCTGTGGTAGCATAGGAAGGATCAGGCAGTGGGCAGGGCCATAGATCTCCCAAGAGATTATGTCCTTTGTCTTTAGCTACCAGGGCAGGTAGAGAAAGACCATCAAGTGGGGGTGGGGTTAGACCTGTCTGAGCTCAGACTCTCCTTGGGCAGGGCTTGCTGTAGCTGCTGTGGGGGATGGGGTTGTGGTTCCCAGCCAAATGGAGTTATGTTCCCAGGGAGATTGTGGCTGCTTCTGCTGTGTCACACAGGTTGCCAGGGAAATTGGGGAATCCAGCAGCCACCTGCCTCACCCAGCTCCCATGTAGCCCACAGCCTGAAGGCCCAGTCTCACTCTCACCATGCCCTTCACAACAGCACTCTTTATTTTCATGCAGCCAGTCAGCAGGGCTGAGAACTTGCCCCAGGTTACAGGCTGCCCAGCTAAGAAAACAATTTGTAGATTTAATGCCATCCCCATCAAGCTACCAATTACTTTCTTCACAGAATTGGAAAAAACTACTTTAAAGTTCATATGGAAACAAAGAAGAGCCCACATTGCCAAGACAATCCTAAGTCAAATGAGCAAAGATGGAGGCATCACGCTACCTGACTTCAAACTGTACTACAAGGCTACAATGACCAGAACAGCATGGTACTGGTACCAAAACAGAGATATAGATCAATGGAACAGAACACAGCCCTCAGAAATAATACCACACATCTACAACCATCTGATCTTTTACAAGCCTGACAAAAACAAGAAATGTGGAAAGGATTCCCTTTTTAATAAAGGTGCTGGGAAAACTGGCTAGCCATATGTAGAAAGCTAAAACTGGATCCCTTCCTTATACCTTATACAAAAATTAATTCAAGATGGATTAAAGGCTTAAATGTTAGACCTAAAACCATAAAAACCCTAGAAAAAACTTAGGCAATACCACTCAGGACATAGGCATGGGCAAGGACTTCATGTCTAAAACACCAAAAGCAATGGCAACAAAAGCCAAAATTGAGAAATGGGATCTAATTAAACTAAAGAGCTTCTGCACAGCAAAAGAAACTACCATCAGAGTGAACAGGCAACCTACAGAATGGGAGAAAATTTTTGCAATTTTCTTCTCTGACAAAGGGCTAATATCAAGAATCTACAAAGAACTCAAACAAATTTACAAGAAAAAATCAAACAACCCCATCAAAAAGTGGGCAAAGGATATGAACAGACACTTCTCAAAAGAAGACATTTATGCAGCCAAAAAACACATGAAAAAATGCTCATCATCACTGGCAGTCAGAGAAATGTAAATCAAAACCACAACGAGATACCATCTCACACCAGTTAGAATGACAATCATTAAAAAGTCAGGAAATAATAGGTACTGTAGAGGATGTGGGGAAATAGGAACACTTTTACACTGTTGGTGGGACTGTAAACTAGTTCAACCATTGTGGAAGACAGTGTGGCAATTCCTCAAGGATCTAGAACTAGAAATACCATTTGACCCAGCCATCCCATTACTGTGTATATACCCAAAGGATTATAAATCATGCTGCTATAAAGACACATGCACACATGTGTTTATTGCGGCACTATTCACAATAGCAAAGACTTGGAACCCAGCCAAATGTCCAACAATGATAGACTGGATTAAGAAAATGTGGCACATATACACCATGGAATACTATGCAGCCATAAAAAATGATGAGCTCATATCCTTTGTAGGGACATGGATGAAGCTGGAAACCATCATTCTCAGCAAACTATCTCAGGGACAAAAAACCAAACACCATATGTTCTCACTCATAGATGGGAATAGAACAATAAGAACACTTGGACACAGGAAGGGGAACATCACACACTGGGGCCTGTCATGCGGTGGGGGGAGGGGAGAGGGAATAGCATTAGGAGATATACCTAAGGTTAAATGAGGAGTTAATGGGTGCAGCACACCAACATGGCACATGTATACATATGTAACAAACCTGCACGTTGTGCACATGTACCCTGGAACTTAAAGTACAATAAAAATAAAAAAGAAGAAAGAAAACAAGCAAACTCACAGTTCCTTGGCTGTTCCACGAAGACTGCAGTGGCAATCCGCCTCCTTCAAAGGGTCTGCGGATTCTCTTGGTTTTCCTGGTATGTTCCTGTGGTAGTTTTTGGAGCAAAAGTTCATGATGTGGGTCTCTATACGCTGCTCTGTCTGACTTACTGGGAGTTGCAAGTTAGTCCTGCCTCCTATCCACCATTTCCCCCTCTTCTGCAATACTACTAATTGGGGTTTATTCCACATATGTTGGTTCAATTTTTGAAATTCAAGTAATTTAATCCACCACATCAACATGTGAAAGAAAAAAAAAATCACATGCTTATAATCATTAGTGCAGAAAAAGTGTCTGACCAAATCTAATACCTATTAATGATAAAAACTCTCAGTGAACTAGAAATAGAGAGCAAATACCTCAAGTCAACAAAAAATTTCTAAAAAAACCCTATAGCTAATATCACTTAATGATGAGATACTGTATGTTTTCTCCCCTAAGATGACAGCAAGGTAAGGATGTTCCCTCTCACCATTTCTGTTCAATAGCATACTGGAAGTTCTAGCTAATGCAGTAAGACAAGAAAGAGAAATACAGTATATGCAGATTGGAAAGAAAAAATAAAACTATCATTGTGCACAGATAACATAAGTATCTATGTAGAAAATGACAAAGAATCAACAACAGCAAAAACTCCTGGATGTAATGTGCTACTATTGTAAGGTCACGAGATACAAGATTAAAGTACAAAATCCATTTTTCCCTTTATAACAGTGAGTAAAAATGAAAATTTGAAATTAATTTCAAATTCATAACACCATTTAACATCAAGAAAATAAAATAATTAGGTATAAGCATAAAAAACATGTACAGAATATATATATGCTAAATTATAAAATTATAGTAAAATTACTAATGATCTAAATGAACAGTGAAATAATATAGTCCATGAATTATAACACTCAATATTTTTAAGATGCCAATTCTTTCTATGTTGATCTATATGGTAAATGTAATCTCAATCAGAATCCCAACAAACTATGTGTACATATTGACAAAATTATTCTAATGTTGATATGGAATGGAAAAATAGCCACCAAAATATTAAAGAAAGACAAAGTTGAAGAATCATTACTGTTGTAATAAATGGTGCTAGTACAATTGGATGTTCATGTGTGAAAGCAATATAGACACAGACCTTACATCTTTCACAAAAATTAACTCCAAATGAATTGTAGACTTAAGTGTAAGACAGAAAACTGTGAAACCTCTAGAAGAAAATTAGATAGAATCTAGATTACCTTGAATTTGATCATGAGAATTCAGATATAACATTTTACATGCTCTAAGCACAATCCATGAAAAATATGTTAGATTTTATTATCACATAAAACTCCGCTCTGCAAGACACATTAAGAGAAAAAAAGACAAGCCACAAACTTGGAGAAAATATTTATAAAACACATATTTGATAAATTGTATCCTAAACATAAAAAGGACACTTAAAACTTAACCACAAGAAAATAAACAACTCAATAAAAAAGTGGACCAAAAAATCTCAACATAGAATTTACCAAAAAGACATATATATTGCAAGTGAGCATGTGAAAAAATGCTTATCATTATATATTCTCATAGAATTGCAAATTAAAGTAGAAATGAGATACCACTATGTACCTATTAAAATGGCTAAAATAAGAAAAAATCTTCACAATATCAAACATAGGCAAGGATTAACAGGAACTCTCATTTTTTGCTGATGAGACTGCAAAATGTTACAGCCACTTTGGAAGAAAGTTTGGCAGATTCTTTGCAAACTAAACATAGTCTTACTATACAATCCAACAATCATGCACTCAAGTATTTATCAGATAGAGTTGAAAATTTATATTGACACAAAAATTGTGCATGAATGTTTATAGCCACTTTATTCATTATGTCCCCAAACTGGAAGAAATCAAGAGTTTTCATAAATGGACACACAAATGGTAGCACATCAATATGATGACATTTTATTCACCAAAATAAATGAATGAGAAAATAAATAAATGAATAATTAGCCATGAAGTCATGAAAAGATATACAGGGGCCTTAAGTGTATATGGTGCAGTAAAGGAGTCAGTCTGATAAGGCTAAACATTTTGTGATTCATGTTATATACATTTGGGAAAAGACCAAACTGTAGCAACTGTAAAAATTTCAGTGGGTGCCAGAGGGTAGGTGTGTATAGAAGGAGTGGGGAAAGGATTAGGATGAATGGCGAAGTGCAGGAAATTTTCAGACTGGCAAGACTATTTTGTATCATACTGCACGGGTGGATATATGAAATTATGCATGTATCAAGGCATCCAGAACTTTGTGATACAATGTGAAACTTAATATATGCAGATTTTAATAAATCATTTAGTTGATTGCATTATATTAGGAATAAATTTATGCTGCAACAAAAGAATCAAACTGTATTACAAATGTATGAAATAACTCACTAAATGGAGTGGGGAAAAATTTCTCACCTAAGTAACTACGAATGTATAAAATATGCCAGTTTAAAGACAGAATAAACTGTACACAAGTAATATACTCTACTAAATAAAATTTTTCCCATGGAGATATGGGGAACAATTCTGATACTGCTATGCAAGTATACTGAAATTAATAATTAAGTAAATGGACAGCAAATTGAGGGAGCCATTTTTCTTTCTTTAACAATTGGAATGGACATTCACAACTTAGCAAAGGAGAAGGCTGGAATAATCCATATAGCAATGGGTTAGAGTTGAAGACTTCAGTAAGATCTCATGTTAAATCAATAAAAATGCAGATGTATATATATATGCATATAGATATATATTTATATGCATATACACAGGCTAGTGTGCATACAAGTATTGCTTTGCTCCACCAACTAAGAGTGCCTAAAAGAAATTATATTCCAGTAGCAACAAGCACACGTAACCCTCAGATCTTAATCTCCAATATTATTCTCCAATAGGGAACTAGAGCTCCGTGGAGAAACAGCTTCCTCTAGGACTGAGGCAGGAAACATAGAAAATGATCCAAGAGGTTATGTTGTCAAAAGTAAGGAAATACTTAAACAAAACGTCACATTGAGTGGGTATGTCAAAAGGATGGAAGCTATCTGAAAGATCGAGCCATAGCATAAGCTGAAAAAGTTTGAGCAACAAGATAAATAAATAAAATAGTATTCAATTATAACCCCAAAAGTAAAATAGATATTCATGAATCCATAGTGATATAAATGATTGAATAAATTAAAAACAGAGGAGAAAAATCTCTTGTGCAGAAGAATTCCAAATAAATTATGTAGATACTATACCCTAAAGGAGGGGGAGCAGAAATACCCACTCCTTAAATGCATACTGCACATACTAACTTGCTTTGAAAGGATACAGGATGAACTTAGGGAAGAAACATAAAATTTTACAATGAAGAAGCCTGACAAACTACTTCTACTAGCTGATCAAGATTGACATCAATAGATATAAATCACGTGGACACAGTGTGTCCTTGATGTAATGTGATACACTTTACCTCTGTATGACATTATGTCAATGTGATTTTACCTCTGTGATCTTGCTTCCAAAAACCCAAAGTCCCAGTATAATTAGAAAAAAAAAATTAAAAAATTCTAGTGGCAGGGCATAACTAATGAGTACTCCTCAGAACTTTCAAGGACATCAAAATCAAGAAAAACTGTCATAGCCAAAACGTACTAAGTAGACATAACAACTAAATGTAATATAGTACATTGGGTGAGATTCTGGAATAGGAAAAGGACATTAGGTAAAAATGAAGGAACTCTGAGTAAACTATAGACTTTAGTTGATCATAATATATTAACATTGTTCATAAATTGTAACAGATGCACCATGCCAATGTAAGATGTTAATAATAGAGGACAGAAAAATATCTAATAAACTCCAAAACCTTTCCCCAGGTGACACACAGACACACACACACGTGCACGCACACACACACACACACACACACCAATAACCACCAAAAATGGCTAAATTAAGCTTTGGAAAACATTCAAAAGTCTACGGCAACCAAGCAAATAACCCATCAACATAAAGCCATATTCAAACTGACAGGAAATTTTATTGCATTTTTACAAGCCCTGACCCAGCTCTTTCCCTGGCACAGTATTTAGTTTGAGCCTGGAAGACGTGGCAACCCAGTTCCAAATTCACTCCCTTAAATTCAAGGGAGCAAAACAGATTGTACTTGTAATGTTCTAATCCATCTAATCCAACATAAAGGACTAGTTTCTGTTCTGCTTAACTCTGATGTCAGTCAAGGAAAAGCATCATAACTCAGAATAAGTTCAGCAGAAAGCAGTGGCACTGCTTTTAAAAGCTGCTGGGTGTCTATTGAGCTGCACACACCTGGTGCAAAGATTATAGGTGAGAATGGCTGGCAAGATGGATGAATAGGAACAGCTCCAGTCTGCAGCTCCCAGCGAGATCTATGCAGAAGGCAGGTGATTTCTGCGTTTTCGACTGAAGCACCCAGCTCATCTCATTGACACTGGTTAGACAGTGGGTGCAGCCCATGGAGGGTGAGCCAAAGCAGGGTGGGGTGTTGCCTCACCCAGGAAGCACAAGGGGTTGGGGAACTTCCTCCTCTAACCAAGGGAAACCGTGAGGGACTGTGCCATGAGGAACGGTGCATTCTGGCCCATATACTACACTTTTCCCATGGTCTTCACAATCCACAATCCAGGAGATTCCCTCAGGTGCCAACACCACCAGGGCCCTGGGTTTTAAGCACAAAACTGGGTGGCCATTTGGGCAGACACTGAGCTAGCTGCAGGGGTTTCTTTTCATACCACAGTGGTGCCTGGAACGCCAGTGAGACAGAACCATTCACTTCCCTGGAAAGGGGGCTGAAGCCAGGGAGCCAAGTAGTCTAGCTCAGCGGATCCCACCCCCATGGAGCCCAGCTAGCTATGATTCACTGGCTTGAAACGCTCACTGACAGCACAGCACTCTGAAGTCTACCAGGGATGCCTGAGCTTGGTGGGGGAAGGGGAGTCCTCCATTACTGAAGCTTGAGCAGGCAGTTTTCCACTCACAGTGTAAACAAAGCCGATGGGAAGTTCAAACTGGGCAAAGCCCTCTGCAGCTTGGCAAACCCACTGTAGCCAGACTGCCTTTCTAGATTCCTCCTCTCTTGGCAGGGCATCTCTGAAAGAAAAGCAGCAACTCCACTCAGGGGCTTATAGATAAAACTCCCATCGCCCTGGGACAGAGCACGTGGGAAAAGTGGCAGCTGTGGGCGCAGCTTTGGCAGACTTAAACGTTCCTACCTGCCAGCTCTGAAGAGAGCAGTGGATTTCCCAGCACAGTGCTTGAGCTCTGCTAAGGGACAGACTGCCTCCTCAAGTGGGTCCCTGACCTCCATGTCACCTGACTGGGAGACACTTCCCAGCAGGGGACGATGGACACCACATACAGGAGAGCTCTGGCTGGCATCTGACGGGTGCCCCTCTCGGATGAAGCTTCCAGAGGAAGCAATCATTTGCTGTTCTGCTGTCTCCACTGGTGATATCCAGGCGAACAGGGTCAGGAATGGACCTCCAGCAAACTCCAGCAGACCTGCAGCTGAGGGGCCTGACTGTTAGAAAGAAAACTAACAAACAGAAAGGAATAGCATCAACATCAATAAAAAGCATGTTCACACAAAAAACCCATCTGAAAGTAACCAACATCAAAGACCCAAAGGTAGATAAATTCACAAACATGAGGAAAAACTAGTGCAAAAAGGTGGAAAATTTTTAAAACCAGAATGCCTGTCCTCATCCAAAGAATCACGACTCCTCACCAGCAATGGAACAAAACTGGATGGAGAATGAGTTTGACAAATTGACAGAAGTAGGCTTCAGAAGGTGGGTAACAACAAACTCCTCCAAGCTAAAGGAGCATGTTCTAACCCAGTGCAAGGAAGCTAAGAACCTTGAAAAAAGGTTAGACGAATTGCTAACTAGAATAACCAGTATAGAGAAGAACATAAATGATCTAATGGAGCTGAAAAACACAACACAAGAACTTCATGATGCATACACAAGTTTCAATAGCCGAATCAATCAAGTGGAAGAAAAGATATCATACAGTGAAGATCAATTTAATGAAATAAAGCATGAAGACAAGATTAGAGAAAGAAGAATGAAAAGGAATGAACAAAGTCTCCAAGAAATATGAGACTATATGAAAATACCAAACCTACATTTGATTGGTGTACCTGAAAGTGACAGGGAGAATGGAACCAAGTTGGAAAACACTCTTCAAGATATCATCCAGGATCATCCAGGAGAACTTCCCCAACCTAGCAAGACAGACCAACATACAAATTCAGGAAATACAGAGAACACCACAAAGATACTCCTAAAGAAGAGCAACCACAAGACACATAATTGTCAGATTCACCAAGATTGAAATGAAGGAAAAAATGTTAAGGCAAGCCAGAGAGAAAGGTCAGGTTCCTCACAAAGGGAAACCCATCAGACTAAAAGCAGGTCTCTTTGCAGAAACGCTACAAGCCAGAAGAGAGTAGGGGCCAATATTCAACATTCTCTTTTCTTAGATGGAATTTCACTCTTGTTGCCCAGGCTGGAGTGCAATAGCACGATCTCAACTCACTGCAAACTATGCCTCCCGGGTTCAAGTGATTCTTCTGCTTCAGGCTCCATAGTAGCTGGGATTATAGGCATGTGCCACCACAACTGGCTAATTTTTTGTATTTAGTAGAGACAGAATTTCACCATGTTGGTCAGGCTGGTGTGGAACTCCTGACCTCAGGTGATCCACCCTCCTCAGCCTTTGAAAGTGCTGGGATTACAGGCATGTGCCACTGCACCCAGCCCATATTTAACATTCTTAAAGAAAATAATTTTCAACCCAGAATTTCATATCCAGCCAAACTAAGCTTCATAAGCAAAGGAGAAATAAAATCCTTTACAGACAGGCAAATGCTGAGAGATTTTGTCACCACCAGCTATGCCTTACAAGGGTTCCTGAAAAAAATCACTAAATATTAAAAATAAAAACTGGTGCAAGCCACTGCAAAAACATACCAAATTGTGAAGACCACCGATAGTATGAAGAAACTACATCCACTAATGGGCAAAATAACCAGCTAGCATCATAATGACAGGATCAAATTCACACACAAAAATATTAACCTGAAATGTAAATGGGCTAAATGCCCCAATTAAAAGACACAGAATGGAGCATGAGCGACACAGAAGATGGATGATTTCTGCATTTCCAACTGAGGTACCAGGTTCATCTCACTGGTGCTTGTCGGATGGGGGAGCAGGACAGTGCATGCAGTGCACCGAGCATGAGCCGAAGCAGGATGAGGCATCGCCCCACCCGAAAAGTGCAAGGGGTCAGGGAATTCCCTTTCCTAGCCAAGTGAAGCTGTGATAGATGGCACCTGGAAAATCGGGTCACTCCCACCTAATACTGCACTTTTCCAATGGTCTTAGCAAACGGCACGCCAGGAGATTATATCCCACACATGGCTCATAGGGTCCCATGCCCGTGGAGCCTCTCTCATTGCTAGCACAGCAGTCTGAGATCAACTGCAAGGCAGCAGTGAGGCTGGGGGAGGGGCACCCACAATTACCAAGGCTTGAGTAGGTAAACAAAGTGGCCGGGAAGCTCAAACGGGGTGGAGCCCACTGAAGCTCAAGGAGGCCTGCCTGCCTCTGTAGACTCCACCTCTGGGGGCAGAGCATAGCCGAACAAAAGGCAGCAGAAACCTCTTCAGACTTAAATGTCCCTGTCTGACAGCTTTGAAGAGAGTAGTGGTTCTCCCATCATGGAGTTTGAGATCTGAGAACGGACAGACTGCCTCCTCAAGTGGCTCCCTGACCCCCGAGTAGACTAACTGGGAGGCATCTCCCAGTAGGGGCAGACTGACACCTTATAAAGCTAAGTATCTCTCTGAGATGAAACTTCCAGAGAAACGATGAGGCAGCAACATTTGCTGTTCAGCAATATTCACTGTTCTGCAGCCTCCGCTGCTGATACCCAGGCAGACAGGGTCTGGAGTGGACCTCCAGCAAACTCCAACAGACTTGCAGCTGAGTGTCCTGACTGTTAGAAGGAAAACTAACAAACAGAAAGGACATCATACCAAAACCCCATCTGTATATCACCATCATCAAAGACCAAAGGTAGATAAAACCACAAAGATGGGGAAAAAACAGAGCAGAAAAGCTGAAAATTCTAAAAGTCAGAGCACCTCTCCCCCTCCAAAGGAATGCAGTTCCTCACCAGCAATGGAACAAAGCTGGATGGAGAATGACTTTGATGAGTTGAGAGAAGAAGCCTTCAGATGATCAAACTTCTCTGAGCTAAAGGAGGAAGTTCAAACCCATTGCAAAGAAGGTAAAAACCTTGAAAAAAGATTGGATGAATGGATAACTAGAATAACCAGTGTAGAGAAGTCCTGAAATGACCTGATGGAGCTGAAAACCACGGCATGAGAACTACGTGATGAATGCACAAGCTTCAGTAGCTGATTTGATCAACTGGAAGAAAGGGTATCAGTGATTGAAGATCAAATGAATGAAATGAAGTGAGAAGAGAAGTTTAGAGAAAAAAGGTAAAAAGAAGCGAACAAAGCCTCCAAGAAATATGGGACTATGTGAAAAGACCAAATCTACGTCTGATTGGTGTACCTGAAAGTGACGGGGAGAATGGAAAGAAGTTGGAAGACACTCTCCAGGATATTATCCAGGAGAATTTCCCCAACCTAGCAAGGCAGGCCAACATGCAAATTCAGGAAATACATAGAATGCCACAAAGATACTCCTCAAGAAGAGCAACTCCAAGACACATAATTGTTCACATTCACTAAAGTTGAAATGAAGGAAAAAATGTAAAGGGCAGCCAGAGAGAAAGGTCATTACATAATGGTAAACGGATCAATTCAACAAGAAGAGCTAACTATCCTAAATATATATGCACCCAATACAGGAGCACCCAAATTCATAAAGCAAGTCCTTAGAGACCTACAAAGAGACTTAGACTCACACACAATAATAATGGGAGACTTTAACACCGCACTGTCAAAATTAGACAGATCAACGAGACAGAAAGTTAACAAGGATATCCAGGAATTAAACCAGCTCTGCACCAAGCGGACCTAATAGACATCTACAGAACTCTCCACCCCAAATCAAAAGAATATACATTCTTCTCAGCACCACATCACACTTATTCCAAAATTGACCACATAGTTGGAAGTAAAGCACTCCTCAGCAAATGTAAAAGAACAGAAATTATAACAAACTATCTCTCAGACCACAGTGCAATCAAACTAGAACTCAGGATTAAGAAACTCACTCAAAACCGCTCAACTACATGGAAACTGAACAACCTGCTCCTGAATGACTACTGGGTACATAACGAAATGAAGGCAGATATAATGAATAAAGATGTTCTTTGAAACCAATGAGAACAAAGACACGATGTACCAGAATCTCTGGGACATATTTAAAGTAGTGTGTAGAGGGAAATTTATAGCACTAAATGCCCACAAGAGAAAGCAGGAAAGATCTAAAATTGACACCCTAACATCACAATTAAAAGAACTACAGAAGCAAGAGCAAACACATTCAAAAGCTAGCAGAAGGCAGGAAATAACTAAGATCAGAGCAGAACTGAAGGAGATAGTGACACAAAAACCCTTCAAAAAATCAATTATTCCAGGAGCTGGTTTTTTTGAAAAGATCAGCAAAATTGATAGACTGGTAGCAAGACTAATAAAGAAGAAAAGAGAGAAGAATCAAATGGACACAATAAAAAATGATAAAGGGGATATCACCACCGATCCCACAGAAATACAAACGAACATCAGAGAATACTATAAACACCTCTACCCAAATAAACTAGAAAATCTGGAAGAAATGGATAAATTCCTGGACACATGCACCCTCCCAAGACTAAACCAGGAAGAAGTTGAATCTCTGACTAGACCAATAACAGGCTCTGAAATTGAGGCAATAATTAATAGCTTACCAACCAAAAAAAATTCCAGGACCAGATGGATTCACAGCCGAATTCTACCAGAGGTACAAGGAGGAGCTGGTACCATTCCTTCAAAAACTATTCCAATCAATAGAAAAATAGGGAATCTTCCCTAACTTATTTTATGAGGCCAGGATCATCCTGATGCCAAAGCCTGGCAGAGAAACAACAAAAAAAGAGAATTTTAGACCAATATCCCTGATGAACATCAATGCAAAAATCCTCAATAAATTACTGGCTAACCAAATCCAGCAGCACATGAAACAGCTTATCCACCATGATCAAGTGGGATTCATCCCTGGGATGCAAGGATGGTTCAACATACTCAAATCAATAAACAAAATTCAGCATATGAACAGAACCAAAGACAAAAATCACATGATCTCAATAGATGCAGAAAAGGTCTTTGATAAAATTCAACAGCACTTCATGCTAAAAACTCTCAATACATTAGGTATTGATAGGATGTATCTCAAAATAATAAGAGCAATTTATGACAAACCCACAGCCAATATCATCTTGAATGGGCAAAAACTGGTAGGATATAAAATCAATATGCAAAAATCACAAGCATTCTTATACACCAATAATAGACTAGCAGAGAGCCATTTCATGAGTGAACTCCCATTCACAACTGCTACAAAGAGAATAAAATGCTTAAAAATACAACTCACAGGGGATGTGAAGGACCTCTTCAAGGAGAACTACAATCCACTGCTCAATTAAATAAGGGAGGACACAAGCAAATGGAAGAACATTCCATGCTCAGGGATAGGAAGAATCAATATCATGAAAATGGCCATACTGTCCAAAATAATTTATAAATTCAATGCTGTTCCCATCAAGCTACAACTGAGTTTCTTCACAGTATTAGAAAAAATTACTTTAAACTTTATATGGAACCAAAAAAGATCCTGTATAGCCAAGACAATCCTAAGCAAAAAGAACAAAGCTGTAGGCATCATGCTACCTGACTTGAAACTATACTACAAGGCTACAGTAATCAAAACAGCATGGTACTGGTACCAAAACAGATATATAGACCAATTGAACAGAACAGAGGCCTCAGAAATAATGCCACCCATCTACAACCATCTGATCTTTGACAAACCTGACAAAAACAAGCAATGGGGAAAGATTCCCTATTTAATAAATGGTGTTGGAAAACTGGCTAGGCATATACAGAAAATTGAAGCTGGACCCCTTCCTTACACGTTATACAAAAATTTACTCAAGGTGGACTAAAGACTTAAACTGAAGATCTAAAACCATAAAAACCCTAGAAGAAAACCTAGGCAATACCATTCAGGACATAGGCATGGGCAAAGACTTCCTGACTAAAACACAAAAAGCAATGGCAACAAAAGCCAAAATTGACAAATGGGATCTAATTAAACTAAAGAGCTTCTGTACAGCAAAAGGAACTATCATCAGAGTGAACAGGCAACCTACAGAATGGGAGCAAATTTTTGCAATCTATCCTTCTGACAAAGGGCTAATATCCAGAATCTACAAGGAACTTAAACAAATTTACAAGAAGAAAACAAACAATCCTATCAATAGGTAGACAAAAGATATGAACAGACACTTCTCAAGAGAAGACATTTGTACAGCCAACAAACATATGAAAAAAAGCTCATCATCACTGGTCATCAGAGAAATGCAAGTCAAAACCACAATGAGATACCATCTCATGTCAGTTAGAATGGTGATCCTTAAGAAGTCAAAAACAACAGATGCTGGAGTGGATGTTGAGAAATAGGAAAGCTTTTACACTATTGGTGGTAGTGTAAATTAGTTCAACCATTGTGGAAGACAGTATGGCGATTCCTCAAGGATCTAGAACCAGAAATACCATTTGAGCCAGCAATCCCATTACTGGGTATATACCCAAAGGATTATAAATTATTCTACTATAAAGACACACTCACACTTGTTTATTGCAGCACTATTTACAATAGCAAAGTCTTGGAACCAACCCAAATGTCCATCAATGATAGATTGGATAAAGCAAATGTGGCACATATGCACCATTGAATACTAGGCAGCGATAAAAAAGGATGAGTTGATGTCCTTTGCAGGGACATGGATGAAGCTGGAAACCGTTATTCTCAGCAAACTAACACAGGGACAGAAAACCAATATCACATGTTCTCACTCATAAGTGGGAGTTGAACAATGAGAACAGATGGACACAGGAAGGGGAACATCACACACTGGGGCCTGTTGGGAGGTGGGGGATAGGGGAGGGATATCATAAGGAGAAATGCCTAATGTAGATGACTGGTTGATGGATGCAGCAAACCACCATGGCACATTTATAACTACGTATCTCAGAACTTAAAGTAAAATAATAAAAAAAGATTATAGGTGAGATACAAAATAGGCCATCATCATTAGGAGAAATACCTAATGTAGATGACTGGTTGATGGGTGCAGCAAACCACCATGGCACATTTATAACTATGTATCCCAGAACTTAAAGTAGAATAATAAAAGAATGATTATAGGTGAGATACACAATAGGCCATCTAATACTCTGAGGAGAAGCTGGAGTGAGACTCTTTTGAAAATTAAGGCATGTGAATGCAGCCGTGTAGGAGTGATGTCAGTAGAATTGTGGACTAGGAAGCTCCAATACATTGTTCCCCCAAGGAAATATTGAAAAGCAACCAAAATTTGGCTAAAACAATCTTCTGGGAACCCTGAAAAAGAGTCAACAACTAAGTGAAAGGACAATAAAGAAAAAAACACATACCAAATAGTAAAACATTTTGTAGTATTTTTCTCACTCCACCTACCTTCCCCCAGAGTGTCATAGTCTTGCTCTGGAGGAGGCAGTAGCCCAGTTCTTAACTTCCACCTTCCAACTGGAGGAAGAAAAGAGGACAATATTTTCATGTCCTAAACTGTCTGAGAGCTGCCTGAAGAACAAGGCTCTGTTGTATCTATCTTACAGCTCATGTCAGAAAAAGCAGCAGAAAGCAGCAAACAGGGCTTATAAAATCTGTAGAAGGACTAGGATTGTGATGGTTAATATTCAGTGTCAACTCGATTGTATTAAAGGATGCAAAGTATTGTTTCTGGGTGTATCTGGGTGTTTCTGGGTGTTACCAGGAGAGATTAACATTTGAGTCAGTGGATTGGGAGAGGAAGACCCATCCTCAGGAAAACTCAAAGGGCACCATCCAATTGGCTGCCAGCATAGCTAGAAAAAGCAGGCAGAAGAAAATGGATGAAGCTGACTTGCTGAGTCTTCTGGCCTTCATCTTTCTCCCATGCTGGATGCTTCCTGCACTTGAACATCAGACTACAAGTTCTTCAGCTTTTTGGACTCTTGGACTTACATCAGTGTCTTGCCAGGTGCTCTTGGGCCTTTGGCCACAGACCAAATGCTGCACTGTTGGCTTACTTACTTTTGAGGCTTTGGGACTTGGACTGAGCCACCACTGGTTTTCTTGCTCCTCAACTTGCAGATGGCCTATCGTGGAACTTCAACTTGCAATTGTGTGAGTCAATTATTCTTATTAAACTCCTTGTTGTACATTTATATATCCTATTAGTTCTGTCCCTCTAGAGAACCCAGACTAATAAAAGCATCCACAAATGTCTGGGCCAAGATGTTGCAAGTGGAGATGTACACTCAACCATTGAAGGCTGTGAGGAAAAGCTGAGGTGACAGTGTTTGGAAAATTAAAATATTTAAAGCAGCCATGTATCGGTGGAACCAGCCCCCAATATTTCAACATGGATTCTTTCTATGTTCTCTAAGTGTAGGCTGGTCTGACAAATAAAGAGAAAGAGTACAAATAGAGGAATTTTACAGCTGGGCCTCCAGGGGTAACATCACATATCAGTAGGTCCATGATATCCCCTGAGCCTCAAAACCAGCAAGTTTTCATTACAGATTTCAAAAGGGGAGGGGGTGTATGAATAGGGAGTAGGTCACAAAGATCACATGCTTCTGAGGCCAATAAAGATCACAAGGCAAAGGGCAAAGCAAGATCACAAGGCAAAGGCAAAATTAGAATTACTGATGAGGGTCTATATTTGGCTGTGCACGTATTGTCTTGATAAACATCTTAAACAACAGAAAACAGGGTTCTAGAGCAGAGAACTGGTCAGACCTCAAATTCACCAAGATGGGATTTTTTTCCCACCCTAATAAGCCTGAGGGTACTGCAGGAGACCAGGGCGTATTTCGGTCCTATCTCAACCACATAAGACAGACACTCCCAGGGTGGACATTTACAGACCTCCCCCCAGGAAAGCAATTCTTTTCCTAGGGTCTTAATATTTAATATTCCTTGCTAGGAGAAGAATTTAGTGATATCTCTCCTACTTGCACGTCCATTTATAGGCTCTCTGCAAGAAGAAAAATATGGCTCTATTCTGCCAGAGCCCGCAGGCAGTCAGACCTTGTGGTTGTCTTCTCTTTTTCCCTAAAATGGCTGTTATTCTGTTCTTTTTCAAGGTGCACTGATTTCATATTGTTCAAACACACATGTTTTACAATCAATTTGTACAATTAGATACAATTATAGTGGTCCTGAGGTGACGTACATCCTCAGCTTATGAAGATAACAGGATTAAGAGATTAAAGTAAAACAGGCCTAAGAAATTAAAAAAGTATTAATTTTGGGAACTGATAAATGTCCATGAAATCTTCACAATTTATGTTCAAAGACTGAAGTAAAGACAGGTGTAAGAAATTATAAGAGTATTATTAGGGAAGTGATAAATGTCCATGAAATCTTCACAATTTATGTCCCTCTGCCACGGCTCCAACTGGTCCCTCCATTCGGGGTCCCTGACTTCCTGCAACAGCCATGTATGTGAGAGAATTGAAAAAACAACATATAAGCCCAGGCAATATGTATGCTCAGAAAAGAAGTGAAGAGATATTAATCTTTCTACTCAGGCTGATCCCTAGGGTCAGAACCTGCCCTGCTAATTAGTGAAAGACTTCCCAGGCACAAGCAGTCTGCAAAGATTGGAAGAGGTGGCTTTTTTCCAAATGTGCAATTTTCAATAGCAACTGCAAAAACAACAACAAAAACTCACCAGGCATTCATAGAAACAGGAAAACATGGCGTATTGAAATAAATAAATTAAAGTGGTGAAAATCCACACTCAGGAAACACAGACAGGCTGAGTGTGATAGCTCATGCCTGTAATCCCAGCATTTGGGAGGCTGAGGTGGGTGGATCACTTGAGATCAGGAGTTCAACACCAACCTGCCCAACATAGTGAAACCCCGTCTCTACTAAAATTACAAAAATTAGCTGGGTGTGTTGACAAGCACTTGTAGTCCCAGCTACTTGGGAAGCCTGAAGAAGGAGAATCACTTGAACCTGGGAGGTGGAGGCTGCAGTGAGCTGAAATCATGCCACCGTGCTGCAGTCTGGGAAACAGAGCTAGACTCTGTCTCAAAAAGAAAAGAAAAGAAACACAGGCATCAGAATAACTAGACAAAGTAATTAAAACAACAGACTTAAATATGCTCAAATTGTCAAAATATACAGACAGAAAACTAAAGGATATCAGAGAAATTATATATAAAAATTAGAATATTAGGCAGGGCACATTGGCTCATGCCTGTAATCCCAGCACTTTGGGAGGCTGAGATGGATGGATTGCCTGAGCTCAGGAGTTTGACACTAGCCTGGGCAACATGGTGAAACCCTGTCTCTATCAAAATACAAAAAATTAGCTGGGTGTGGTGGCATGCACCTGTAGTCCCAGCTGTTGGAGAGGCTGAGGCACAAGAATTGCTTGAACCTGGCAGGTGGAGGTTGCAGTGATCTGAGATCATGCCAGTGCACTCCAGCCTGGGCAACAGAGTGAGAATCCATCTAAAAAAAAAAAAAAGTTTACAAAGAGAAATTATAAAATGAGACCAAACAAATTTGGGAGCTTAAAAATTCAATAACTGGATTTAAAAATTCATTAGAGAACTTCAACAAATGACTCAAGCACACAGAAAAAAGAATCATTGAATTCAAAAATAGAACAATTAAAATTATTGAGTATGAGGAGAAAAAAATGAAGAAAAGTGGGCAAAACCTAAGGAACACAAGACACTATCAAAAGGACCAATATATATATTATAGAATTTCCAGAAAGAGAAGAGTGAAAGAATGGGGCAGAGGGCTTATTTGAATAAATAATTGGCTAAATATTTCTCATATTTGAGAAAAGATATAAATACAAATAAAAGGAAGTCAACAAATTTCAAGTAGTATAAACCCAAAGAGACCCAGACAGAAACACATTATAATCAAACTGTCAAAATTCAAAGACAAAGAAAGTATCTTTAAAGTAGCAAGATAAAAGCTACTTGTCACATACAAGGGAATCTCAATAAGATTTTCAAAAGATTTATCAGCAGAAATCATGGAAGCTATTGGGCAGTGGGATGTATTGAAAAAAATAAAAGCCAAATTCTGTAAAATATTTGAGGAGGTTTCCTCTGAGCCAAAAGTTAAGACAATGACCCATGACACAGCCTCAGGAGATCCTAAGAACATGTACACAAGGTGTTTTGGTTACAGCTTGGTTTTATACATTTTATGAAGATAAATTTTATACATTTTATGACTCAACCTGGCCTACAAGAAATGGAAAATCATGTCAGTTATTTAAGATGAAATAAAAGGATACTAAACAGTAACTTGAAGTCATATGAAGATACAAAAATATCTGATAAAGGTAAATACAGGAGCAAATATATGAAAACAGCATTATTGAGTAATTAAAATTTCTATTTTAGGTTCAGGGGTGCATGTGTGAATTTTTTGTATAGGTAAATTATGTTTCACAAGAGTTTGCTATACAGATTGTCACCCAGGTAATAAGCATAGTAACCAATAGGTAGTTTTTTAATCCTCACCTTCTTCCCACTCTCTATCCTCAAATAGACCCTTGTGCCAATTGCTCCCTTCTTTGTGTTCATGTGTACTTAATACTTAGCTCCCACTTATAAGTGAGAACATGCTGTATTTGGATTTCTGTTCCTGCTTTGTTTAAAATAAATGGCCTCCAGTTGCATCTATGTTGATGCATAGGACTTCTATGTTGATGCATAGGACATTATCACACTCTTTTTTATGGCTGTGTACTATTCTATGGTGTACCATATTTTCTTTAGCCAGCCTACTGTTGATGGACATTTAGGTTAATTCCATGTCTTTGCTATTGTGGATAGTGCTGCAATTAACATGCATGTGTGTATGTCTTTATAATAGAATGATTTATGTTCATTTGGGTATATACCCAATGATGGGATTGCTGGGTCAAGTGGAAAAAAAACACAAAAAAACAGTATTGTAATTTTGGTTAGTAACTATAATTTTAATTATTCTACTTGATTTAAAAAACAAATGTATAAAAATAATTATAAATCTATGTTAATAGGTACACAATATATAAAGATGTAACTTGTGACATCAATATAATAAGGTGTGGAGGGTGGTGATACGGGATAGAGCTGTAAAGGAGTTCTCTTTTCATGTGATTAAAGTTAAGTTTATATCAATTCAAAATTGATTGTTATTAGTTTATTTTGTTATATGTGACTCCCATGGGTAACCACAAAATATATGTATAGAATACACACAAAAAAAATTTTTTTAAATGTATCTTTGCAAAAAATCAACTAGGCACAGAGGAAGACTGTAGGGAAAAAAATGAGGGATAAAAGCACTGTAAGATACAGAAAATTAGAAATAGTTCTTTGCAGCAAGTAATTGCTTCATGTAAATAGGTGAAACTCCCTAATAATAAAGCACAGATTGGCAGAATCAATTGAAAAAATTACCCTACTATATGCAGACTACAAAAGATTTTCCACATATAAAGACAAGCTTAAGTTGAAATTTAAAAAAAATGTAAAAAGATATTACATGCAAATAGTAAACAATGGAGATCAGGGTGGTTATAGTAACATCAGATACAATAAATTTTAAGTCAAAAATTGTTTCACAAGAAAAGAAGGATTTTATATATTGATAAAATAATCATTTCAACAAAAAGAAAAAACTAATTATAAAAATACATGCACCAAATATCACAGCCTATATATACGTATGAAGCACACATTGATGGAATTGAAGGGAGAACCAGACAACTGTACAATAATACTGAAATTTTAAAACTTTATTTTTAATAATGGATAGTGTAAACCAAAAAATGAAATTCTAAGCCTACCAACCAACAGAATGGAACCTCTTCTCAGCCAAGATGATCCCCAAAAAGCCTGAAAAGCTAGTTCAGGCCATGATAGGAAGGGAGGATCAGACATGTTTTATTATACCCTCCTCCCTTTGGAGTTTAGACACAACTGGCAAGAATTAACATTAAAGCAGCGATCTTAAGACTGACAAAATAGATGCTTTGTTGCAATAAAACACCAAATTCCAACCTAACTGCTATAACATCACATGACAGATAGCAGGCCCTGAGGGAAATCAAAGTATTTTACCCTAAAATGTATTGCCTTGACATATTTTGAAATGGTCCTGAAAAGTTACCTCTTATGTGGGAAATTAATATTCTGTAGAGAATCTCCATCCCCTTCTAGGTCTTTTCATGAGAGTCTGACACCCTTTAAGGTCTCATAAGAGACATTCACAACTATTCACTCTGAAACTTGATATCTGTAGGGTTCATCTACATGATAAGAACCTTGGCTTCCACAACACCCCCTTACCTTAACCTAATTTGACTTCAACTCTTCAGACAAAGCTTAATTCTTACAACCAATTGCCAATCAGAAAATCTCTGAATACACATATCATCTGGGAACCCTCATTTTGAGGTGTCCTGCTTTCTGGGCCAATCAATGTAAAACTTACATATATTGCCTGTAATTTCTCTCTCCCTAAAATGTATAAAATCCAGCAGTAAAATCAAGCACAAGTTTTCAGAACCTCCTGAGACTGTGTCAAGAGCCAACAGAAAAGCGTATTCATAAGAACGAAAAATATACTCTAAATTTGTTGAGACCTGTCTCAGATACTTTTTGGCTTACAAATTAGTGACCAACAGACAGGACTCCATGGTGCTTGGTATAGCTTATATATACATATGAATCAAACATTGCTTAGGCTTTGGCTATTTTGATTATTCAAACCAATAGGAAAATTTGCTGACATCTGGAACCTTCCCCCTCCCAGAGGATCACCAATCTCCCAAAATTTGGGAAATAACTAATGTTTATTTTGCTGTACAACTCTTTTTCTTGAGATTTACTCACTTCCAAAAAGGAAGATTTGTTTTTCCAGCTTTTAAAATGGTAGAGAGCAGTTTTCAGCCTGGGCCCCTTTCCTAGGTAAGTACCTGAGCTGGAGTTTTGTATTAAAAATTCTCCTTAATAACTAAAAGTTATGATTTACAATAAGCTGGTCTTGATTTCTCCTTTTCATTAGAGTGCTCAGTTATAGTATAAATTGTATAATCATTTGTTTGTTTTGCTTAACTGTTTTGTGTTTATTCATTTGTTTCTGATTTCATTATTTGTATTTTCTTGTTGTTGTTTTCTTTTTCACATTGGGTTTGACCAACTGTATCCTATTTGGTTAAATCCAAAGGAGAATTCCAAATTATGAAAAACAAGACCTGTGAATTGGTTAAAACTTCAGCAGATGCAAAATGAAAAATAAAAATTAAAAAAGGCCAGCAAAAAAAAAAAGTTAATTATTTTTGACTACTTCAGGGGTTTCATCTATATAACAAGCCACCTTTTGCTAGCCAAGACTAAACTACCTCTAGTTTTTCTTCTAGAAAGAGCAATGGCAACTGTCTCCTGCTGTAGTTCACTAGCTAAGACTTTACCCTTTTTACAATGACAGCCTGTGTATGGCTCCTAAATCAAATCCTGTCTGGTTTGGTATTTGTATTACTTTTAAAACATTATCTATTTGTCCCAGCTAAAATATGATAGAGGAATCCTGGGAGAGGGCAGAGCATGGAGTAGAATAGGAGGCTCCACCAATTGTCTGACCCACAAGGACACCAATTTAACAAATACACACACACACATACACACACACACACACACACACTCCTTCATAAGAACCAAAAATCAGTTGAGCATGTATAGTACCTGGTTTTAACATCATATCACTGAAAGAGGCACTGAGGAGGTAGGAAAAAGAATCTTGAGTTACAGATGCCATGCCTCCTCCACACGTGGCAACAGTGGCATGGTGTGTAAGCATTTCTATAGGCTGGGGAGAGAATCCAGAATTTGTGAGGCATTGAACTCAGTGATTCTCTATTATAACAGAAAACAAAACTAGACCAAACTCAGCTGACACCCAGCCATGGAGGGAGCACTTAAACCAGCCCTAGGTAGAGGTGAATTGCCCATCCCAGTGGTCAGAATTTGAGTTCCTGCAAGCTTTGCCATTATGGGGTACAGTTCTCTGGGGCCCCAAATAAACTTAAAAGGCAGTTTAGGCCACAAGGGCTGTGACCACTAGATGAGTCCTAGTGCCAAATTGGGCCCAGAGCCAGTAGACTTGGGATACACATGACCTAATATAACACCAGCTGGGGCAATAAGGGAGTGTTGGCATCACCCCTCCCTAACCCCAGGCTGTAGAACTCATGGCTACAAAAGAGACCCCTTCCCTCTGCTTGAGGAGACAGAAGAGTGGGAAGAACTTTGTTTTGCATCTTGGATATCTGCTCAGCCACAGTAGAAAAGGGTAACAGTCAGAGTCATAGGGCCACCTTTCCAAGCCCTAGCTCCTGGACAATATTTCTAGACACACTCCGGGTAAGAAGGATACATGCTGCTTTGAAGGGAAGGACCCACTCTCAGCAGGATTCACCCTTTGCTAACTGAAGAGCTCTTGAGCCCTGAATAATCAGAAGCAATACCCATGTATTACAGTGAGAGCCTTGGTTGAGCCTTGGGACTTGCTGGTTTCTGGTGAGAATCAGCACATTTCCAGCTGTGGTGGCTATGGAGCAAGACTCCTTCCACATGAGAAAAGCAGAAGGAAAGGCAAAGAGAACTTTGTCTTGCACCTTTGGCACCACCTAAGGTACAAGAACACCTTAGAGGCCCCAGAGCATGTAGCCCATAATGG
Organism: Pan paniscus; assembly: GCF_029289425.2. Classification (NCBI taxonomy): domain Eukaryota; kingdom Metazoa; phylum Chordata; class Mammalia; order Primates; family Hominidae; genus Pan; species Pan paniscus. Next base: position 72,864,788 of record NC_073272.2, read on the forward strand.
CAAAGCTTGCAAGAACTCAAGTTTTGACTACAGGGCGGTAGAGGACCAAGCAGGCTCTTGGAGTCTCTAATTCCTGGAATTGGCTCTTGGATGGCATTTCTGGATCTGCCTTGTGCCAGAGGGGAACCTGCTGCCCTGAAGGGCACCAGGTAGCATTCATGCAAACTAACTGAAGAGGCTTTTTGCCTTAAGGAAACATTGGTGGTAGTCTGTCAGTACACCCCAGGAACTGTGGTGGTGGTGGCCATGGGGAGAGGCATCTCTGCCTTTTGAAAGTGGAAGGAAGAGTGGAAATAACTGCATCTGTATCTGTTAGGTTCAAAATTTAAAAATTACTTCAAATCCCACTAAACCCAAGGTATTTTCATTGCTAAACCCCTGGTGCCTAAATTATATAAGCACCTTTCTCTCTAGGTCCAGGGACTATCGCAGAAGAGGTGGGTGTGTGAGATTATAATGGCTGATTTTGAGAGACAGAATTAATTCAGATCCTCCAAATCAAGGATGGGCAAACAAATTCCTAAAAAGCTGGAAAAATAAGGAGCTTTACCCCCTGGGTTATTACCATCCATTCAACGGACTTTGCCCCTGGCCCCTTTCCATTCATCTCAACTATAAAAATTTTCTGCTTCCCATAGAATTAAAATAAACTTACCAAGAAGATATCCTAATACCTAGTGATAAAGCCTTTTGGGTATAGTGTTCCCAGCTATGAGGTTTATGCAGATAAACATATACATTTTCTTAAATTAGCCACCTTAGGACAGCACAACAAAGTCTATAAATTCCTTAGTTTAAATGGTTTTAACAACCTGCTTATGTTTATGTAGCTCAAGATTATAGTAGCTCAACACATAGAAGGAAATCTACAGAATGAGAGAAAAAAACATATCTTGTTTTATTTTACTTTGCTTTATTGAGCTCTGCAGATATTGAGATTTTTACAGATTAAAAGTTTGTAGCAACCCTGCAGCAAGAAATTCAATTGGTTCTATATTTCCAGTAGAATGTGCTCATTTTGTGTCTTTGTGGCACATTTCAGTAATTCTCATAACATTTCAAACATTTTCAGTAATACGATTAATATAATAGTAATATAATTACCATTATATCTGTTATTATAAGCTATAATCAGTGCTCTTTGATGTTACTGTTGTAATTGTTTTGAGCACCACAAACTTAATCAATAAATATTGTGGGTGCTCTGATTGCTCCACCAACTGGCTATTCCTTCATTTTTCTCCCTTTCCTAAGGCCTGCCTATTTCAGGTGACATGATGACATTGAAATTAGGTCGGTTAATAACCCTACAATGGCCTCTAGCGGTACAGGTGAAAGAAAGTGGTACATCTTTCACTTAAATCAATAGCTAGAAATGATTAAGCTTGGTGAGAAGGGCATCTCTAAAGCTGAGAGAGGACAAAACTCAGCATCTTGTGCCAAACAGTCAAGTTGTGAATGCAAAGACAAAGTTCTTGAAGAAAATTAAAAGTGCTACTTCAGTGAACTTCACACAAGCTAACATGAATAATAATAATAATAAACATTATTATTATTAATATGGAGAAAGCTTAGTAATCTGGATGGAAGATAAAATGAGTCATAATATTCCCTTAACCCAAAGGCTCATCCAGAGCAAGGCCCTAACTCTCTTCAATTCCATGAAGCTGACAGAGGTAAGGAAGCCACAGAAGAAAAGTTGGAAACTAGTAGAGCTTAGTTCATGAGGTTTAAGGAAAGAAACAACATGAAGTGCAAAGTGAAGCAGCAAGTGCTGATGTAGAAGCTGCAGCATGTTACCCGGAAGATCTAGCTAAGATACTGATGAAGGTGGCTAACTAAGCTACAGATTTTCTGTGTAGATAAAACAGCCTTATATTGGAAGAAGATGCCATCTAGAACTTCCATAGATAGGAAGAAGTCAATGCCTGGCTTCAAAGCTTCAAAAAAACAGGTTCACCCTCTCGTTAAGAGCTAACGCAGCTGGTGGCTTTAGGTTGAAACCAATGCTCATTTACCATCCTGAAAATCCTAGGGCCTTTAAGAATTATAGTAAATCTAGTCCACCTGTGCGGACTAAATGCAAAAACAAAGCCTGGATGACAGCACATTTGTTTACAGCATGGTATACTGAATATTTTAAGCCCATTGTAGAACCCTACTTCTTAGAGAAAAATATTACTTTGAAAATATTATTACTCATTGACAATGTACCTGGTGACTCAAGAACTCTGATTGACATATGCCAGGACAGTAATGTTTTCAAGCCTGCTAACACAACACCATTCTACAGCCCATGGATCAAGAAGTAATTTTGACTTTCAAGTCTTATTATTTAAGAAATACATTATATAAAACAAAACTACCATAGTGTATTAGTCCATTTTCACACTGTTGATAAGGACATACCCAAGAATGGGTAATTTATAAAGTAAAAGAGGTTTAATGGACTCACAGTTCCATGTGTTCTCACAATCATGGTTGAAGGTGAAAGGCATGCTTTACATGGTGGCAGTCAAAAGACAGAATGTGAACCAAGTGAAAAAGAAAACCCCTTGTGAAACCATCAGATCTCATGAGACTTATTTTTTACCTTGAGAACAGTATGGGGGAAAACGTCACCATAATTCAATTATCTCCCACAGTGTCTCTCCCACAACATGGGGGAATTATGGGAGCCACAATTCAAGATGGGATTTGGATGGGGACAGAGCCAAACCATATCATTCCACCCCTGGCCCTGTCCAAATCTCATGTCCTCACATTTTAAAACCAATTACACCTTCCCAACAGTCTCCTAAAGTCTTAACTCATTTCAAGATTAACTCAAAAGTCCACAGTCCAAAGTCTCATCTGAGACAAGAGATGTCCCTTCCACCTATTAGCCTGTAAAACCAAAGCAAGTTAGTTACTTCCTAGATACAATGGGGATACAAGCATTGTATAGCTACACCTGTTCCAAATGGGAGAAATTGTCCAAAACAAAAGGGCTACAGGCACCATGCAAGTCCGATATCCAATAGGGCAGTCATTCAACATTAAAGTTCCAAAATGGTCTCCTTTGACTCCATGTTTCACATCCAGGTCATGCTGATGCAAGAGTTGGGTTCCCATGGTCTTGAGCAGCTCCACCCCTGTGGCTTTGCAGGGTACAGCCCCCCTCCAAGCTGCTTTCATGGGCTGGAATTAAGTGTCTGTGGCTTTTCCAAGCGCACAGTGAAAACCATTGGTAGATCTACCATTCTGGGGTCTTGAGGATAGGGGCTTTCTTCTCACAGCTCCACTAGGCAGTGCCCCAGTGGGGACTCTGTGTGGGGGCTTGCACCCATTTCCCTTCTGCTTTGCCCTAGCAGAGGTTCTCTATGAGGGCTCTACCCCTAAAGCACCTCTGCTGGGACATCCAGGCATTTCCATACATCCTGTGACATCAAGGGAGAGGTTCCCAGACCTCAATTCTTGACTTGTATGCACCCGCAGGCTCAACACCACATGGAAGTTGCTAAGACTTGGGGCTTGCACCCTATGAAGCCATGGCCTGAGCTGTACCTTGGCCCCTTTTAGCCATGGCTAGAACAGCTGGGACACAGGGCACCAAGTCCCTAGGCTGTACAGAGCAGGGGTCCCTGGGCCCATCCTGAGAAACCATTTTATCCTCCTAGACGTCCAGGCCTGTGATGGAAGGGGCTGCCACAAAGGTCTCTGACATGCTCTGGAGACATTTCCCCTATTGTTTAGGTGATTAGCATTTGGCTCCTTGTTATTTATGCAAATTTTTGCAGCCAGCATGAATTTCTCCTCAGAAAATGGGATTTTCTTTTCTAACACATTGTCAGGCTGCAAATTTTCTGAACTTTTATGTTCCGTTTCCCTTTTAAAACTGAATGCTTTTAACAGCACCCAAGTCACATCTTGAATGCTTTGCTGCTGAGAAATTTTTTTCTGCCAGATACCCTAAATGATCTCCCTCAAGTTCAAAGTTCCACAAATCTCTAGAGCAGGGCAAAATGCTGGCAGTCTCTTTGCTAAAACAGAGCAAGAGTCACCTTTATTCCAGTTCCCAACAAGTTCCTCATCTCCATCTGAGACCACCTCAGCCTGGATTTCACTGTTCATATCATTATCAGCATTTTTGTTAAAGCCATTCAACAAGTGTCTAGGAAGTTCTAGACTTTCCCACGTCTTTCTGTCTTCTTCTGAGCTCTCCAAACTGTTCCAACCTCTGCCTATTACCCAGTTCCAAAGTCACTTCCACATTTTAGGGTATCTTTCCAGCAGCATCCCACTCTACCAGTACTAATTTACTGTATTAGTCCATTTTCACACTGCTGATAAAGACATACCTGATACTGGTATAAAGAAAAAGAGGTTTAATGGAATTGCAGTTCCATGTGGCTGGGGAGGCTGCACAACCATGGCAGAAAGTGAAAGGCCCTTCTTACATGGTGGCAGACAAGAGAGAGAATGAGAACCAAGTGAAAAGGGAAATCCCTTATAAAACCATCAGATCTTGTGAGATTTATTACCATGAGAACAGCATGTGGGAAACTGCCCCCATGATTCAATTAGATCCCACTGGGCCCCTCCCACAACACATGGGAATTATGGGAGCTATAATTCAAAATGAGATTTGGGTGGGGACACAGCCAAACCATAACAGATAGTGATTCTGCTAATGTATCTGGGAGAAGTACACTAAAAGCCTTCTGGAAAGGATTCATCACTCTAGATGCCATTTGGAAAGGATTTACCATTAAGAAAATGTGTGATTCATGGGAGGAGGTCAAAATATCAACGTTAACAGGAGTTTGGAAGAAAGTGATTCCAGTCCTTATGAATGACTTTGAGGGGTTCAAGATTTTCATGGAGAAAGTCACTGCAGATGTGAGGAAAGTCAAAAGAGGACTAGAATTAGAAGTGGAGCCTAAAGATGTGTCTGAATTGCTGAAATTGAGTGATAAAAACTTGAATGAATGAGGAGTGGCTTCTGATGGGTGAACAAAAAATGTGGTTTCTGAGATGGAATCTACTCCTGCTGAAGACACTGTGAAAATTGTGGAAATGACAACAAAGGATTTAGAATGTTACATAAATTTAGTTGATAAAGCAGCAGCAGGGTTGAAGAGAATTGACTCCAATTTTGAAAGAAGTTCTGAGGGTAAAATGCTATCAAATATCATGACATACTATGGAGAAATCTTTTATGAAAGGAAATGTCATTTGATGGAGCAAACTTCACCATTGTCTTATTTTAAGACATTGCCACAGGCACCCCAACCTTTGGAAATCACCGCCTTGATCAGTCAGCAGCCATCAACATCAAGGTAACACCTTTCACCACCAAAAGATTATAACTCGCTGAAGGCTCAGATGATTGTTAGCATTTTTTAGCAGTAAAGTATTTTTAATTCAGGTATGTACATTGTTTTTTATACATATGTTATTGCACATTTAATAGATTATAGTATATTATAAGCATAATTCATATTCACTGGGAAACCAAAAAATAAATTGTATTACTTGCTTTACTGCAGTGGTCTGAAACTGAACCCACGATATCTTCCAGGTGTGAGTGTATTTGAAACCATACATGTGATAAGGAATTAGTATTCAGAACATAAGCAAGAATTCCTACAATTCATCATCAACAAGGAAAAAAATTCTAAAATAGAAAGAGGCAGAGGACTTGAATAGACACTTCTCCAAAGACGATACACAAATTAACAAGAAGCACCTGAAAACATTCTCAGCATCACTAATAAGTCTGAAAAATTGAACAAAAACTACAATGAAAAACAACTTTATAACCATTACAATGGCCATTAAAAGCAGAAAATGACATGTGTTGGCAAGGATATAAAGAAATTGGAAGCCTTGTAATTTACTGATGGAAATGTGAAATAGTGCAGCCTCAGTAGAAAACAGTACAGCAGTTCCTCAAAAAGTTAAAAAGAATTATTATATGATTCAGCAATTCCACTGCTGGATATATGCCCCAAAATTTCAAAGCAGAGCTCAAACAGATAGTTGTACACCCATGATTGTAGCAGCATTATTCACGATAGGTAAAAGGTGGGGAGAAAACCCAAATGTCCATTCATTGATTAATAGATAAGCAAATTATGCTTTGTATAATTAACGATTACTCATTCTTAAATAATTAAATATTATTACATATTTTATAATTATTGTCTAAGAATAATAAATAGTAGTTGGTTTCTGATTCCATTCACCAATAAAAGGAACAAGGGCTCCTTGGGGAAATGGCTGATTCTAGGACTGGGATAGAAAATATAGAAGATGAGCCTGAAGCATCTTGTAATGCCAGAAAGTAAAAATGTGGGTAACACATACACACACACAGACACAGACACACACACACAAATAAGGATATACCTAAGGACACGAGAAAAAAACTAAAAGAGCTCCCATCAATGGCCAAAGCTGAAATACTTTGTGTAAAAGAGAAAAAAATCATAAAATACATATCCATGTGTCCATCCTGATATTTTTAAAAAATGCTTAAATAGTGAAAAAGAGACAATTTTCTGTAAATAATAATTCCAACTAATTTATGTGGACACCCTTTTAGGAGATGTAGCACAAATCCTTACCCCTTAAGTGTAGACTACATTTGGTAACAGGCTCCTAAAGAATAACATTATGGAAAGTGGAGGTGGGGATGAATGTAACTTTACAGTGGAGAGAACTGGCAAACACGACCTCAATTAGGTGATTAGAGTTAACATAATCAGTTATGTCATATTGATAAGATTTTCCCTCAATATGACATGATGCAGAAGACATTTCATCTCTGTAATCTTCCTAAAACACATAAACCTGCTCTATGAGACAAACATTAGACAAATCTGAATTGAGGGACATTCTACAAAGGGCCTAACTACTTCTCTTTAAAATCATCAAGGTCATCAAAAACAAGTAAACCAATACAGAGACACTAAACCTAAACTGAGTGACATCTTGCTAAAATATAAAATTTAAATGGGATCCAGTGTCTCATAACAATACTCAAAATGTCCAGGATATAATGAATATAACTCATCATATGAAATATCAGAAAACCACATCTTGAATGAGCAAAGACAGTCAACAGATGCCAACACCAAGATGACTCAGCTGTTGAAATTATCTGACAAGGATGTTAAAGCAGACATCATTAGATGCTTCAACAAGTGATTATGAACACTCTTGAAACATATGAATAATATAACATCTCAGCAAAGAAATAGAAGTTGTAAAAATAAACAAAATGAAAATTACAAAATTGAAAAAATAAAATAACTAACACAAAAATCTCACTGGATTGGCTCCACAGGAAAATGTAGATGGCAGGACAGAATTAGTGAACTTGAAAACGGATAAATAGGTTGTCCTAATTGAACAACAAAGGAAAACAGACTGAAAAAAATGAAAAGAATCATAAGAGCTGTGACAATAACAAAAGATCTAACATTTATGTCATCAGAGTTACAAAAAGAAAGTTGAATAGCAGATATAATTCAATGAAAAAAATGCTGAACATTTTCAAAATTTGTCAGAAAGCATAAACCTACAAAGCTAATGGGATTCTATGTTCTATTTTTTCATCTCCTGCTGAGTCTATAATTATTCCAAATAAAAAATTAAAAAACATAAAGTGACAATCATCTCACATTCCTTTCTGCTTGTGATCACTTCCAGAGGTATAAACCTATAAAAGAGTAGCTATAATTTATTAAGTTCCTACTATATATCACATCATATTACAATTTTATCCTCATAACAATCCTAAGAAGTGATTACGGTAATTACAGTCATAATCATATAGTGTTTTAGGGATTACTAAGTACCAGGCATTGTGCTAAGTGCTTGACAGTCATTATTACAACAAATCATCAAAAGAATCATATAGTATATATATATACACACACATATATATATACATATATGTTATATATGTAGGCACTACTAATTATCTCCCTTGTACAGATGAGGAAACTGCTGAAAAATGGGATTTATTAGTTTGTTCCAGGTCACATAATATACAAGTTTCACAGAGAGGCAATCATCCAGAAAAAAATTGATGTTTTAAAAAGGCAAATAATTTAAATTAAATCTATGATTATGTGAGAAAAAATAGGCCACTTTAGGAAAGTCTACGTTAGAGAATATCTTAGATAAAATGAGATTTAATTAATTCCTGTAAGGTTTTCATATTTTAAAGCTGTATTGGGATGTTTTATTAAAAAGCTTCAGCTAGGCTGTTAAAAGTTCTAAGTCTATGAGATAATAAACCTCACAAAGGAGTATAAGTTAATATCCATTCCTGTGCTAGTTTTGCGTAGTTTTTTTTTCTTTTTTTGAGATGGAGTTTCACTCTTGTTGCTCAGGCAGGAGTGCAATGGCACAATGTCGGCTCACTGCTACCTCTGCCTCCTGGTTTCAAGTGATTTTCCTGGCTCAGCCTCCCGAGTAGCTGGGACTACAGGCATGCGCCACCACGCCCAGCTAATTTTTGTATTTTTAGTAGAGATGGGGTTTCTTCATGTTGGTCAAGCTGGTCTCGAACTCCCGACCTCAGGTGATCCACCCTTCTCGGCCTCCCAAAGTGCTGGGATTACAGGTGTGACCCACCGCACCTGGCCTTGGGCAGTTTTAATAATCATAGAGGGATTTTTAAATATTAAACAAACTAGCAGCATCATTCAGTTTCACAGAAGGCAGCATAGTATGGTGAAAAGAGCACGAGCAGTAAGATCAGAGCTGAGTTCTCCTTTACTAGTTGGATGATACTGGCAAGTTACAATGCCTACATCTCAGATTTCTCATCTGAAGAATGGAGATAAGCACCCCTGTCCAAACCCACTCTGCTAAGAACATAATGCTGAAATGTTCTACAAACACCATGTTATGGTAAGAGTATGCAAGTTTAATGCTTGAACATGAAATGTAAATGCTTTGAATTGGATGACATGAGTCTTGGCAAGGAAAAGCTTTTCCATTCCTCTAAGCTATAAAATAAAAATTACATCGTCATAGTGGAGAAGAGAACTCATTACAAATCATTCAGTCTTCCCTTATCCATAGGATTCCTGACAAATTCTAGGTGATATTTTGGATAACAAAGATTATTATCTAAATATTATTACTACTTATTGCCAGTACATTCCTCAGTGAAATATGCACATACATGCACAGATGCGAGCATGCACACACGTACAAAATATCACTTTTTATTACCTCTCTTCACCTTGAAAACTGATGGAGAAATATTAAGTGACAAAGCACCACTGATATTGATTCCACCTGTTGGGAATCTCTCTACGAACTTCTCTCACTCTGGATCATATTGTCCTGTGTGTCTGTGTGTGTGTGCATGCGTGTGTGCGTGTGTGTGTGTGTATGTGTGTGAGTGAGAGAGCCGGCTGGGCATGGTAGTTCATGCCTGTAATCTCAGCACTTTGGGAGGCCAAGGCAGGCAGATCACCTGAGTTCAGGAGTTCAAGACCAGCCTGGCCAACATGGTGAAACCCCGTCTCTACTAAAAATACAAAAATTAGTGGGGCATGGTGGTGCATGCCTGTAATTCCAGCTACTCGGTAGGTTGAGGCAGGAGAATCACTTAAACCTGGGAGGCGGAGGTTGCAGTGAGCCGAGATCGTGCCATTTGCACTCCAGCCTGGGCAAAAATAGTGAAACTCCATAATAATAATAATAAAAAAGAGCCTACTAGTAAGTTAAGTGTGGAATATAAAATTTAATAGAAATGTACAGTTACCTTTACCATTTTTGTCAAGTTGCTTTGTGAAATTTTTATTTCAGCACTAATCAAATAAAACTGGTAGGATAGCTTTTTTCTCATTGCCAAGTGATACATTCAAATTGGGGTACAGAATCTTTTGTATAAGGTTTAAATTAACAGGTTCTCTATATTACAGAGGCAGTGAACTACTACTAGATAGTTAACACATTATCTACTTTTTCTTCCAAATATACCTACACTAGTAGTGACATGAAAATGCTCAGCAGGTGTCAGAACCAGTAATATTCACTTTATATGCACCACTTCTTGTATACATGTACAGACATGTATTTATACACATCAGACTTCCAAATGGTGTGTGCCTGTGGTCCCCGCTACTCAGGAGGCTGAGGTGCAAGGATTGCTTGGGCCTGGGAGGTCGAGGCTGTAGTGAGCCATGATCACACCACTGCACTCCAGTGTGGGTGACAGAGTGAGACCTGTCCCCTCCCCCAAAAAAGAATTTACTCTACCTTTACCGTATACCCATTTTGAGTATTTTAGAGATACAAACTTAGTTATAAAAATAACAAAATACATATATCTATATAGCATTTATGTGCCAAGCATATTTCTAAGCACATAAACTAATTAATTCTTCATAATAATTTTATGAGGTAGATGCACAATTATTACATTTTGACAGGTATGAAAACAGAGATACATAAAGTAACTTGGACAAAGTCACTCAACTAACAGGTTGCAGAATTGGGATTTGAATCCAGGCAGTTCAGAATGACTAATCATTCTGTACTATAAGTTACCATGTATCCCAAAATGGAATTTTATTGTATATTTGTATTTCAGTATATTCCCTGGGAATATCAAAATTCTAACAAGGCCCAACAGCCACCTCTATGACGCCTCCAGGACCATATAATGATTAATTTTTTAAGACAAATATGAAGAGAACAAAGGTAAAACTTGATTTGTCACACATAGGTTCTTAACCCTAGTACAGAACTGTATGGTATGTGGACTGAAGCTGGTGGCCTACCCTCAAAGCCCAAAGTGTTTTTACACTAGTCTAAAACCAATTGAATGAACCTCCCTCCCACAACAAGCTGTGGGAGGGATGAGAGGCTCAAATTGTATTCCTAAAAAGAGGCAAAAGAGAAAGAAAAATAAGGAACAGTTCCTAACTTTAGGAAGCTAGCCTGGCACTCACAGCTAGGCCAGGCTATTCTCCTATTGGACACAAACTATTTCATAGAATACCAACCATAGGGTAACTCTGGGACTATGATAAAATGAGACAAAGCAAGACCACTTAATTTTGTCTAAGCAGAGACAAAAACAAGGTCACTGTGCCACCCACGACATACAAACACCTCCCCCACCCTGCCCAGGCTATCCTTGTTCTAGTCTCCCCTCCCTATGGATAAGATTTATTGAACTACCAATCATAAAATTGCCCACATTTTCTGTCAGCATCGGATCTAGAGTAAACCTTATTTTCCTTGGACCCACCACCAAATCTTACAACCCAGTGTTTTTTCTAACACCCACTTACTGATACATTCCATGGTTCCCTGAAGCATGTTCTCTCTCACTGCAGTGAAGAATAAACCCAACTTCTTCACCTATAGGTATATCTTTGCCTTTGGCTGGAGGCCATTGACATGAGAGTTAGAGCAAATGGGTCTGGCTTGCCCTCAGAGCAAACCCAGAAGCATCTTTACTATTCTGTCTAATGAAGGTAAGAGAAAGGTATAGGAGAAACTGCAAAATGTCCGAGCCTCCTCTGTGAAATACCAGGAGTGATACACCCATGTCCCTGACTTTTTAATGCGCAGCAACAGTAGACACAATTAAAAGGGGCCCAATCTCTGTGTGTGACAGGGGACTGCGGAGAGTCAATAATTTCACAGACGTCAAGATTAATGGTGTTGAAAAGTGTTAAAATAAGTCTCTACTTACCAGGCATACATAGAAAGTATCTCCTTATTTAGATTTCCTTATAATAGTAAGTTGTCTGTTTCCCCATATCCTGTCAACTATTGCAACCACAGGGAAAAGCAGGGAACATCTACCCCGTCTTTGGGAGAAAGATTTAACATTAGAGGAGAGTCCTGTCCAGACAGGAAAAGGAAAGAAAAAGCTCATAATTTCTTCCTCAGTTGATTGTAGAGAGGTATGAAACAGAAATATGAAAAGTTGGCACTGCTATAAACTTACCTGTCTGGGTCAAGATCTGAAGGAGGAGGCATGTTTAATAGTGGAAGAATAAGTCACAGACAGAACTTCTGCTCCACTTTTGGTTTATATTTGTGCAAGATCACATCCATCCAACCACCTGGGATGGAAGAGTGGATAGGCAGCAATAAAGAGACAGAGTTAGCATTTCCTAGTCACTCTCAGTTCCCACGTGGCATGGAGGGGACCAAGAAGTTCTCTCTTGTACTAGAGGTATGAATGTGACCTTTTCAGAGTCTGCCAAAGGGAGAAGCACAGCCTCTGTTTCCACATGCAAGAAAGGCAAAGTCAGCTCTGGGACAAGGGTCTGATCAACCACATCCCATTTTCCTGAATCAGGGCACTGCACTCCAAGCCCAGCCACAATTAGTAATGCAATCCCATATATATCCAGATGACACTGTGGAAGGGTAGGTAAGAAATATGAAATACAAACTAACACACAGGAACCTGTTATTTCAAAAGGGTACTTAAATTATTAAATAGCACTGAGATTACTGGATTGATTAGAATTGAGACTTTTGTTTCCCTGCAACCTTGTGTAGTGAAGGTAGGCTTGAGATTATGAACAGATCAATTATAAACACTAAGAAAGGTATACTTTCTTTGCACATTTTAGTATAGTCTTAGTAAATCTGCATGCGTGTATAAACATATAGAAATATAATTGTAGAAAATAAATCAAAACATTAACAGTGCTTATTTTGGGGTAGGTGGGTGGTATATGGATTTTGTGTTTAATTAATGAATTTTTTCAGTATTGCCCAAATGTCCCCCAATGAACATATTACTTTTATAACAAGAAATACATTAATTTTTAAACATGAGACACTCTGAAATTTTTATTCATTTTATTTTGCAGTGAAAGAACACGAAATATCTTTTCAAAATGGTAAAGTGATCACTTTCAATGAATGATGTAATAGGAAAAGAGAATTAAACACTGTAATTATGGCTTACACAATTACACAGAACAATATGTGCAAACTTTTGAAAATACTGTGACTAACACTTCACTGACAAACAATAACCTCAATATAACTAAGTTTCATTATTTATCACAGTTACATAAAATACAAGAGCCTATGAACAAGCTGTTATTAACAATAAATGTAGTTTTGCCTGAAATTCTTATCTATATGCAGGCCTCTTAAGCATCCAAGTTTTAAATTCTACTGCATTGTTATTGCAAAATGAAGCAGGCACAACAAAATTAAATCCACTAGCTAAAGGACTAAGTAAACAAAAATAGAAAAAGAAAAACAACAACAGCAAAAACCCTTGGGTTGTTTCCCAAGATTTTTTTTCCAAACAAATATTGATCTCACTTAGCATTTCTGATCATTTCATAGCCACAGATTAATAGCTACATGACAAAAAGACTTCAGAAGGATTAAGCTACACAACACTATACTAGTGTTTTAAATCATTTACCACAGTGTACATTTCTTGAAAACATTCTACTACTAAAACTCAAGGTCAAATTAATTAGTTTTTGAACTTTTCTTATATTTTTGAAACATATGTTTTAACTAACACTACAAGAAAAATACAGAACACAAGGCTTCTTATACCTTGAGTAACTATATCTAGGGCAGTTAATTTCAGGGCCATGTATACTCTGCTCTAACGATCAATGTCTTCTACTAATGCCTCAAGGTTTTTGCAACAAGCTTTAACTTCCTCAATTGCAGCCATCCAATTATCATAAATAATTTTGTCATAAATTGCATCATTAACTTCTCTAACTACCCCCTCCTGCTGAGATTCCAGTGCATCACCTGAGAAAAATAATACTGATCTTGGAATTATGTAAGTACGTAAATTGTGACCAAGTAAAAAATCATCATTTCCATCCCTTCCATTTGAGGTGATTCCATGAGGAGAGAAAAAATTGAAAAATGAATCCTTGGGAAAATCTTCAGTTACAGTTCGGATTGTTCCCCAGATCCGATGTTTCTGTTTCTTCTTGATGGTTTTCAAAGTGACATTCTTTCCTTCATTCCAATCTATCTCACAGCCTGTGGAATACTCAATCGCAGTTCCCCTATAGGGATGGGGATCATAATATGCTAGCTTTGACTTCAGCACATAGGTCTTTGTCAACAACTCATTTTTGAAATATTCATTGGGTTTGAAGTGAAATTCTAGTGTGAAACTGAGGGGCTCGCCAGGATCTGAAAGCTTAACTTTAATATCTGTCAGGAGCTTCAGAATAGGCTCATCATATTTCTTAATCAAAGGAGTGAGTGTATCAACGTTTTTTAAAACAGTCAGCCAAAAATCAGGAATTCCCTTAGGATCCTCCTCTTCTTTATTCTCTTCTCCAGTAGCCTCAATGTCCTCCTCCTCCTCCTCCTCCTCCTCTTCCACAGCATAATCATAATAATAGTCCTCATAACCATCGTCCTCATCCACATATTCATGTACCATACCCTCCTCATTACCATACATCTCTTCATGACACATTTCCTCATCATCACAGTCCTCAGAGTCTGATTTATATTCACATTCCTCTTCTGTAGGTTCATAGATTGCATTGATGATCTGACGTCTTTTTTCCAGTAAGGGTTGGTACATTTCAGCAAACTTTCTTTCAATGTCATGAAATTCCCTCAGGAATTTGGATTCTAAATTGGCCGCTCTAGTTTGAAGCTTTTTAAGGGCTAACACACGGTACTTAACTTTCACAGGTAGACTTTCAACAAAGTCTGTATCTAAAACATAACCGATAAGTCCTTTTGGACGGTCTGCCTCTGAGTCCTCATCAGTATCGCCACCTTTTTTCCCATCTTCCCCGGACCCAGCAGCAGTATCTTCACCGTTTTCCCCTTCTTCCCCAAGCCCAGCGGCGGCTTCTTCACCGCACTTCCCATCGTCTCCAAGCCCAGCAGCGGCATCTTCACCGCGCTCCAGATGTTCCCCGAGCCCTTCCACCATTATCTGATTACCAGCCTCTTCTTGACTGGATTCTGACAGCTCCTTGTGGTTCTCTGACTCGGCCATTTTTCAAAGGACCGTACACGCCTAAGGTGGCTACCACAGAGATCGGGAGACCAAACCTCCGCAGGAAAAGACTCACCGAAATATCAGAAGCGGCGGTGGTCGGACCTAGCAGTGGCGTCCGGACTGAGGGAACGACGATCCAGGCTGCTCGGGGATAAAAGATGGTGCTGAGGCTTTGAGAACCGGACTGAAGCAGTGGCGGCCTGGGCTGGGTGCAGAGGGCGGCGACGGCTGCGTTGACCAATCCTGCAGGAGAGAGCCGGAGACTGCAGAGAGCTGCAGTGGGCAGACCTCCTCCGCAAGCAGCTACTGCTGCAAGAAAAAAACGGTGCCGCAGTATGATTACGCAGCTATCACTTGCCTAAAATTTCTAGGTGCAAATAGATTGCTGCGTCACCTCCTTCCCTCCCACAACTATGCTCTAATCTCATTTGCTGCAATGTAGTGACTGACAAACCCAGAGCCAGTAAATTATTAGATCTATCAAGTTTTCAACTCTGCTCACCTTCCCAGGCTCTCTAACATGGCTGATTCATCCACCTCCTCCTCGTCCTCTAGCCCATCTCCCGCAGAGTTTTCTGGAATCCCATTGCGTTCATTAGTTCATTCATCCAACTTTTAACAGATATTATACTTTTATGCTTTCCAGAGAGCTCAGAGAAAACGTAACTAAAATGTCGAACAATGAGAGAGGACAAGGCACCCACCCATCCTAAATCAATCTCTTTGATTTTAGATCGGGGACCTGGGGAGGGGAGAGGTGGATGGTGGAAGAGCTGATAAACAAACGCTTCAAAGATTAAAAACACCAGGAATTAGCACTGATGGTCTTTAGGTGGCGTGTCAGTTATTTAAATATTCTATATTATGTTTGTCGGTATTTTTCACAAGCTATATGATTTTAGGTTGAAAAATTCTCGAAACATTTCCTGTGAGGGGAGGAGGAGGAAGTCCGATGGCAGTGGGGGCGAATGAGGGCCTGTGATGAAAAACTAGTATGGTGTATACAACTATGTGACAAGTAAACATACCAGACAATTAACCACAATTAACCAGTTGCCTGGCTTATAAATAACCCCAGTCCCAATACTGACTTTCTGCTTCTCCTTCTTAATGCTGGCTTTAACAGCCGTTAGAAATATACATATATACAAAAGCCAAAATGGAAAGTTATATTTATTCTTAGAAATCACAACATTTGCTTGATGCTTTTGAGTTAATTGGAAATAATCTAAATCTCAGCATTAAAGAAATGGTTAAACTATTTGATAATGTATTTATAGGATGGAAAGCTTTGCAGTAATTAAAATTTCCTCTCTATAGTAATCATTGGTGAGGTTTATTTTGTTCATATTTCTAACTTGGATCATTTATTAATTGAACAATTTTTTAAAATTTTAAGTGACTATTATTTTCCAGATTTAAAGAATTTGTTACTATCACAGATATTAAAACTGTTTACATATTGTTGTATTTATTTCTAAATTCTGTCAGTTTATAGATAAATTTTTCCTTTAAGTGAAAATGCCAGATACAAAAGAACAAATATTGTATGATTCTACTTTAATTAGGTATCTAGAGCAGTCAAATTCACAGAGACAGAAAGTAGAAACATGGTTTTCAGAGGCTTGGGGTAGGGAGGAAAGGAAGTTATTGTTCAATGTGTATGGAGTTTCAGTTCAAAAAAAGAAAATATTCTGGAGATGTATGGTGATGATGGTTCACAGCACTGTGATTGTACTTAATGCTCCTGAAATGTAGATTTAAAAATAGGTAAAATGGTAAATATTATGTTACGTATATTTTATCATAATATAAAGTGTAGAGAAAAATATTTTAAAGACCATATTCAATATAGTACTGGAAGTCCTACCCAGAGCAATTTTGCAAGAGAAAAAAATAAAGGACATACATATTGGAAAGGAAATTGTTAATTTATATCCTTGTTCAAAGAAGACATGAACTTATATTTAGAAAAACCTAAAGACTCCACAAAAAAACTGTTAGAACTAACAAATTAAGTAAGTTTGCATGAAGCAAAATCAACACACATAAATTAGTAGCATTTCTGTACACCAGCAGCAGACAATTTGAAAAAATCAAGAAAACAATCCCATTTACAATAGCTACAAGAAAATAATACATCTAGGAATAAATTTAACCAAAGAAGTGAAAGATCTACGCAATAAAAACTATAAAAACACTAATGAAAGAGATGAAGAGAACCCCAAAATGGAAAGATATCCTATGCTTATGGATTAGAAGAATCAATATTGTTAAAATGTTTATACTACCCAAAGAAATCTACATATTCAATGCAATCTCTATCAAAATACCAATGACATTCTTCACAGAAACAGAAAACAATATCCTAAAACTTTTATGAAACTACAAAAGATGCCAAATAGCCAAAATGATCCTGAGCAAAAAGGACAAAGCTGGAGGCATCACACTGCCTGATGACAAAATGTACTACAAAGCTGCATGGTACTGTCATAAATACAGACGCAAAAAACCAATGGAACAGAATAGAGAACCCAGAAATAAACCCACACATTTACAGCCAACTCATTTGCAACAGAGTCACCAAATTAGGGAAATGACAGACTCTTCAATAAATGATGCTGGGAAAGCTGGATATTTGTATGAGAAAGAATAAAACTGGACCCCTATCTCTCACCATATACAGAAATCAAATAAAAATGAACTAAAGACTTAAATGTAAGACCTGAA
Source organism: Pan paniscus (assembly GCF_029289425.2). Classification (NCBI taxonomy): domain Eukaryota; kingdom Metazoa; phylum Chordata; class Mammalia; order Primates; family Hominidae; genus Pan; species Pan paniscus. Next base: position 72,882,522 of record NC_073272.2, read on the forward strand.
ACTATGAAACTACTAGACAAAACTGGGAAGATGCTTTAGGACATTGGTCTGAGCAAATATTTTCTTTTTAAGCCCTCGAAAGCACAGGCAACAAAAGCAAAAGTAGACAAATGGGAACACGTTAAGCTAAAAAGCTTCTGCACAGCAAAGAAAACAATAGGGTAAAGAGACAACTTACAGAATGGGAAAAATATTTTCAAAATATCCATCTGACAAGGGATTAATAACCAGAATATATAAGAAACTCAAACAACTCAATGAAAAAAACTCAAATAATTTGATTAAAAAATAGTAAAAAATATGAATACAAATTTCTGAAAAGAAGATACATGAATGAATGGCCAGGGTATATTAAAAATGATGCTCAATATTTCCAGTCATCAGGGAAATGCAAATCAAAACCACAATGAGATATAATCTCATCCCAGTTAAAATAACTATTATCAAAAAATAAATAACAAATGCTGGCAAGGATGCAAAGAAAAGGAAACTCATATACACTGTTGAAGGGAATGTAAGTTAGTACAGCCACTATGGAAAACAGTATGAACATTTCTCAAAAAGCTTAAAATAGAACTACCATATGGTCCAGCAATCCCGCTGCTGCTTACATGTCCAAAAGAAAGAAAATCTGTATATTGAAAAGATCTCTGCGTTCTCATGTGTATTGCAGCACTATTAACAAGACCCAAGATATGGAATCAACCCATGTCCATCAATAAAAGAAAAGATAAAGAAAGTATGACATATACACGCAAAGGAATATTATTCAGCTATAAAAGGAATGAAATTCTGTCATTTGCAACAACATGGATGGAATGGCAGAACATTATGTTAAGTGAAATAAGCCAGGCACAGTAAGATGAATATCACATGTTCTCACTAATATGTGGGAACTAAAAAACTCATCTCATGCATATAGCGAGTAGAATAATGATTGTCAGGCTGGGATGGGTAGAGTGGAGGGAAATGTTAGTTAATGGGTACCAAAATACAGTTAGATAGAAGGAATTAGTTCTAGTGTTCAACAGCACAGTAGGGTGACTATAGTTCATAATAATTTATTGTATATTTCAATATTGCTATAAAAGAAGATTTTGAATGTTCCCAACACAAAGAAATGATAAATACTTATTATTTGTCAGGTGATGGATGTCCTAATTACCCTGATTTGATCAATACACATTTTGTGCATGTATCAAAATATTACATGTATCCCATAGATATTTACAATTATTATGAATCAACAACATTTTTTTAAAAAAAGAAATTCGGGCCAGATGCAGTGGCTCACATCCATGATTCCAGCACTATGGGGGGCCAATGTGAGAGGGTCACTTGAGCCCAGGAGTTTGAAGTCAGCCTGGGAAACATAGTGAGACTCCCATCTATGCAAAAAAATAAAAAATAAAAAATAGCCAGGCATGTTGGTACACACCTGTGGTCCCAGCTACTGGGGAGACTTAGGTAGGAAGATTGTTTGAGCCCAGGATGCCAAGACTGCAGTGAGCCATGATTGTGCCACTGCACTCCAGCCTGAGAGACAGTGAGACCTGTCTCAAAAAAATAAAAAGGTCCTATCAGTATATGCTTGGTAAAAAATAGATGTTCAATACACTTTTAGCAAATGAGTAAATAAATTTAAAAAATCCAAAACTAACAAGCAAAAATGTAAATAATATCTTAAGTAAAATGAGACCTAAGAAAAATGGGTGAAATATATATATGCAAAACACATATATAGATGCAAAACAAATAAATGATTAACATATAAAGAAAATTATCAATGGCTAAAATTAAAATGTCTAACAATTCCAAATTTTGGCAAAGATGTAGAGCAATTTGGACTCTTAGATATTACTAATGGGAGTGTAAACTGGTATAAAAACTTTAAAAATTGTTTGGCATTATCTACTAAATCTAAACACATGCCTCTCCTAGGATTCAGCAATGACCTACTTATGTAAATACACAAAAAGGCTTGTACAATAAAGTTCATGTCAGTTTTATTTGTTTTTAAAATAGTTCTACTTGGGCTTATTTTGTGTATCATGTAATGCACCCTTTTCAAGTGTGTGAATGAATGATTTTTAAAATTATATTTACCAATTGGAGGCAGAGCAAGATGGCTAAATAGAACTCTCCAGCAATCAATCCCCCTATGGGAACATTAAACTGAACAACTTTCCACGCATAAAATACCTTTATAAGAAGTAAAAAATCAAATGAGATATCAGAGTTTCTGGTTTTAGCATAATAAAAAGAAAAGATGCATTGAAGAGGGAAAGAAGAACAGTCTTGTGTTGCTTACACCCCCATCCCAATCCCAGGCAGTGCAGCCCAGAGAGAGAATCTGTACACTCTAGGGAGGGAGTGCAAAGTGAGTGTGGGACTTTGCATTGGAACTCAGTGCTGCCCTATCTCGTAGTGTCATGGTGGAACACAACACCAGACAAATTTCCACAGGTTCTTCTGGATAGAGCATTTAGACCAGTCCTGAGCCAGAGATGAATCTACTGCCCTAGTGGGAGGAATTAAAGTCCTGGCCCACTTTATGACTGGCTAACTACAGTGGCCTTGGGCCTCAAATAAATTTCAGTGGCAACCAGGTAACTAGTGACTGAGATCCTTGGGCAAGTCTAAGTGTGGTTCTGCAACTGGTCTTAGAGGCTGTAGACTTGGGATGTGACCCAGCATGACACAAGCTGTGGCAACCAAGGGAGTGCCTGCATCACCCCTCTCCCAACTCCAGACAAGTAATTACAATAGTAAGTCTTTACTTATCAATAATAACATTAAACATTGAAATTTAAAATTTTTCAAATAAAAAACATAGTTTCTGAATGGATAACAATCCAGACTGAACTGTATGCTGCCTGCAAGAAACTCATTTTACTTAATCTATAAAGACAAACATAGACTTAAAGTGAAGGGATAGAAAAAGATATTTTATGCAAATATAAACCATAAAAGAGCAAGAATAGCTATATTTATATCAGATAAAACAGATTTTAAGTCAAAAACTGTAAAAAGAGAAAAAAGTTCATTATATTATATAATGATAAAGAGGTCAATTCAGCAAGAGGATATAACAATTGTAAACATATATGTGACAAATATTGTAGCACCCAAACATATAAGCAAATATTAATATATCTAAAGGGAGAGATATATTGCAATATGATAATAGCAGGACACTTCAACACCTCAGTTTCAATAATGGACCTATCACCTAGACAGATAATCAACAAACATTGGACTTAATCTGCACTATAGACCAAATTAATGTAATAGATATTTACAGAATATTGCATCCAATAGCTGCAGAATTCACATTCTTTGTAACCGCACATGAAACAACCTTCAGGATGTACCATATGTTAGGCCACAAAACCAGTCCCATCAAATTTTTCAAAAGTCCAAATGATATCAAGTATATTTTTCTGATCACAAGGAAATAAAACTAGAAATCAATAACAAGTGGAGCTTTGGAAACTATACAAATACATGGAAATTAAACAACATGCTCCTGAATGACCAATAGGTCAATAAAGAAATTAAGAAGAAAATTTTAAAATTTCTTGATGCAAATGACCATGAAAATGCAACACACCAAAACCTATGGAATACAATTAAAGCAATACTAGGAGATAGCCTAATAATGCATCTTAAAGAACTAGAAAAGCAAGAACAAACCAAACTCAAAATTTGTAGGAAAAAAATAATAAAGATGAGAGCAGAAATGAATAAAACTGAGACTAAATTAAATTTACCAAGTTGTACAATTAAAACCATGAATCAGTTTTAGAACACTTTCATCATCTTGATATTATCTTTCATGAATAATTACTGTTACACTTCTTACTTATGCTATAGGTACCACTAATTCACTTTTTGTCCTATAGTTTTGCCTTTGTGGGTATTTCTTATAAATAAAATTATACAACATGTTATCTTTTTTTTCACTGACTAATCTGGGGCTCTTTTTCATCTTTACTTTTTTTAAAAATTCTTTAAGTTCTATGGTACATGTGCAGAACATGCAGATTTTTTACATAGGTATACATGTGCCATGTTGGTTTGCTGGACCCATCAACTTGCCATTCACATTAGGTATTTCTCCTAATGCTATGCCTCCCCCAGCCCCCACCCCCTGACAGGCCCCAAGGTGTGATGTTCCCTGCCCTGTGTCCATGTGTTCTCATTGTTCAACCCCCACCTATAAGTGAGAACATGCAGTGTTTGGTTTTCTGTCCTTGTGATAGTTTGCTGAGAATGATGATTTCCACCTGCATCCTTGTCCCTGCAAAAGACATGAACTTGTCCTTTTTTATGGCTGCATAGTATTCCATGGTGTATATGTGCCACAATTTCTTAATCCAGTCTATCATTGATGGATATTTGTGTTGGTTCCAAGACCTTGCTATTGGGAATAGTGCCACAATAAACATACATGTGCATGTTTCTCTATAGTAGCATGATTTATAAAACTTTGGGTATATACCCAGTAATGGGATCACTGGGTCAAATGGTATTTCTAGTTACATATCCTTGAGGAATTGTCACACTGTCTTCTAATTTACACTTCCACCAACAGTGTAAAAGCATTCCTATTTCTCCACATCCTCTCCAGCATCTATTGTTTCCTGACTTTTTAATGATCACCATTCTAACTGGTGTGAGATGGTATCTCATTGTGGTTTTGATTTGCATTTCTGTGATGGCCAGTGACGATGAGCATTTTTTCATATGTCTGTTGGCTGCATAAATGTCTTCTTTTGAGAAATGTCTGTTTATATCCTTTGACCACTTTTTGATAGGGTTGTTTGTTTTTTCTTGTAAATTTGTTTGAGTTATTTGTAGATTCTGGATATTAGCCCTTTGTCAGATGGGTAGACTGCAAAAATTTTCTCCCATTCTCTCGGTTGCCTGTTCACTCTGATGGTAGTTTCTTTTGCTGTGCAGAAGCTTTTTAGTTTAATTAGATCCCATTTGTGGATTTTGGCTTTTGTTGCCATTGCTTTTGGTGTTTTAGTCATCAAGTCCTTGCCCATGCCTATGTCCTGAATGGTATTTCCTGGGTTTTCTTCTAGGGTTTTTATGGTTTTAGGTCTTAACATTTAAATGTTTAATCCATCTTGAGTTAATTTTTGTATAAGGAGTAAGGAAGGGATCCAGTTTCAGCTTTCTACATATGGCTAGCTGGTTTTCTCAGCACCATTTATTAAATAGGGAATTCTTTCCCCATTGCTTGTTTTTGTTATTTTTGTCAAAGATCAGATGGTTGTAGATGTGGGATGTTATTTTTGAGGCTTCTGTTCTGTTTGATTGGTCTATATATCTGTTTTGGTACCAGTACCATGCAGTTTTGGTTACTGTAGCCTTGTAATATAGTTTGAAGTCAGGTAGCACGATGCCTCCAGCTTTGTTCTTTTTGCTTAGGATTGTCTTCGCTCTGCAGGCTCTTTGTTTTGGTTCCATATGAACTTTAAATGTGCTATACGCTCCAATTAAAAGACACAGACTGGCAAATTGGATAAAGAGTCAAGATGCATTGGTGTGCTGTATTCAGGAGACCCATCTCACGTGCAGAGACACACATAGGCTCAAAATAAAGGGATGGAGGAAGATCTACCAAGCAAATGGAAAGCAAAAAAAAGCAGGGGTGGCAATCCTGGTCTCTGATAAAACAGACTTTAAACCAACAAAGATCAAAAGAGACAAAGAAGGCCATTACACAGTGGTAAAGGGATCAATTCAACAAGAAGAGCTAACTAGGTTCCTGGCCCACGCCATCGGGTCTGAGCTGCGCCGACCACTCTGAGGGTTCGTGGCCCACCGCTCCTTCATGGTTCCCGCTGCCACTGTCCATGCTTAGCGCTGTAGAAAAGATGGTGGGTCGGAACAGTGCCATCGCCGCCGGTGCATGCGGGGCCCTTTTTATTGCATACTGCATCTACTTTGACTGCAAAAGATGAAGTGACCCCAACTTCAAGAACAGGCTTCGAGAATGAAGAAAGAAACAGAAGCTTGCCAAGGAGAGAGCTGGGCTTTCCAAGTTACCTGACCTTAAAGATGCTGAAGCTGTTCAGAAGTTCTTCTTTGAAGAAATACAGCTTGGTGAAGAGTTACTAGCTCAAGGTGAATATGAGAAGGGTGTAGACCATCTGACAAATGCAATTGCTGTGTGTGGACAGCCACAGCAGTTACTGCAGGTCTTACAGCAAACTCTTCCACCACCAGTGTTCCAGATGCTTCTGACTAAGATCCCAACAATTAGTCAGAGAATTGTAAGTACTCACAGCTTGGCTGAAGATGATGTGGAATGAGAAACAAATGTCAACATAATAAAATCTCAGTTAAAAATATTTTAAAAATTCTTGGTAGTTGAGCAGCTCTGGGGGAATAAGGGCAAATATGCTTGTTATGAACTACACTGAAATCTACCAAAGTTAATGTTTACTTTGTGTAGATCCATTTGTCCATTTTATTTATTTTTCCCAGTGAAAAGTGTAATTTGATAGAGAACTTTTCATTCTATAAATACACTATGAGTTACTAAAAAATCATGGATTTTGTTTATTCCTGAATCATAGTTAAACTGTACATATGACATGGCTCATGTTAAAAATACCCAGTGCTCAGTTTTGAAAGATAGGCAAAAAAAAAAAAAAAGTATAGGAGAAACTGAAGAGTGTACATGTTTTTAGGGGGCACATTTTGCTGTAAATCTAGAAATTTGATAGACTTGATTGTGTTTGTGAAAACTGAGCATTAAAGGTTTTGATTGATCATTTCTTTCCATTTAATCTCTGAGACATAAATATGTGAAGTGTGCTGCTGTGCTGGGTTAACAGCTTCCTTCCCTTTCTGTGTATCAGTCTTGAAATGTTCTGTTTAAATCAGTATGCTTAATGTGTTCTGGGTATTTATCTCCTTGTATTTTAAATATATGTAGTTGCAAATAGCACCAGGAGTTAGATCTCTGTACACCCCTAATCTAGCCTTGTGTGCTTCGCCAGTTAATGTGTGCTCACTTTCCCTCCATTTGTTACATGAGAGAATGCATCTGCTGATCACTGAAGTGTCCCTTTTAGCTTCTGATTAATTGGGTTCTGTTGGGCATCTTTAAATCTACCTTAACCTGAGGAATGTATGTGGGCAACCAGGCCCTGCATTTTTTTATATTCTGAATTTTGCATGCTTGCCTGACTCGGTATTTCTGAATTGATCTTTTTTTTAATGGTATAACTATCTTGATTTTCACTGAAATTATATGGTTCTGTCACTGCTCTGTAAATTAATCCGAAACTTTTAAGGTAACTGGGATGATCTGCTTGTAAAAATGTTTGTTGCCTTTTGCTTTTATCTTCAATGTACCTCCTTAATCCTACTTCAGCTTGATTAATTTATCTTGTTAAATGATGAGAGTAAGTTGCAACCTTGTGACTGAAGACTTGAAAAGAGTGGATCAGGTGGGACCTCTTATTCTCAAATAGTGACATATTCTCCGTAGTCACTGTTTCAGAACTGAGTAAGGATCCTTGGTACTTGGTGGCATCTGTTGAACTGAGGAGCATTTGTCATTGTAAAGATTGCCTTTGTTCTGTCTAAAAGTCTGTGGAGAAATCCCAAAGACTTTTCCTATGTATTAGGCATTTTATTTTGATTGACTTACAAACTTCTTAATCATTATTAATCTCGGGGTTTTTTTGTGGTGTAGTGGAAGGAGAAACAGTTCTAGTTTCTGCCTCTGATTAGCTGCACAGCCTTGAACAAATTACATTTCATCTTTGAACTTACCTCTACTGTTAGATGAGGCGACTCACATTTGAGGACTTTTCTTGGGTATCTTGAAGGTTTGTGATCCTGAACCCTTAAACAGTGCTTTTTTGTTACACAGGATGCTTTTTTGGGGGGATGACCAGTACAAACATGCCAGTTGGTTTTACTAGTGGGATCCCAAATCTAAAGCAGTGTAGTGGTGATTGGTCAGTGACTAACCAGGCAGCTAAGAATTCTTAGGCAGCAGCCCAGACATGTATAGAGGGGCAGTTAGATGGAGAACAGGGATGGGAAAGGGAGCAAGGGGCAGACAGCTCAGCAAGGAAAGAATGGGCTCAGAAAAAGGAGGGCTGGCTGGAGGAGTGAGGGGCAGCATAAGTTTGGGGAGGGTAGAAACACCCTTTCCTTGGGAACTGGAGTGCAGTATGAGCTGGGTGTCACTTGGCTATGAACATACTGGCTTTGCTGTAATGCTCAAAAAGGCAGTGGTGTCTTCATTTTACAGTTCATTAAGCCAAGTACATTTTCTTATTTAAATGACAACTTTGGTGCTTTAAAATGAGGTACCACTTTTTAAAGCTAGCAGTGTTGAGTTAAAGAAAAAAATCAGCACTTTTTTCTCCCAGAAATGTAATTGCCAAACACTATCCATTCCCATCTTAAATTTTACAAAGTGATAGAATCAGCTCGTTGCAGTGATGCTGGCCAAATGGTGCTCAGCAGGTGAGAATGAAAAAACCCCAGATTTCTGAGAACTAATACACAGCTTGAGCATTTCCATGTGCTAATGTTACACACTTACTAAAAACAAAAACTTTGGAAATGGAAAATAATATATTAGTGCAACAGTTGACATGCTTCTTTGGGCAAAGATATATTGTTTTGTTCCACAATTTATACTTAAAAGTGAAAGAACATTTAAAACATAGGCTTACTGGCCGTAGCAATGCTGGCCTGTTAACTGATAACTAGAACTTGGGTTCACATTTATGCAAAGTGTGTGAAACCTAGTAGAGCATGCATAGTAGGCACTCAGTAAATGTTTGGTTCCTTTTGCCCCTTGGTAAGTTTATTTTACCATCTTCCCACCTGCCATTCTGACTTTATTAAATCAACCTGTGGACCAGAGTGTTAATGAGATGTTATTGCAGCAGAGATTGAGAAAATTGGTATATCATGCAGATAACATACAAAATCTTTTCGTAATGTAAAAAATGCAGTTTTATTATTGCTTGTGCCTCAACTGTTTAAGTGAATACTAAAGGGATTGGAGGAAAAAAAAGCTAACTATCCTAACTATGTAAGCACCCAAAAATACAGGAGCACCCAGATTCATAAAGCAAGTCCTTAGAGACATACAAAGAGACCTAGACTCCCACACAATAATAATGGGAGAATTTAACACCCCACTGTCAATATTAGGCAGATCAATGAGACAGAAGATTCACAAGGATATCCAGGACTTGAACTCAGCTCTGGACCAAGCAGACCTAATAACCATCTACAGAACTCTCCACCCCAAATCAACAGAATATGCATTCTTCTCAGCACCACGTTGCACTTATTCTAAAATTGACCACATAATTGGAAGTAAAACACTTCTTAGCAAATGTAAAAGAACAGAAATCACAACAAACTGTCTGTCAGACCACAGTGCAATCAAATTAGAACTTAGGGTTAAGAAACTCACTCAAAACCACACAACTACGTGGAAACTGAACAACCTGCTCCTGAGTGACTACTGGGTAAATAACAAAATGAAGGCAAGAGAAAGAAATACAGGGTATTCAATTAGGAAAAGAGGAAATCAAATTGTCTCTGTTTGCAGATGACATGATTGTATATTTAGAAAACCCCATCGCCTCAGCCCAAAATCTCCTTAAGCTGACAAGCAACTTCAGCAAAATCTCAGGATACAAAATCAATGTGCCAAAATCACAGGCATTCCTATACACCAATAACAGACAAACAGACAGCCAAATCATGAGTGAACTCCCATTCACAATTACTACAAAGAGAATAAAATACCTAGGAATTCAACTTACAAGGGATGTGAAGGACCTCTTCAAGGAGAACTACAAACCACTGCTCAATGAAATAAAAGAGGACACAAACAAATGGAAGAACATTTCATGCTCATGGATAGGAAGAATCAATATCATGAAAATGACCATACTGCCCAAGGTAATTTATA